>NW_026138097.1:1872500-2472500 GCF_025592945.1 Manacus candei
ATTTTTACAGCTGGGTAGTGCTTTCAGTGAATAATGTACTAGTTTTCAGCCCACCTGAAAATGATTTCAGGTTGAAATCAGCAATATTCAGCTGAAACAATCCTCCAAAACCTAAGACACATTACTTAGACAAATTCCAGAGTGATTACTTCCAAATTATGTTTCCATTTTGAAATTTACCTCTAAAGAGAAAGAAGGAAAAAACAATGTATTTGAAAACTCAACAAAATATTTTGATTTGGGGTGACAGTATTAAACATATCTGACTGCAGAAAACCATTTCATATCACCAGGAAAGGATTGTACCTCTGTTTTCACTGAAAAAAAAAAGAAAATCAGGCCCAGAAATCAGTCCTCCCACTCTGGGAAGCAATCCTGATTCACCTTCAATAGGATCTTGTTCATCCCAAATCCAACTGCTTCTCTCCTTTTTCAAATGCATAAAGAACCAAGTCTGCCCTATACTTCTTACCATGTTTATTCCTCTGTTCACACTTTTTCTTCATCATAGGTCTCTTCTCCATCTGTCTGCTTGCAGCAGCTGGATGACATTCTCTTTCTGGGGCTGCTCTATCGATCTGGTAGGATCCTGAATCCCTGAGTCACATCCTCTCCCTAAATCTTCCCTTCCTTTTTTCCTTTATCTGTTTCATGACTCTTTCGTGCAATGAGGATGGAACATGAAAATCACATTGTTCTGTAATTGCACATTTTGAGATAAAGCATTATATTCAAACTCAGGAATGAATTCACAAAACATCATTTACAATCCTGTTGGGTTTTTTTTAAAGCAATGTTCTAAGAGGGTGGTAATAGCTTTCCAGTTAAAACCAGGAACTGCAGTTGGCAAAAAAAAGCATGCATTTCAAAAAGTCTTTAGCTTATATAGACAAACTCACTGCTAGCATTGTTTTTTCTCACAGTACTAGAGCTACAAAAAGTTTAAGAGAAATAAATACAGAAGGGTGTTTCAAATTTGAAAAACGAGCTCTCAAAATACACATGAATTCACATAAACAAAGATTAAATCAGATTAAGCAGGACCTATAGTTAAAAGCTTTCCTGTAGGTGTATGTCTTTCTTTTTCCTTTTCTTACTTTCCTTTTTTTTTCCCCCTTCTGAGGAGCAAGTTTGTAATTACTTGACAAAGAACAAAATAGCAACAGTGTCTGAAAAGAATGCATTATTTAGAGAGAGTGACTACTTAAGAAAGAAGCTTTCATCACAGGATATATTCCATGGAAACACATAGTTTACCTTGTACCATAAGCTATTTTACTGCAACTTGACTCCAGTCTTGACACTCAGTTTTCAACAAAAATAGACCATGACTACCTGCCAAACAAGTCTCCCCCAAAAGACAGCCTCCTTCCCTTCCCCAAAAAATCCAGAATCTCTAAACAAAATGGTAAAACTACTAAAAAGAAATATTGAAAGTACTTTTTAAATTTTCCTGGAATTAAACTATAAAGCAAAGCTTATAACTGATCATTTTCCAGTCTGGGACCCCTTACTCCCAGACATCATGATATAAAAGCACTTAATAAGTTATAATCACTATGGTATGAAAGCGTGAAATATCAGTTTCCAATAAAAGCTCCTTGAATGCAGAAGATCAATTAGAGAAAATTCCCGTCAGCATAAATATTAACATTTTCCATTACAGAGGCATTGTTAGCATAACTCAAACTGTTTGTCTTTCCACTTAACATGGATACATGAGACTGAACTCCTAATTTCAGTGCAGTTGCTGAAGTATTAGCTCATTCTCATTCTAAAGCCATTTGAGTTCCTGCAATGAGCAGCAAGTGTTTCAAGGCCAAACCTGTCGTTTTTGTGAGTGCTGTCAGACCAGACACTCTCCTGTGCAGAGATTTACTCAGAGAAGGCAAGCTGAGGAACGCTATCAGGAAGCCATTTATAGCTCCCTAATTCTGTGAGCACCTGGTTGAGACTCAGCAGAGCACAGCTGCAGCACACCCTGACATGCTCCCCTTCCTTGCCTCCAGTATGAGATAGAGGGGTGATGAAACAACTGGGCACAGTGGCAAACAGCTTTGTGCACCAGAGGCATTCTGTGGTGGTCAAGTACAAGCAGATTACAGGTCCTTTCATTTGCATGTGCACAGTAAGGGTGGATAGGGTGGTCTTAATGAACTCAGTGCATCTGAATAGGTGCATCTGAGGAAAGAGGATCCAAAGCAATAAGAATATAAAGCAACTTCAGAACAGGGTTTTTTTGATGTTGCTGTTACAAATGGTACACGGGAAGTGATTAATACTTGCACATTGCCATGGTACTACTACAAACATGAAGCTTCCAGCCTGAGGGCTATATACAGAACACCTTTTTCCTCTTCCAATTAAAAATAGGGTATTTAGACCATGTTGATAGCCATCTGCCTTACAGATTTTCCTTTATTCTCTGCTCATAGCATTGTAACCCACAATGTACCTTTTCCCTAACGCCTTCAGATTGTTTTCAGGAAAAAAAAAAAAACAAGGAAAAAAAACCAACAAACCACACCTCAATGCCCTTCCTCCAAAAATACATCAGTTCCATAGCAGGTGGAGCCAAAAAAACACTAAATTATTACAGGTTTTTTATTCACTCTCCAATATTCCCCAAACACAAACGCCAAATTGCAGGTGCATACAAAATACTTCTGTTATGACAAGAGCTGCGTATCTTCATAACCAGTGCTTCTCATAATGATGTGTGAAATAAATGCTAACTGAAATAAAATGGACAAAAGCCAAAAAAGTCCCAAGTGGCAGTCACGTACAGAAGAGGGACTAAACCATGTGAGAAACAAAAGGTCATGTGGCTAATGGTCCAAAGGGAAACACCATTTCCCTTTATTTCTTAAATTTCTAGGGCTACAGCAATAGTGTTTGTATAGTAACAGATTTGAGTTCACAATGTTGAAGTTATACTGCTGGTATCGCAATCATCCTTGTGACTCATCACAGTAAAGAAGGGGACGCAAAAGACAGGAGCAAAGGTTAAAGAGTAGAAATTGACACACTCTTAAAGACTGTAGCTAGCAAAGTTTATCTCCACAAACTATCAGAAAAGCATGATTTGACCAAACTTCTCAGAACAAACACTCACTGTGTTCACTTCTACCCCAGTGTCTATATCCAGGCCTTTGTATTTCAGTACCATAACCTTCCCCATAAACCCATTCTTAAAGCTATCCAGCCAGAATGCTTGTGTCCACTACCTCTATGGAAATGTTCTAAGCTACTTTAACTCTCAGCCTAAATATACTCATGAACATTTTTACTATGCCTTTACTTGCAGCATCTTCCACTCTGAAACTTGCCTCTTTCATTTATTTACAGGAGCAAAAATAATCCCTATAACTTCTGTTTTGTTGATTTAAACAAGACACGCTCTTTATAAAGTATATCTTGCTAAGAAAACTTAAGTCTGAATGCAGCACAAACTGGAAAATCTTAAGGAATTAACTATAACAGAGAGGAGAACAGATGACAGCACACAGGTACAAGCTTATTTGTGAGCTTAAAACAGATGCTCTGGTTTCTAATCCATGCTGAAAACAGTGCTACTGTACTTTCATTGCTTGTTACTTGCTTTAGTGAGAGTAAAGCAGGTAAGGCTTGGATACTAACAGTGTTCCAGCTAAGGCAATACAGAACTTGGAATAAGATTTCTTAACCACTGCACTTTTATTCGGCCTCTAAGAAATTTCTGTCTAGGGCACTAGTAGTACTTGGCAATCTAAGTCTACAGTAGCCCATGGAGAAGTGCTGTGCCAGTGCGACCATGAGGACAAGAACACCGAATATCCTAATCACCAAGCCTATGATCAGAAATCACCAGTATGTGTGGTAGTCTCCTTTTAAAAACATACTTTAACATGACATTTTGTCATGATCAATAAAATTTTGCTAGTTTTCACCAGCTATGTAAAAAGAAACTATACAAATCATTTAACATAGCTTTCTGACTGTAACTAGATGGTTTTTATTTTAGGATTTGACACAAATTTACAGTACACTTATGAAAATGACAACTTCACTGAGTAAACATTTTACTGTACTTTCTCCAATTCTCATGATTTATATACAGAAGAAATCTTCTACTCCATGGACTTCAAGAGCTAAGGAAATCAGTCTTACTTTAAATTCATGGGACTGTGATGGATCTTCCACTGTGCTGAGTAATAATGGTGAGATCCATCCCATCTAAATTTAGTCAGATGAAAAGTGAGTACCTAATCTCATCCAGACAGGTGGGATGAACTGCCATCTTGAGGTGTCCCAGCTCTGTTTCTCTTCACTGAAAAGGGGGGTTAGTACAACCTGCTGAGACTGCATGCCTAACTGATGACTAAAATTAGGGAAGATGACCTCCCACAACTCATGACATTTAAAGAAATGCCTTGTGTTGGGATTTTTCTGCAGTTGTTTCTATATTACTAGTTTTGTATCTTTACCCATTTCAATATTATTAAATTTGTACCTTTACTCACCTCCTACTTCCCAATGTGCCCCATTCACTGTATGCTGCAATGGACTGACAAGAACTGTCTATGAAAAATGTTGAAACACCCTGATTATGGAAAAATGCTACCCAGTAATGGCCTTATCATTCATCCACTTTGAATCTGTAACCTGTAAGCTCATCCTCAGGCATGAACTACAAAGTTCACTCATTTACTAACCGTGAAGCAACTACACTCAATTTACAGTTCAAACGTTGGACACATACCAGGACTTCTGAGGGAAGTTACAGTCTTTCATTCTTAAGAAATTGCCTTTTGATCTTTTTAAGAAAACTTAATGCCAAGACTATCAAGTTAACACTAGCAAGCAAAACATTCTAAGTAATTTCTTCTGCAAGAGTAATTTAATAACACCTTTCCACTGAATCAGCCCAGAATCTTGTTCCTCTTCCTCATGGAAATCCTTCCATACAGTAATATTGCTGACTCGGCCTTCTCATTAATTTAGGAATAGCTCAAATCTACAAAGACACTACTCCTTAACTCTGTTTTGAACAATTTTCCACAGATTTCCTTAGAAATTAAAGTTTCTTGTTATGCTGGGGTTAAGGTGCAGTGGGAAGGGTGTGGGCAAATGGGGAAGGGAGATGACATTTTAAAATGCTTTATAAAATACCAGATGTTGCAGAACCAACAGAGTGGAACAATGTATTTGCAATTATCAAAAGAAGAGAGTTGTTTGTCTGCATTTTTAAAAACTCATGGGATACTTTTAAGTCACTTAGTTGTGGTCTTTCTGTGTGTGAAGAACATAGCAAACGCCCTTATAGATTTGATAGTTAAATGACATGCACGACAAGGGAACAGCTTGATGTGGTTCAGCATTTACTCTTGTTACACTCCGTACTGTGCTGTAAATATTCCAGTTGTGTGGATAATATAAAAACTATGCAAAAAGCATTTTGCCCTTCTTCACGTATCTTTCTCATGCATACAACAAAATTGTCACGAGCATATTGAAAGGCAGTGCTGGAAATGTACTAGTGTATAGTTCCAATAACAGATGCGGGAAGCTGACAAGAATGTCCTACTTCCTAACTTGCACTTACAGCTTCAGTTTCAAAAAACTTTTTAGCTGGAAGCCCAAGAGCCATGCAGATTTTCTATTCCACAGCTAAGAGCAAGATAACTTCTACAACTTTTTTATCAATGGGAGATGTAAATATTTTAAGACTTAAGCATCCTTTCCTTCTCATCACTAAAGAAAAGACCACATTCATTTAAAATCAATCTGTTCCTGCATGTTTAAAGAGCTGTTGCAGATATCTTATGCAACCTGACAGATATTTTTGTTTGGAAACAATTCTGTTTACACATTACATCACTTCAATATTGCTCTAGAAATGTTTTGTGGAGGCTAGGAGACAGTCAGAAATCCTGAGCTCTGTGTTCACTCTGCCATTAATCAACTGTGCTCCTTTAGACAAGTCTTATAATTTCTCTATGCCTTGGTTTTCCCATCCGTAAAAGGCACCAGTTATAAATACTCAGATGACAGAGGTGTTGTGAATGCCAAAAATACAGTACAACTCAGAAGTGATTATGCAAAAAGGCATCTTCTGATTCAATGAGCCTCTCTCTTGTTGAAATCCACTCATGAATTCACGTGGCCTATATGCCACGCAAGCCCCATTTTGAGCACTTAATGGGAACATTGCTATACAGTGGGCTTGTGTAGAGTGAAGGATTTCATTCCTCAGAGGATACTCAGCCACATGTGCTGACTTCAGTGGCAAAAAAATATATTTTTATTTATTTTTCTCTCGATAGTCATGCAAAACACAGCTGAGATTGATACGGATGCAGATTCCATTCCACGCTGTACTCCTTCAATTATTTACTATTCTTTCACATAGTGCAGCATCAGTGAGGCAGGCAATGCTATTGAAAGTGTTGGAACTGCCTAGAAAGGGAAAGAATCTGAAGGCAGAGGGATAAAATGAGCCTTGAAACAAATTGGACTGCACAGGTGTAAATAACTTTGTCAACAGAATCTCTATAACTAGTGATGATGTGTACATAGGGAAGAACATGGTCAGCTCTCAGAGAGAAGGCTCAGTTTGCAAGGAAGAGCTTATTTTCAGTTGCAAGTAACAATTATTTGATCATGAGTTACTGAGGACAACTAATACGGAAGGTTTCAACACCATTTCTGCAGCAGCTTTTCAAAAATCTTTAATACTTGAGAAGTACTATAAAATCCTGAGACGAAAGACAATGTAGAAAATATTATAATGCCTCTCCTTTGGGTTTTTTGTCATTTACAGGAAAACAAATCTTTGCTTCTTAAGAATTCATCTGCTCCTTATATTCCCATTGTTTGTGTTTATGACATAATCATTTCCACAGCAACTAATTAGGAGAAATCAAGAATTATGGCCTGAGAGGAGGCCTGTAAGGAGCAAATGAAATCATACATGTGTTACATAGAAGATTCCATTAAAAAAAAAATCTCCTATCTAGCTAAAAAAGTGAAATGGGGAAGCCACAATATACTATGCAAGCTAATATGTTTAAACTGAGGAGCAAATTTTCACCTAAGACACGACTGTGTCTTTTATTCTCTGGTCCATTTTCATGTAGTGCATGTTTAAGAACCAGGAATGGCTGGACCAAGTCAAATCAAAAGTCCAGGCAGTTCAGTGGCCAACAGAAGAATGTCTGATTTTACAGAGGAGAAATATGTGGAGATGCTTTTCCAGCATACTCTCATGGCAATTTTCAGCCTGGGACTTCCATCTGGAGCTTCTTCAGTGCAAGCGAATCAATCCTACTTCATGTAACATCCCCATACAAAAGCATGCGAGAGTCCTTTGCTGCCTCTGCTGATGGTTTGGGATAAAGTGAGAGGAAGAAGTCCATTAATGTCCCCTATTAGAGAATATTACAGACCTCTTTCAAGGTCTTATAATGTTCTTTGGTATGCTTTGTTAACCTTTACCTACTATTATAGAAAAAATGTATTATAGAAAAATGTATACAAAAATTTGATGCTAAACATCAGAATTATGAGTGTCTGAGTACTATTTAAATTAAAGCTATTGTTCCTGCAGTGGGGATGCAGGCTGAAAGGAGCACTTAGGCAACTACCATCAGTATCAGTTCGGCTGCATCTAAGGATGTTTGCTATGGCAATTTTGGCCATCCAGTGGCCCATCTACCCTTCCAGCAAAAGCTCAGGGAGGGATAATGACATACATCAGTAAAGTGAAATTAGGACTAAGAAAATTCTGCTTTGCCACATTCTCTTAAATCCATTTTGGCTCCCCTCATAACAAATCAGTAGTTTCCTCCAGAGCTGCTAAGCAGCTCTTCTCACAGTCTCCAAATCACAAAGACATCACATCATGTTGTCTCCTATACTGCTTTGTGTCTTAAACAAGCTTCAAGATGCTCACAGATATGAAGATTGTTAAGATCTATCAAATAAGAATTCTTTCTCAAAGAGACAAATTGAATAGCTAGAGAGGAGGGAAATTAAGCAGGTAATAAACCACCTTCTAAGGATAATCAGTTTGCAACACATTATACCTTCTTCTCCCTGTCACCAGTACTCTCCTTTGAGACAAGGGCCATGGTGAGTGAAACAAAGAGGGTAGGAATGGTAACTGGCCTCCATGTTATGGGAATTCAATGAAAGGACATAATAAAATGGAGAGAGGCTCCTTGCCTACATTTATTATGTAATGTTTGGCTCTTCAAATGAGAAGGGTGAACATCACTGAGAGAGATAAAACTTTTTTGTACAGGCTCCATTTCTGAGGTTAAAGAGAGGTTTTACTAAAGTTTTGCTTACTCACTATAAACATTTCAAGGATACACTGTGTCAAACAGCTCCTTATATTAAATACAATATATGACACTGATGTTTTCCATAGTTTATCATTGATAGAACTGAAAGTGTAATAGCAGCAAGTTTTAACTTTCTAGGCAGACAAAGTCATTTTGATAATGGTGGCCACCAGAGACAGGAAGAAGTCTAAACATTCTTGATCTCTGGGGTTAGTGGGAATTCAGATGAATGTGAAGGGACCACACATGTTCTCTTGGGAGAAGGGTGCTGGCAGCCTTGCATAAAACACAGTCCTTTTTTGTCTCATGCAAAAAAGGACAGGAGAATCATCTCTAAGAAAGTTACACTTCTGGGCAGACGCAAGTCATCGCAACTGTGCATACCATATGCAGGGATTGGTAAGGACTGAATACCAAAAGCAAAAGAAGGAAAGTGACCGAGTCCTATAAAGTGGATTTCTCCTGAAGCAGCAACGGCCTCTAAAAACCACTTACCAGGCCAAGTCAGCTCAGGAAACTTACCCTGCTGCCAGCTGAACTCTCTGGCAGATGAAACAAAGAAACAAAAATTAACAAAAGGACACTAACAATAAAAAGACAGGATTCAGCATAGAATCAAGCAAAATTCAGCCTTTTCTATGTCAGCCTGCTCTTGTTAACCTAACTTGAACTTCCCACATGACTACTTGGTCAGGAAACAGAGAGATTACAAGCAAAGTGCCACTGCTGCACACTAGGTAAGCACTTTTCCACTCTGCAGTAATGCTTCACAGGGTTGGAAAAGGGAACTCAGTTTTGAAAAGTGCACCAAAGTGTTTAACATTCATATGCAGCTCTAGTGCACTGAAAATTGTCTGCTGAACAATTTACAGGTGGAGTGCTTTATTCTGATACCAAAACAGACAGGGTTATAGATAAGAAATTCCTGCTATAATGTGCCAGATCCTCAGGTACACCCAAAAGGCTCAGGTTCACCCATCTGGCCTTCAGCAAGTCTTTAACAACGTGTATATATTGATATCAGTCAGGATCACAGAGAAAAAAGGCCCATCTCTAACTGACAGCCTTCCTACAAAAAGTAGGTGAAGTTAATCTATAAAATAAAATTATACCTTTTTACTGGGAAAAATAATATGACCTATACATACCAATAGTATATTTAAAGAAATCAAAAAAAGATCCTGAATGTGAGTTTCACAACTGCTTAAGTACTACATTATGAACTAAGGTTTCCATTTCATCCCCCTGTGATATACTGGCAGGATATAATCCTTCTCATTGTGAAATCAATATTATCTTTGTCACTAATTGCCAAAGGAAGATATACTTGGTTTAGTGTACTTTCATCTAGGAGCTAATCACTGCATCTTACATCACAGATTACCTCAAAGTTATCAGTTCTTGCAAAAAAACCTCAACTTGAAACATATTTAAATAAGGAAAATATCTGTTTGGAAAGGATTGTTAATGATCAAATTAAATGCTAACAATGGTTTAAAAACAGATGAAATCTTTAAAATTTTCAAGACAGTATCCTAGCTAAACAAATTATCATTAAGCATGCCTTAAAAAAAACACAAAAAAACACAAAAAAGAAACCTCTAACATCAAACAGTACTAGGCATTTATCTTCAGAGCAGTGCATTACAGGTGACCTCTATAGATTGAAAATAGGATTACATCAACAAATCTTTCACTTTAAAGTGGTGAATGGTGTGAGATGAAAGGGTGCTCTTCCTAACATTTTGCAGGGCTACTGGTTCAAGTTTAAAGGAAGTACGCAACCAGGTATTCCCTGTTGCATTCTAATCTTCAATACTGACATGGATATGAAAATCAAAAGCCTTTGAAAATGATACTTTTATAAGATGAAAAAAACCTGGAGAACTGTGAGCAAATGGGTGTGAGCAATGTGTGGGAGAATACAGGCAAAGAGATAAAGAGGAACCCTTACAATAAACATGGCCATATACTTATGCCATCATCAATAACTCATGTCCATGGCAGTGTGGATTAGCATCAGATAAAATGATACTAGAGTTTGAGGTTTATGCTTAATACCAGCACTGGATGTCTCTTTGTTTCTGTAAAGTTTTCAAACATATAGCAGACAAAGCATACAGTTACTTTCCTGGACTGTATTTGACAAACAAAATAGCTATGTATTAAAATATTGAGTAAATCAATAATAATAAAAATTTAAAAGCACTTTCAGTCCTGGTATTCCCTTCCAGAACTTGGACGGTTTCCTGGGCATGCAGAGTTGGCTTGCACACCTCCTGTTTATTAAAGTCAGAAACTCCCATTTACTTTCTATTCAGTACTTTTGTTCCACCACAAAAAATATAGTAACTGCTGCCCAACTGTTGTATACTTTCAGAACTGTATTATAATAATTCACATGACATCCAAAGACCTCCATACACATACTGACAGTGATGGTTAGGGTCCTCTAAACCCTTGAGAGGACTCTATCAACTTCCCAGCACCGCTCTTTAAGGGATGGATGCTTTCCCTGAGGAAACATTCTGATTTGATAGACCTGAAACATGTCTAGGGAGTCTAGCAGAGACTCAGTCATGTCCTGTGTCATAGTACACTTAAAATACTCAAATAATCCTACTTCAAAAAGGTATTATTTTGGAAATAAATAGAAATTATGAGAGGAGAATCTTGAGCCACCAGGCTTCAGGTACTAAATCAAGTACTGTAAAGGTCAAGTGAGCTTATTAAAGAAAACCTGAGCACCATGTTATCCAGTCAAGCATTTGGATAATTAAATACGATCCAAATACAATTCTAATAGTTGTTTAACTCTCTGCAATTAAACTACAGTTCCCTAGGAGTGATGCACCACACACCATCAATCTCATTGTCCCGAGAAAGTGATTGTAACAAAATGATCCACCATTTTCTTCCAGCACTGTCTAACTGTGGTACAGTATGGGTTAAACATATATTCATAAAATCACTGTATGTGCCTTACTCAAAAAAGAAAAAAAGTTCTAAAATTATTCTATTATAATGTTCAAATATTTTTAAAAGCTTTACAACGCCCCCTTACCTCCGAGTTTGGTGGTACACTGACTGCAAGCCAGTTGTTAGTTCTGTATAAAGAATAAACCCTCTGCTGCCAGATATTTCCCTAATTTCTCATAATTTGAGTTTTGCTGGAAGAGATTTCAAATCTGACCACAGCAGTTAAGGAAAAAACTTGCACTGCAGTATAAAATATACAAATCAGAAAATATATACAACTAACAAAAACAGTCTTGGTACTACTCGATGAGAGGTATTTGTTTTCCCCTCCAACATTCCAGTAATGTAAAACCAGTGTGTAAGGTAGAAAATAATTTTTCAATTTCAGGAAACATCATTACTAGCTGCCAAAAGTCTATCCATATAATAAGAACTATTTGCTAAAGCTGAACACCTGCAGTTTTATAGAAGGCCTCCGAGGACAGCTGTAAATATTCCAGTCTACTGATACAGCAGCCAATCAAAACCTGAAGGTTTTGTCCCAGAAAACAACACATTTTGCTAACTAGGGCTACATGTACGTGTACATTTACTGACATTTGATTTAGATAGATAAACAGACAGACAGACAAACTGATATAGCATGATATACTGCCCTGTATGCAAAAGACAAGGCTAGTTAAGGATATCTTAATCTAGTCCTTAAAGTACAGTTTCTTCCTCCCAAAATGCTCTTTGAAGAAGTCCAGACTGCTGGAAATTTGCATTGTAGCAAACTGTCACACAAATATGTATGCCTTAGTTGCCTTCCCAAATATAAGGCAGTTGATTGAATAAATAAAGATAAAGATTGATCTCATAAAAAAAGATCAATATAAAGGAAAAATCTTCCTCATAACATACATAATCAGTATGTCCAACCCACTATCTCTTCTGGCTTCCACAGTTGAAAGTGTGACAATCATTTCAGTTATGAAAAAGATATTATTTTTCTTATTTGGTATGCAAATTCATTAGCACAGTTTTACTCTGCTCTTACTGATATTACATGAATGAGGTGACTATGACAGAGTTTAAATATGGAGAAGTAGCAAGAAGTAGGAATCTCTTCTCACTGCAAGAGTGAAAAAATATTTTCCACTACTCTGCTGCCATCCTCTTCAGCTGGTGCAGGTTCTGCCTTAGATGTCGGGCTGTTTTAAACATTGCATGACAAGTGTTTTGTACATAACATGGTACATTCATCTTGAGTAACCAACTTGCAAGTGACCAATACTTTCAAAATGTTACAATAAAGAGACATTCAGATAAAGAAAACACTTCCCTGAAATTTTGTCTTGCTGTTTGGAGATGAACTGAAATAACACATGCTGCTTAACCTGGGGCTCTGCTTCTCAGCTCCTCCACAGGCAGAGGCCATAAGCACAGATAAGTGCAATGCAGAACTTTTTTATGCCCTTTTCACCAAGTGAAGAAGGCAAATTATCTTCGAAAACATGTTTCTGAGCACACACAGTTTTGCCAGCTGCCAATACGGCTCCATGTCACACAAAATGCATGCAGCACGAATTTCAGAGAAATTAACATTTGGCCTCTAGTAATCCACCAATTAGAAACTTCTGCAAAGGGAAAGGTCTGGAATGCACATATGTGCACACAATAAAGAGTTTGAGATGGAAATAGATAGATAGATAGATAGATAGATAGATAGATAGATAGATAGATAGATAGACAGAAAGATAAAGGCCAAACTACGAAACACTCAATGGTTTCAATAGGTGTTTACATAGCCAGAGTTAGCATCCATTCCTGATTTAAACCCCAGAATTCCTTCCAACATACATCTATGTAAACAAGACCAGCTCAGCTCTTATCTCAAGAAGAATGCACCATCTCCCAAACTGAAAGGCTAAAATGAATGCTGTTAACTGCCCTGAGAAAAACTCGAATGTGTTCCCTTGTTGACTGGGAAGTTAAAAATTCAGCCATTATGTGATCTCAAGTAACTCTCCGTGGGATCACTCTGCATTTTGTAGCTAAGGGAAAGATACAAATGTAGAAACAGTTTCAAGGAAAGTTTCAGTAACTGCATACTCAACAGAACCTCCATCTATGCTGGGACTTGTCTCCCTCTCAGCCATAACTACAACCAAGTAAGAGTAGATCGATCACTCTCCAGAAGAGCCACTGTAAAACTGATTTGAACCACAAGCTTATCTTCATATCAGAAAGACTAGTTACCCTTTTACACAAAAAGGGAGTATGCCAGATAAGCCAAGCTGCATCCTCAAGTCAGGTTCAACCTACATGGGAAAGTTTAAAAGTAATTGAGAACTTGAAAAAATACCCACTCATACCTATTATAATTTCATTCATTGTGGGCCAAATCCTGCATACTCATCTACAATATTAACTGATATAAAATCACACAATGTCAATTTCAGAATAACTGTATTGGGTGAAACCCTTAGTCCTACCAAAGTCAGTCACTACTGACTAGTTTCCTGAGGCTAGATCTCATCCTTGGTATTTGGAGAAGCCCAAATTCTACACCGAATATCTGGAGAAATAAGCACAAGCAGAATGCAGGACCAGTAATGCAGTCTGCATTAAATAAACATACCACCATTTTCTTTGGAGTGGTTTTGGCTTTGTCTTTTTTAACTGTTTCCAGTGAAGTCTATTTACTACATGAAAACTGTTGCACCCTCTTCATTCTGATGGAATGTGATGTACATCTCTTGTCTTAAACTCCATCAATATACACATTTCATTAGGACTAAGGAAGATCCACAGAACTTAACAGAAACTATGTCAGTACTAAAGAGGAATGCTTTTTGTGGTGCCAATAAATACTTATATTACCTATTTTATCAGTCACATCAGAATCCCATTGGGCATTATAGAAACAAAAATTAAAACACCCAAAGAAATTAATATATGGTCCTTGGTGGACATTTTTTCCACTTCTTTATTTCAGGCAAGCAAATCTCTACTACTACCATACAGGGGGGAAAAAATAAAAAAGAACCCCCCCACACCCCCACAAAACCAAAACCACAACAGTTTCCCACAACAGCTCATAACCCTTTTTACTCCATTATTTTCAATTGTAAATAATTATAGTTCATAAGCCTTCATAAATTCTATTCTGGCTGACCATTTTTCTTCTTTAAAAGCAACAACCTATTCCTCCGGTCCAGATTCAGTAAAAGCTCAGTATGATGTTAGAGTTAGGAAAAAAACCCCTTAGACTGTGTCCATCCAAAAGTTGATTCTAACAGAGGTACCTGTGTTTAAAGGGTTAAACTTAACAAATTATTTTTAATTATATTAAAGAATTTTTAAAACCTAACATTAATGAAAGAACTCATTCTATAGTTTGATTACAACAAAAGCAGGAAATTCAGAGTTGACATTCCCACAGCAACCTTAACTCTATCCCATTGTGTATATTCATTTCAACTGAGTCTTTTTTTCTATGACCTCATAACATATGTGAAATGAAGGAAGGTGCTAGGAAAAAATCCTAAAATTCATATAAATCAGTAGGATGTTGTTAAATTCCGTTATTGTAGCAGTAGCAGTTGAGTGGAGATAGCATTCTGAATAAAAAAAAAAAAAACATGTTGACTAGTCCATACATTTATTGGATGTTATTGCCTGTAAATGCACATGTTCTACCAACATTTCTGTTTGCTCGCCTTTCACATTAGGATAGGTATTTTACCCAAGCCTGGATGCCAGAAACCTAGAATTGAAATGGTCTGTTTGATACAGGGCTCCAGACAAATCTTACTTCATCCAAAGTTGGCTAATGGAGGAGTGCAATCCTCAAAAATCCTCCAGCTCAAAAACTTATAACCTGCCAACCCCAATCACCTCCAGGCATACATAGTCCACATGTTTCTGCAGCATTTCCCCAGAACCAGAGCACAAGGAAATTCAGTACAACTACTCTTCTGTGCTTCTACACTGCAACAGGCCAGGTTCACCTCAGCCTATGAGCTCTAGCTCTTCTGCATATTGACCTGCCCTGGACTCATTTCCCCTTGCTCTGCATTTCCTATTAGACTGGATGCAGAGTCCAGATATGACTATTACAGACCTGATATGTACATCCTAATAAGACTATTTTCTGTATTGAAGGTAAATGTGCTGCAGAGCCGCCCTTGGGATTTTTTTCAGGAATTGGCCCAAGCCCAACAAATCCAGTGCTGTGCTGCACCACATAAGTCATCATTTTGCATTAACCATCAGACCTTAACAGGTTTTGTGTATTTGTTGCCCAAATGGCTTGTGCTGGGAGACGCTGCAAGGTCTCCACATTGTACTTCTCATGCTACATGACAACAATTGGTACTTTCTGAAATTTGAGTGCAGGTACTTCTACACATGTATTTAGGCAAACATTTTCATATGGTGCTGAAGGAAGGCCTAAGTATTAAGAGTTCTACTTTAAAAATACAGTAATCAAAAACAGTGAAAAGCGTATATAAGAGAAATACTTTTAGCTACAGAATATGGGCATTTCACAACTTAAAACTCAAAATGGTATCTCATAGCACCTTATGTGGTAAATCAGGCGCAGGTCACACGTATGCAGAAATAAAATGCAGCAAACCTAACCACCAAGGAGGGAAGGCAATAGAAGTGACTGCATTTCTCTATGCTAGCAATGGCTGGAAGTGATTTGGGGTCTAAGGGTAACTAAGAGGAATCTCAAGGCTCTCACGTCATTGAGGACTGCTACTCTTCAGAGTGGAAAAGTTTGATAAATTAATGAATACCAGCGCGGCTCTGCCCATAAGGCAGGAGATGTATATGTCCAAGGTATGCTCTGGCTATTATTAAGAAAGAAGATATAAATCAACTTAAGATTTGGAGATTTTTTTACCGGAATGGTGTATCAAAAGCCTCTACACATGCCTACAACCTGAATGTTGTTTCTTGAGAGAAAGTCAAATTGTCAGCCAAACCAAATCTTTTCAACTGGAAAACGGGATCTAAACCTTCTATCTATGCAAACCTAAAGAGTGAAAATTATGATGCCACTCTGCGCAGTGCTCTCTAGAGTCTTCAGTACTGAATCCGTGCTTTGCAAATTGAAGGAATAATTAATTTATTAGTGGACAGAACTACAAGCAAGAGCCTCCAGTTTGTTGTAAGTTAACTTAATTGTTTGTCTTAAGACAAATAGATTTTAAAACCAAGATATGCAGATGGTGTACCATGAAACAAATCACACAATGAGATGCACACGAAAAATATGGTAACTGCAATTCTGGTCACCAAGAACTAGATACCCCATTTTTCTTGAACTAAATACAGATCTCCCCTCAGCAATGGTGGAAGTTCATTGAACACGTGAAAACTGTACATAGTCCAAAATCATTGCGGTGTTGCCATTTCCATTCTGTTTCAAAACATAATACAGTTTATACAGAACATAGAGGCCACATATAAATGTTTTCATTCACCTCTGCAGTTCAACATTGCTTATTGCCTTGCTCAGCCACAAAAATGCTTGTTATTTCTGAGTGCTGTTAAATGGATTGGTTATCATCAGTACTAGAGGGAGATAATAATCTATTGCCACAGGGTGCTTGCAGTGGGCAACTACACAGTGGTTTAGATAGCCTTTGTTATTTTGTTTGTAAAAATTTTGTTTCAGTTGCTATGCTGCTCTGCTTCTGCAATCTGAAGATTACAGAAAAAACATGGTTTGGGAAAGGGTTAGGATTAGGGTAAACAGAGAATAGGATCTGATTTAAGACTACTGAAAGCAGGTGAAAGATTCCCTCCAACTCTAATGACCTTAGCAATGTGCTGACGTACAATATAGAAATTGGTTATAGTGGTTCGCATGTTATTGAAGACATGCTACTCTTTTTTCTGATATCTAAGAAAATTTAGCTATCTCTGCATTGCACGACAGCAGCAGTGTAGACAATAATTGGGTAAGGCTACTGCTCTTCAAGAAGGCAAGTCTAGATGCGGAAGATGATATGAAAAATTGAAGAAATGGAAGGGAAAATCTGAATAAAAAGCACTAAATGTCCATGTAATTAAAAGATAAATATGTCTCATATAAAATATATATTTATAACCTACTTTCCAATTCTTTCAGAATTTTACTGAAACCCGAAGAGAGGTGTTTCCTGAAAGTATTACAGGAATTGTAAGAAAAAAAGTGTGAATCATAAAAATGTGACTAATTTCTCTATCTGTTCCAGTCACCAACAGGTTCTGGACTTTTTAAAATTATCAAATGCTCTACTGATACCCTTAATACACTGGAAACAAGAACTACAGGTGAAGCATCCAGCACGTAGAATTGGTCCTCCCAATGATTCCAGATAACCATAACATTTATCAACACAGATAACTATTTCAAGCTGAAGGGAAAAGGACTCTATTTGTTCTGTTTCTTTCAGTGGCCAAAAAAAATATAATTTTAAAATGGTTTGTTTCCTCTTTCATATTATAGGAAGTTTACACAGACTACATGGGCACTGGCTATGTAAATACAAATAATTTTTAAGCTGTGTAAATACATCGACACAGAAATTATGCCATGTTTTTCTGTTTGGAAAGGCAGCCAGCACAATATAAGCCTCACCAGAATCTAACTGCTAACAATTACATATAAAAGGATGTTTTACATTTGTCATAAAACCAAGTATAATAAAAAGATGGTAATAGTCTTCCATAGTTACATATAATTTTTTTTTTTGTAAAATCAGAAAGTTAGTGAGGTACCTACTGTACCTATAGCCTTTATTCAGTACTTTTTTACAGAATTGGTACAACTGAATGATGGCCTCAGGCTGGCTCAAGGAAACAAACGAAAAACAGTTAAATCAGAGTTAAATCAGATTCTTTGAATTCTGTAAAAAATACCAAAACGGGATATGAAAAGGTTCTGGAAGTTTAGGAAAATTATGGGCTTTTTGGATGTCTGCAGGATAAGAAACAGTCAGATTAGAATTACTGAAACCCATGTCAATGGAACTAACACTAAGCAATAAAGACTTTAGTTTTATCTTTCCATTCCAATAAAAATGTTTGGAATTGGTCTCCAAAATGCTAAATAACACTCAGCAGAACACTAGGAGTTCATATAAGAGCATTTTTATCTGGCATTTTTGGGCACGTTCATTCCCTCTTCCTATATGTTACTGTCCAGTAAAAACCAGTGCAACATACATTAAAATAACATCTTTTAACAGAGCTCCTAATTTAAAAAGCTAGTGAAGCCAGCTAGAAAACTCCTCCTAGAAAACAGTATGTACAAAAGCAGTACCAATTGAATGTAATGTGTAAATAAATTAGAGTTTGAAAACTAACTCAAAAATGCAGCAGATCATAAGACTACAGTGAGTTTTTGCTAAAAGCGTAATGGTTTTGGCATACCGTGTCTCTACTAAAATGGCCATTCTTCAATGATTTATTTGCACTTCTTTTTTTTTTCATAATATTCCAATTAAGAGGCATAATAATACACTTAAATCCGTTGCTTGTCCTTCCTTTGGACTGCTATGGTTAACTCGGAACTTGGACTACTAAGTGATAACCATGTTACTCCCGATCAACAGTCATAGTGGTCATTGGAATGGGTCCCAATGCTGCAGAAAATTCAGGCAAGAACATACAAAGTTCTAGCAGCTAGAAGATGGTATGTGGTGTGAAGAGTAGACTGGTTGAAGCCTGAAAGCTGAAAGATGTGAATGTATGGCTGTGATCTGTCACTGGCTGCTCTGGACAGGTCACTTCCACCTGAACTTACTAACTCTCCAGGAAACCAGTTTCTGTTTTCTTCAAAGACAGACAGGAGGAGCTTGAAGCTTTGGCCCAGTCCCAGAGATTTTACATCATTGGCATAAGTGAAACCTTGTGGGATGCATCCTGTGACTGGAGTGCCCTGTTGGATGGTTACAGGCTCTTCAGGAAGGATAGGCAGTGCAGAAGAGGCAGAGGGGCGGCACTGTATGTAATAGAAGGGGTAGAATGTATGGAGCTCACCGTTGGCAATGGCACTTGCCCTTGTCCTTATGGGGAACTTAAACTCATCAGAAATTGACTGGGAGCATCACACAGTTGGTACAACCCAGGCCAGAAGATTCCTAAAAAACTTGAATGACAACTTTATAGAACAGATCCTAAGGGACCCGAGTCAGAAAGATGCTCTCTTTGATCTGCTGCTTGTCAACAGAGTGGATCTCATGAGCAAAGTGGAGATTGGTGGCCGTCTTGGCCAAAGCGACCACAAAGTGATTCAGCTTAAAATCTCTGTTGAGACGATGAAAAATGTCAGCAAAACCTCAGCTCTGGACATGAGGAAAGCAGACTTCAGGCTGCTCAGGGAATTTATAAGTAAGGTCCTGTGGGAAAATGTTTCTCCATGTGCTAGGTTTCATCAGTGCCGGTCACTTTTTAAACATCACCTCCTAAAGGGCAAAGGAGCAGGCAATTCCCAAATGTTAGAAGTATGCAGGTAAGGCAGAAGGCTGGTTTGGCTGAGGAGGGATCTTCTCTTGGAAATAAGGCAAAAAAGGAAGCTGTGTGCCCAGTGGAAGTAAGGTCAAAGGACATGGGAAGAATTCAGGGATGCTTTTTGTCACTGCAGAGAAAACAGCTCAACTGGAGTTGAAGCTGGCCAGAAATGTGGGGGACAACAAAAGCAGTTTTTTCAAATATATTTAATGGCAATAGACAGTATAGAAATATTATTGACCTGGTACAGGATAAGCATGGTCACCTCACAAACAGGGACAAACAGAGGTGTTTAATGCTTTCTTTGCCTTTGCCTTCAACAGAGATGACGGACCAAGGGGTTTCAGTGTCCTGAGCTGGAGAGCCTTGACTGTGAGAATAACCAACTCACAGTCAACCCTGAAACTGAGTGAGATCTGCTGCTCCAGCTGGACCCCTACAAATCTATGGGGCCTGATGGGATTCATCCAAGAATTCTCAAAGAGCTGGCTGATGTCATCACAAAACCTCTCTCGATTTTTGAGTGGTCTTGGGAATCTAGAGAGGTCCCAGCTGACCCAATTTTCAAGAAGGGCAAGAAGGAGGACCCCGGAAACTACAGACCTGTCATTCCCACTTCAGTGTCTGGTAAAGTTATGGAGAAGATTATTCTACTGAAAAACACCTGAAAGACAACACAGTCATTTATCAGAGCCAGCATGGTTTCATGAGAGGAAAGTCCTGCTTACCAAACCTGATTTCCATTTATGACAAGGTAACCCAACTCGTTGATCAAGGGAAGCCAGTTGATATCATCTTTTTGGATTTCAGTAAAGCTTTTGTGATGTCATCTTTTTGGATTCCAGTAAAGCTTTCGATACTGTCTCTCACAGTATCCTTCTGGACAAAATGTCCAGCCCGCAGCTGGATAAACACATCATGTGGTGGGTGAGCAATTGGCTCATGGTGCAAACATGGAGGGTGATGGTGAATGGGGCAACATCAGATTGGTGACCTGTCACTAGTGGGGTTCCACAGGGCTCCATCTTAGGCCCTGTGCTCTTCCACACCTTCATAAATTACTTGGATGCAGAACTGGAAGGGATACTGAACAAGTTTGCAGATGACACAAAACTGGAAGGAACTGTTTACTCCCTCAGTGGTAGGGAGGCCCTGCAGAGAGACCTCAACAAATGAAAAGACTGGGCAATCACCAACCATATGAAGTTCAAAAAAGACAAGTGCCTGATCCTGCACCCGGGATGGAGCAACCCTAGATGCGCATACAGACTAGGGAATGAGATGCTGGAAAGCAGTACCACAGAAAGGGACCTGGTGATCCTGGTCAAAGGCAAGTTGAATATGAGTCAGCAGTGCCCTGGCAGCCAGGAGGGCCAACTGTGTCTGGGGGGGCATCAGGCAAAGCATCACCAGCCAGTCAAGGGAGGGGATTGTCCTGCTCTGCTCTGCACTGGGGCGGCCTCACCTTGAATATTGTGTGCAGTTTTGGGTGCCACAATATAAGAAAGATATTAAGCTATTGGAGAGTGTCCAAAAGAGGGCAAGGAATGGTGAAGGGCCTTGAGAGGAAGCCGTATGAGGAGCGGTTGAAGTCACTTGGTCTGTTCAGCCTGGAGAAAAGGAGACTGAGGGGAAACCTCATCGCAGCCTACAACTTTCTCATGAGGGGAAATGGAGGGGCAGACACTGACCTCTTCTCTCTGGTGACCAGTGACAGGACCTGAGGGAATGGTCTGAAGTTGTTTCAGGGGAGGTTTAAGTTGGATATTAGAAAAAGGTTCTTCACCCAGAGGGTGGTTGGGCACTGGAACAGGCTTCCCAGGGCAGTGGTCACAGCACCAAGCCTGAAGGAGTTCAAGAAGCATCTGGACAATACTCTCAGGTACAGGGTGTGACTCTTGGGGATGGCCCTGTGCAGGGCCGCGAGTTGGACTCAATGATTCTCGTGGGTCCCTTCCAACTCAGCATGTTCTGTGATTCTGTGAAATGTGCCCAACCAACGCATGGATCTAGACTGAAGTTCCTCTATGATTTCACCCTAAAATAAGGAACACAGCTTTTTATCAAATTTTAGGAGGCTGAGTAGTCTAAGGGCTTAGAGACTTGTAAAAGATAGAACAAGGGGAGACAAAGAACTTTTGATTTCCAATTCCTGTATCAAAATCAACTTAATAGTCTGCTAAAAGAGAATTAGGCTATTCTAAATATTTTGTAAAGGAGAATTTAGTACTGATAACTTTCTTTTCTTGGGTAATTTTCCAAAGTAAAAAATGATTCAATGTGGAATTTTAATTAATTTGAATACTTCTATAAAAGAGAGCTACATGTATGATTATATATATTTATATATTATTATATATGTATCACTTTTTCTTCAAGTGGAACAGTAAAATAACCAAGATTGTAATTCAATATCAGATGTATTTGTGCAACACTCCAATATCCATATCGCACCTACAGTATCATTATACCTGGCTATGCACTAGTCAAAAAAGAATATAACCCCTGTCAAAGCCTAAAAGCAGACAAAAGGGAATACTGTGCACAACTTCACTGACCTTTCTACTGGGGAGCCCATATCCTACAAATACCTAATTACAGTGGCAAAGAAAAGTTAGAATCTATCACTGGGTTTTTATGAAAAGCATTAGAAACTCCTTAATAACAAATGTTCGGAAATATTCAGTGCTTTCTATCTTAAAGAAAAAAAAAGGCTTTTTCAATTCACTAATGACAGTGTATACAGAAGCATTAATACAAATCTGAGACAAAATAAACTTCTTAATAGTTTTATTTTTAGTTTCTAGTGGTATATTAGTATATCATATATCTGAGCCTTGACCCAGATCAGACTTACTTGTGCAGGAATATAAAGGAATAACATGAACTGTGTCAAGAATGGAGAACTCTTACTATCCGTGCTCTGGCATTCAGTGTTCTTAAAAGGAAAAAGAAATAACTTCTTTTCCTGTCACTGGTGAACTCTGTTGCACAAGCGCACAACCATTTTCTTAGGCTGTGCATCCTACCTTTCTAGAATTTATTAGGTTCCTGTGTTACAAACTGGTGATCACAGGTCTATCTCACCCTCAAAATATATCATTTTTAGTAATTTAAGCACTGTGGTAAGTCAAAATACATGTGTAGTCCAGAGATGGGAATTAAATGCAAAAATTCACTCTAGTTCTTTCTTTACAAGACATTTGATAAGAATGCTAGTGTTGCACCATCAAATGAATTGTGAGGACATAGATTTAAAAAAAAATAAACAAAAAGGCCCTACATAGATGTAGGAATGGAATGCAGACTGTTAGCAGAAGGGGGAAAATACAGTAAAAATAGCAACTGTATTCAGCAAATGAGGACTGTGGAAGAAAAAGAGGTTAACCACAATAGCAAGTTATGTTTGTATACATATTAAAAATTCTAAGTGATTAGTTAGAGCTGAATATGTATTAGGCTTGGCAAATGTACAAGCAAAAGAAAGTAGGACTACATATAAATGTATACATGTTATCCATATATGCTCCTCAGACAGTACAATTTACCAGGTGAAGTTTCTTAATATTATTACTTTATTATGAAAATGGAATATATGTTTCAACTCCTTTATGTAGTTCATATTCTAAAAGTTCCATTTTTACTGACAATATTTCAGTCAGATATGGTTAGAATGAAAATGAGGCCAAATAGGTTCTAGTATACACTCTCAAAATACAATGTAATAACTAGAAACAAGGAGAAAAGGAGTGTATTACAATCTTTTACATATAGTTTTCTAAGCCTTTTCTGGAATGGTACTCCTCTATGGTTGGTATCCATCTACACCAACTTAGAATGTGGTCTGTTGTATCTACTGCTTTTCAAATATTCATAGGGAAGGGGCTTTGAACTATCTGAAGTATAATAGGAAGAGAAGAACAGGAATGGAGAAAATAGTAAGTAGTACCTTGACAAAAGATTCTGCCAATGGTTTCACTAGTAGTACATCACATTCAGATATGCTAATGGCCATATATTATTAAGGATCCCATTTAAAGCTGCATAATGGGACCAGAAGGCAACACTCTAGAGATCAAAGAAGGAGAAAAACAGAAATGCAAGAAAAATCATGAAAACAGTGGGATGGAACTACATGAGGACTTCCACAATAGCCATATGTAGATAGCCTGTTAGGAGCAAGAAGAGAAGCTACAGCTGGGGAGGATTTTAAGAAAAACAGTAAGATCCGTATTTGGAAACAATATCAAAATCTACAATAAGAATTTACTAGAAAGTACGTGTGAAATGTAGCAGATCCTACTAGGAAAGTACACAAGATAAATGAATCTACATGTACTCACAGAGGAGAAAAAAGGAAAGAAAAACAATGGCCATATGCACGTGATCTGAATGTAGAAGGTGACTATTTCAACTCCTTCCTATACCTGCCCAAATGGGAATTTGGCCAGATTCTGACCTTTGCCAGCAACAGGACAAGGATGATAAGGGGTGAATTCATTGCACTCCTATTAGGGATCATCGGTAGTTGTTCTTCAGAAGTGAAATAAAATAAAGCAAAATTTCCAATTGAGGGAATTGACGCATGGAAACCAAAAGTAAATAACAAGGACATATCTCAAGGTAACACAGTGGCAATCTTATTTAAAATTCCTTAAAAGACTGATAAGGTAAAAGGAAATAAGCCGTCTGGGACAGGTTGGAATGCAAATAAATAAGTAAAGCACTATGGGAATAAAAAGGGAATTTAGTTAGAACTCCAATACAATATATCACTCAAAGAGTACTGAGCACATAGAGAGAGCTGACAAGTTAGATCATCAAAGTAAACGATATAGATGAACTTAAAAATACTTGGACATTTTTATGGTGAGAAAAAGAAAAGAGTAGTGAAGGATACAGTAGATATAAACCAGGCAGGATGGGATATAATAAATGTAAAGAAGAACCTTCTTGGTTCAGATGTACTTTTCCAGCTCAGAAACTCCTTTTTTACCATACTGGTGATTAAATGAAACCAACTTCTTACATGTTAAGTATCTCCTAAGTACCATAATCATTGCTCTAGAAGTTATTATACATGGTTGCATGCAGAAACCCCCAACAATTTCCCTTTCCTTCTGGCCACAAAACACTCCTATGTTTATTGATCAACAACATAACATGTAGCACTGAGATCAGAATTCATAAAATTCATCCCCAAAAGCAACGGTTTCCTCTCATCCGACTTGCAAATAAACAGCCAAGCAAGCTGGATATATTTTTCAGTATTGACAGAACTAGTCACACAATAATATGATAGAACAGCCCAGATACGTACCAGCAAATATATCATAGCAAAAACCTTGACTTAGTTATTACTTGCATCTGTTTTAACTAAGTAAAAGGACAGAATGGATACAAAATTGGGGAAAAAAAGAAAAAAGTCAGAATTATATGCTTTAAGCAGAAAAAGTCAACATTTTATCTTGCAGAAGCCCTGTAATCGTGATCACTCAGAAAATAATAGAAGTTGGTAAGAGGCCTATTACACGGTTATTCCAGATAATAGCTGTTTTGTTGTTTACTTGTTTAAAGGACAGGTATAGACTACAAAATTTGACATGCCTTTGATTTTTACACCTCCTGCACTTCACTCTTTTGCTCCATCTTTCCTAAACAACTCTGTAGAACTCAGAGTATTTCTAACCACACCATCTGAAGGATCAACACTGCTGCATGCACTCTAACAGCTACCCTGACATATGCATGTAGAATTCTCCAATGTCTCTAAGTAGTTTGAAACTAAAAGCAAAGTAAGTCCTCGCTGCTCTAGTGTGGCACTTGAGAAGAAACATAGGCAAGATATAACACCAACATTTGCATCTCTTCTACCTTCGAAGTACGAACTGTACAGATGTTACCACAATACATTAGACTTCTTTCATATCTGCTGTGCAAATTTTAGCAATGGTTGACAGCTTGTCAACCAAAGGAAGGTGAAGAATAATCTGATCCCATCTGACATGTGAGTCATTTTTTGTCTGTACACAAACCATAAATTTCCTTCTTCTTTCACTTGGAAATATATTAAGCAGAAGAAAAGAATAAGCTCAACAGCTGGAACAATCTGTCGTTGCCTCACATGTCCAAAGGAATTAAGTTGTAAATACAGAAAATAAAAGTAAAAAAATACAAATCCCAAATATTGTTAGGCTGGCAAAATGAAACATATGATTTTATACATAAACCTCTTTGTTTCAAGCTGGTTCTCAATACAGTATTAGTCTGACAGTCCTAAAATCTGAAAACTTCTGTTCATCCCAGAATATCAGCAATGAGAGCTCAACTTACTACTTTCTCTTGCCCATAAGCTTCAGATATGATACGGAGGAATTGTTGTCAGGCAAAGGCAGAGTATTTAGCCTTTAAAACTATCCAAATACCCATCTCTCATCCTTTAAACCACAAAAAAGAAGTGTTTATTATGCAGATGGCTAATGGGAGATTACCATCAATGGTCATCAGGTCAATACTTCCAAATTTATGTGGTTTTCATAAAATGGCCTGATTTCCCAAAGTTAGAACCAAGCAAGCCTTGCCCAGGGGTCCTGGACTCTGTCACTACTTCTGTGGTGACAATCACCAGTAAAAGATCTTATTGTAAGCCTACAGGGAACACATTTTAACTTGTACTGTTGCCCTCCCAAATTCTCCACATAAAAAGTCTCAAAGCATAACCATGCCTCCAAGAGGTTTTATTACCAGGAGATGCTATGATGTAACAGGGGAAGGCTTGTTCTCTATTGCCACTTTTCCTTCCTGACTAAACAATCTCCCTCTGATCATTCATGAAAATAGAATATTAGCTTAAATGAGCCTTTAGTTTTACCTTGCTTTGTCTGTTCAGTGTCTGGTAACAATATCCAGGTTGTTTGGAGTTCTTCAGTCACTTATTGAATAATTTCTGTAAGCATTCCAGCAATTATAGAATCGTCTATAGAATCGTGAATTGAAGGACAAACAGCAAACATAGTATTGACATTTTAGATGGACTAATGACTTTATACCACATACAAATATTTCATGATATGTCAGTTCCTTCATTTGAAGGGCATAATTCTCACTGCCTCACACACAAAAAGACATTTACTTCTTCAGGTTTCATTATCCAGAGACACTCCCTTACAGCCACGCTTCTAAACTGTCACTACATAATTGCTGGAAGGTGAGCAAAAGGCTTCCCCATTTCCACAGAGCTGCGCAAATGCTGCTCACAATAATTTGTTCCCAGAAACGTAAGGCCTACTTATTCCTTCCCAACCCTAGAAATCAGAACACAAAAGTAGGTCCAGATCCTATCTACCCCTTGCATTAGCACATAGATGCATTAGCACCAGGGAAATTAATTTGGAAGGATATGTACTGCACTCCTCCACTTGTACCCATTGTGGCACTAACATCTTGATTTGGTTTACAAGTTTATTCTCTTTAGTTTGTTCACTATTAATATAAAAATTCACTCTAGCCAAGTCATTTTGTAGAGTTGTCCATGAACACAAGCATTACAAGGCCAAACGAAACCAATGTTTTTCATTCGAGAGATTTTTTTCCTTTTGGCTTCACCTGAGAGACAGTAACAACAAACCTCAAGTTAGCTGAGGTATTTCACTGTCAGTGGTAGAAGTGGATGCCAAAAAAAGGGGGAAGGAAGAAAGCAGGGAGAATAGACAGAAGAATGCAAAAATATCTATTCTAAATCCTGTTCCAGATCATGTAAAGCTGGCAATGCATTTGGTTAATCCCTCTAGTGCTTCAGTGGAAAAATCACAGCAGGCAGCTAGATACAACATCCAAGGCTGCCCTTGGTTGTTTTTTTTTCCATTTTTGCTTTTTTTTTCCATTTTTGGCAGTATATTGTCATACATGCAGCATCTGTCCATTCCCACAGACTGTGGCTGTACATTCAATTGAACTAAAACAGTTAAAGGAAAAAACGAAAGGTAAGGTTCAAAGGGCACTGAATAGCCAGAGTTCTTGGAATTCTGCAGGTGTGGGATTCCTGATCCTGGTTAGCTAAGCCTACTGCAGAAATCACTGCAATTGTTTGCAGAGCTTTCATATCTGCCTACTTTCACCCAACCAGAATCCAAATTTCAAAAGCTTAATAATACTGCTATCAAAGATTTTTTAAAAAGTGATTTGTGCAACCTGGTTCCTGACCTTGCATAATAAATGTGTCAGGGGAAAAGAGGGGCCATCATCATTCAAGAAAAAAACATTATTATTAACACAGCACTGTAAGCCAGTGAAGTCAACTCACAATGCAGTCTTCAGGATGTATTTGTATGGATAAAGCACAATTTCCTTCTTCTATGAATGCTATGTTTTTTCTCCAAGAAACATCTAAACATTACAAGTGTCAGCTCAGGCAGAAACCTCTTCCTCATGTAATGGAGTTCTGAGGCACTATACAGATGTAACTCACTATCTTTTAAGGAAACCATATGAGGGTAAGCATTACAAATCTGGTCCACTGCCATGTAGACTCTATATTGCTGCTCGTTTTTTAAATAATTTTTGCTGTATCTGGTGGTTTCTACCAAGAGTATATTTGAGATTGGTCCAGTTAAAATACTTAAAAATATTTTAAAAATACCTGCTCCAAAGAACTCTCAATCTCATCAGAAAAAAAGACAAATAGTGAAAAAGGAAGTAAGATCATCCATCCCATTTTACACAGAGAGAATGAAAGTCATAGCTCTATGTTCACTAGTACTAGATTATCAAAAGAACCCCAAAACTACCAGAAACAAGATCAGGTCTAGGCACAAGCATTTTTTTTTTCAAACTAACCCCCTGTTGTAACACTGAAGTTATGCTGGTTGTGGAACGACGGGTACAGTTTTGCCTGAACACCACTTAAGAAGGATAAGTGTGTTCCTTGTGCTATTTAAGACGTTTTACCACATTTCATATTTCTTAGAGTCACTGAACATAAAAGTATTTTCATGATTATGAAGTAACAGTTTATTCTATATTAAGAAAAACAAAAGTAATTTTTTTTGGTGCTACAGTAAAGTAGTTAAAACCAGGAAATCACGTGAACATGGATAGCATAAAGATTTGTGCTGTTTTGGAGTTCCTACAATAAAGAAGTCCCAGGATGTCTTTTACACTGTAAAACACTTCTTTGGAGTTAATCACTCTGACTAATATATAAATATATTTGACAGGAAAAAAGAAAATTTAAAAAAACATACTTCAAGTTTTGAAGTGCTTATTATAGATATTAATCAGGTTGATCAAGTGTTTGCATTAGTGATGAATTCAGGTTAAAAGAAAAGGCTGTTTTAACAGCCTTTGGTAAGACGCAATACTCGCTACCAACCGAGGCATAAGTCAAACAGGTTCAGCAAAGAAAATGTGTTTTGTTCTTTCTGTCCTAAGCTGTTGGTTGAACATGTTTCTACACACTTAAAACCCTAATCATTATCATAAGTTAGAAGAAAAACAAATAATACTTTTATTCACAGAAAGTTTATCTGTCAATGGCATTTTAGGAGTTTCCTACAAAATTATACACAGATTAAAGAGGAAAAAAAAAAAACAGAGAAAAAAGTACTAGATTGAAAACAGAAAACACCTTAAAAACAGTCAATCACTACACAATGTTGAAGGACTCAAAAAAGTTTCAAAATCTCTTATATTTTATGGTGGTTCTTAGATAAAAAAACAGGACTTCAAAACCTAAGATGCCACTGTGTTGCCAATTATGCTTCTAAGCTGACTTAACACTAATACACC
This sequence comes from Manacus candei, assembly GCF_025592945.1. NCBI lineage: Eukaryota > Metazoa > Chordata > Aves > Passeriformes > Pipridae > Manacus > Manacus candei. Next base: position 1,902,089 of record NW_026138097.1, read on the forward strand.
TTTTCAGCCTGCTGGCAGTAACACTTCCTCATTCACTTGAAAATGAAAAAGTTATCACTAGAAATTGCCACACACTGCAAGGTGAGAAATGTGGTTCTTAATTAGTCAAAGAGCTGACAATTCCAATTCAAAAGACCTACTTTCTTGGTTCAGGCTGATCATACCGTATAACTGACACTGAATCAATTCGGAAAAAAAGAGAGCTTTTACCATATTTCACTGTTAGTCCCCCACAGATTTGTCATAGGTTCCATCAAGGACATTGATACCTAAGCTTAACTACTTCACTCTACCCCCACAATCTACAATACTACACAGAGTGCAAATTAATCTGAAAGGTTCTGTCACACTGAATTATGAGACTCCATCAGAACATGATACCCAATAAGACAGATGATTGGTGTGATAAGAAATTATGGATATTGCAGTGTAACTTGTTCTCTGTTTTCCTTGGCGCTGGCATACACGAATCTACACCAGCATAAAAACTATTGTGAAACATACGTCAGGACTTTTCTTCGTAAGCAAGAGAAAATAGTTCATCCATTCACTAGAAAAGGAGGAAATACTATAAGCCAAAGAGAGGACAGAAATCAGGATGCCCCAAAGCCTTCCTGGAGTCCTACCAAAGAAACTTCGGTGTAGGGAATTTGGCTTTCCACAGCCAACCTTTTCCAGTCCCTCTGGATTTGAGTGAGCAACCTTAAACAAAACCTTAAAGTACTTAGCTTTTTAAAAGAGAGTGTTGGACTGAAATGATTAACCATAAAGACCAGCTCGTCTTTCTTTTAAATCAACAGTTGTGTCCACTTAAGAGGCACCAAAGGGCACTGTGGTTTTCTTTTTAAGATTTAAAAAGAGAAGTGGCAAAAGAAATATAGCCTCGTATTTCCTTAAAATTGCTAGTACTTCAGGAGCTTCTGAAGCACTGGACTGTTTCATTAAAATTGCCTCTTGGTAGCATTATAGTGTTGCCAAAAACTACTGCTCACTGCAGTGATTAAAAAGTGACTCTTTTTCTTAGGAAAGCTTTGAATTGTTTAGTCTGTACCCCCAACAGTAGTAAGTGAGCAAAGGGTATGTTTTTAAAAAATAAATTAAGACAAATAAAAAGCTTAGCACAATGGAATTGGACCCCTGTCTTTCCCCAGTAAATATATCTAATATCACATGCCTATTCAGAGTGGGAAGCAGGGATTTCCCCTCAGTAAGCTCTCAGAGAGGGGGAGAGAGAGAGAATGTAATTGTTCCTCATCGCATTGTATGTGTTATTAAGCCGTGATGCCAGCCACATGCTGATTATCTCTCGTGTTACATAAAGTGCTCTCCTGTGGTGCCAATTGCCTGCCATGTGGTCTGTATCCTGTTACATAAAGTGTTGTCCTGTACCACCATGTGCTGTGCCAAAGTGCTATTCTTTGCTACCATGCTCCCTGTCTTCAGAGATCAGACGCCCTTTGTTTTCATGCCTGCTTCTGCCCACATCTTAAAAGCCACCTAATGATTAAAACAAAACAAGAATACTTCTCACTAAACAGTGATTTTGTAGTTATACTGTAAAACGAGAAAGAACACAAATTACTGTTGCTCCAGGATCCTGGAGGATATGAGAGCACTGCACGAAAAAATCCCATAAAAGACAGAGTTGCTGCACTATCCTCTGTGACTCAGACATTGTAACTTCACACTTCTATCATTTATGGGTCATTCTGAAGATAGCATTTTATTTGTCTCAATATTTTTCTTAGGCAGTCCTGAGATCAGCTCTACTGCTTAAGACAAAAGCACCCTTGGAAGTAAAACACAATAAGAATAGCTGTCTCTCATGATGTATTGCAATAACATATTGTCAAAGGGTGCCGCTGCTCCATCAATCTGTAAACATGATGTGTTACTGGAAAGATGGCAGCAGTATAGCAGAAGAACATCTACAAGCGAAGCACACCTGATTGTAGGCTGATAGCCAACTCACTGTTCTTTTGGGTGGCCTAGCAGGAATGACACTGCTACATCAGCTGCATCAGCACTACTGTTTCTGGCAACTGAAAACAGCAAGTCTTACATGCACAAAGATAAAGGTTAGGCAAAGGGTTTCACAGTGGAAGAGAGACAAAAGGGAAATTGAATAATCAAATTTCTGTGATGCCACAGAAAGAATCTTATCTCCCAGGGCTTGTGGTCTTTTCTACAACTGTCCTTTGTGGAGAGGGACTAACAGCCAGCAACACTATATATTTTCCCTTGAATCACTGTGTGAGGTTAAGGGACATTTTAGTATAAATCTTACAATTTGTTACTTTTAGTATTTTTAAAATATTTCTCAGATCTCAAATAACTCTTTTGTGTTTGGTAACATGTTCATCAAATATCAGTTCAATCTATCTTCAGGAGCAAAGAAATCCCTCAAACAAGAGCAAAAATAGCTCTATCTGGTTGGTCTCACTTATATAAGGACCAAGATTAGCTTGAGGGGTGAGATTTCAACTTTGTAGACTTGAATAGTCTCAATCCCAGTCACATGATGAAGGCTGGGGAAGGAAGAGGCATTACTTCTTCATTCAAATCTGTCTCTTGAGACTTTACTACAAAGACATTGGGCAAAGTCCTAATGCCAGACATAAAACGTGCAGCTAGGTTTGTAAGTATCAGCTTCCCTGCTGTTCTACATCAGACCTCCTACTACAAGGGCAAATAGCAAAAAAAAAATACAGCCCAATACAACCTTTTCACACTATTAGTCACAGAAATCGCTACTGGTGAATTCTGTTTCTGTGAAAACATGAACATCATCTTGCAGTATTTGACTTACACAGAAAGTTTGTGAGAAACTAATGGCAAGGCTCTGCTTGAAAAGATTCAAAAAACATGAAAAAATCCCAAATCCTGTCACAGAACCTTTAGCTTATACAGAAGAACTAGCAGAAAAACAATATTATTGCCTTCATCCAAAGCTCGCAGGAGACCCTGTGCTACAATGACTCTTGTAGAATCATCCAAGAAAATACACTGGCTGTTAAGACAATTTAATAGGAAAAAAAAGGAAAAAAATCAGTAATAGGTAATATCCTCATGGTGTATAAACACTACGGAAGTGATTTTTTTTGTTCATTTGTTTGTTTGTTTTAACTAAATGCAATCAGCGTGTCTTGTCTAAATAAGCTTTCTGTTGTAACACCCTTTTTCCTGTACTATATTTTGGGTCATACTACACCATACATTCTTTATACCCCTCTATCACATCCCTAGGGTCAAAGGCAGAAGATAGAAAAATTCCTGGAATAATATCCCCAATAAATTACTACTAACTATTATAATTCAACATGGGCATATAAACGACACTTTAAAGAAAATTGAATTTGTTGAAAATTAAAGCAAACCTGGTGTTACTTTGAACAAGAGGCTCACTGATTGTTTTCAGATTTCCATAATAAAATGGGCTTTTTTGTTTTATGTGTTATATACCCTCTGAGGAAAGGAAATGTACCTCAAAACATATGGGTGTTCAGAATCTTTATTTTTAAATACAATCCTCCATGCTCATAAAACTCTGATTGGAAGCCAAGGAATTTATAACAAGGTGCATAACAGCAAACCTGAAGGAAGGCTGAAGATGAAGAAAAACAGAGCTTGCACTCATTAAGTAAAATAAATAAGAAGAGAGCACAGAAGCGAAAGTGACCTTAATTTGGGGACAAATATCTGTGCTTTAATTTAGTGACATCTTCTCACTATATGTGGGTGTACAGGCACTGAAACACGCAAGAAGACAGACTTATAAACAGACATTTATTTTGTGGAGCAGGCATATTGTTTTCAGTCTAAGTATGGTACTTTCATTTTATTGCTGTAATACACTGAGAGCATGAAGAAAGGACTGTGCTATCAGAATTTTAGGGAATTTTCTCACACACAGCTTTTCTTTCAAAACACATGTTCTGTTAGAACAACAAGCTCACAGGTCTTATTTTACACTAAGTGCTATATAACCTGGAATGCTGTTAAATATGCTCTTACAGTATAAGCCATGATTGAGTGTGCCTCACTAGGATTCAGCGTATGCCTTGAGTGTGTTTCAGACCTACATATTACACCACCTGTGAAGTGTGCTTCTAATCCACTAATGCACACATGGATAAGCTTTTTACTACTAGGCGAATGGTTTATTATTTTACATTACAAAAAATGTAAACACTCATTTTTGATTGAGTTTATGCAGCTTATCTTTTTATTACAGAGAGTCATTTCCAGTGAGGGGTAAGAGCATGGAAACGTGAAGATTATAACGGAGTTTTATCTAGGTTGTCCAAACCCTTGTTTTTTCTATTAGCTAATGGAGTTATTTTCCCTCTCTCTGCCCTTAACTGAGGAAGCTTTACTGTTTCTCTATGATTCTGTTCTGCATTCATCCTCTTATTAAAAGCTGAGAGCAGTATGGCAGAGGGGCCACAGAGTTGCAACTTGAAAGAAAAGTTTGACAATACAAGAAGAAGCAATTTAAAATACCGTCCCTGACAAAGGACATGACCTGCCTCCACTCCTTGCTCTACTATCTATCACATTCTCATACATTAATACCTTATGTCAACTCATCAGGATTCCTCCCACATGCATAAGCTTAGTCTGATGGACTCTGCTTGTATGACAAAGGTAAGCACTGATGTGATTTTTATAAAGACTCATCCAACCAGTCAGAATGTAGAATGGAACAGTGAAAATCCAAACTCAGAATCTGATCTCTTCCATTTGCAGATGTTTGCTGATAAATCTGTCTGTCCCCTCATCATGATCCCTATGGGCCTGGCAACCACTAGCTTTGTTGCAGGCCTAGGAGCAGGTGAAGAGGAGGAACTGGAAAACACTCCAAGGATATTCATATTACCCAAAGGGACTAGCAGTGATCAGCAGCCTGCCTGCATGCACAAACAGCCAGTTTGTCCATGCAATCAAAGTTGCACAGTTAAACTGCACACACAACAGTTTTACGAACAATCCTAGACTTCACAAGTTTTGGAAGCTGGGTTCTGCAACTATAAAATTATACACTTGATATATATTAGTAAGTACAGTAAATAGAGTATAATTAGAACAGAATACAATGTACTATTTTTCACTGCTTTTAATTCTTACTTCCCTAGAGCTACAAAATGAGTTTCTAATGAGCTTTGGGTACTCACATAAATAGAAAACCTAACGTTGTAATGGCTGATAGTGATCTAAACTGCTTAGATATGTTTTGTGTTACACCACAAAACAGTGGTTTGTTCATGGAATGGAACAAAAATTTCATGTTACTCATACTTTGGCCCTAGGCATGCATGTGTTGAAACCATAATCCCCAATGTATTTCAGAATATGTTTGGACAACCTAAGTTGCTCTGTGAAAATGACCCAAAAGGAAAAACCCCTATCCATTAAAAACATAAATTACTGAGACCTCGATGTTTAAGTGTAGCCTACAGCACATAAAGAAAAATTTCCAATACATTGCTTATTTTCCCAGTTAAAAAAGGAAAGGAAAGACGATGAGAAGGATGCATCCAGGAACCATATAGGAAAGCTGCAAACTAGCTGTGTATGGGTAAACATCATGCCATTCTGCACAGCAGAAACAAAATATTTTATGCCAAGACAAAAATCTCCCTTATAAAATGTCTTCAAACATGGTTATACAGATAAACACTGGTTTTGTATACAGGGATTCTCCCCCAAGATTTGCAACAGTCATTTCCCTTTTCTCTGGTGGGTAGAATAACATGAAAAGTCAGGGAAGCTACTGACAAAAGCAGAAGGTATTTTTTCCCACTCTAGCAGCTCCCTGCAGATAGGCAGAACCTTGTATGCTCACAACACTCTGCAAGGCATAGGAATAAATAGACAAGTAGACAGGCAGACTGACAGACCAACGGAGTGGTGAACAGAAACTAAATTACCAAGAATCAAACAAGGAATGTGCTCCAGTTAAGAAATGGATCCAGATCCCACAAGTTCTTGTCTAGTGTTTCAAATACAATGTCATCTTCAAAAGGCAATACTTCTGTATCAGGTAATAATAAATAAACTTACACTACTTCTAGCTGTTTATTTTTTCTGGAGAAGGTGAATCATAGAATCATTAAGGTTGGGAAAGACCTCTTAGATCGTGGAGTCCAATCATGAACCCAGCACCATTGTGTTCACCACTAAACCATGTCACTTAGTGCCACCTCCACATGTTTTTTGAACACTTCCAAATGTTTCCACCACTTGCCTGAGGAGTCCATTCCAATGCCTGACCACCCTTTCAGTGAATAAATTTTTCCTAATATTCAATCTAAACCTTTCCTCGTTCAGTTTAAAGTCATTTCCTCTCACCTGTCACTTCCTCTCGCTTCCTGTCACTTGTTACCTGGGAGAAGAGGCTGAGCTCCACCTGGCTACAGCCTCCTTTCAGGTAGTTGTGGATAGTGATAAGGTCCCCCCTCAGTCTCCTTTTCTTCAAACTAAACAACTCCAGCTCCTTCAGCTGCTCCTCATAAGACTTGTGCTCCAGCCCTTTCACCAGCTTCCATTGCCAACTCACTCCACCACCTCAACATCTTTATTGCAGTAAGGGGCCCAAAATTGAACACAGGATTTGAGGTGCAGCCTCACCAGTGCTGAATACAGGGGGGTGATCCCTGCCTTAGTCCTGCTGTTCACATGAATTCTGATACAGATCAGGATGCTGTTGGCTGCCTTGGCCACCTGGGCACACTGCTGGCTTATGTTCAGCCAGCTGTCAAAGAGCACCCCCAGGTCCTTTTCTGCCAGGCACTTTCTAGACACTCTTTGCCAAGCCTGTAACGTTGCATAGTGTTGCATAGAGTTGTTGTGACTCAAGTGCAGGAGCCAGTGCCCTTGTTGAGCCTTGGCCCATGGGCCCAGATTGTCTAGATTCCTGAAACTTCAGTAGATTATTTTTGTAGCCACTTAAATGCTTATTTTATGCAGATTGACCAGAACTGGATCTTAAAAACAAAGAATTAATATATTTGACAAGGTGTAAACATAAAAGTCCAAAAATATGTTTTTATGCATTTCCTTCCTTCTCCAAGATAGGAAGCAAAAAAAAAAAAACCAAAAACCAAAAAAGCCCTCCGCTCAATGAAACAAAACAAAACAACCAATTCCAACTGACATCATGTTCTTGGATTGATCCTTTCTGCTTTTGTTTCTTCTTCAGAGTAATTCCAGAAATAAGCAGTCTTTTTACTGTTTATATGAACATTGCTATACAGGTGACTAGAAAAAGTGTTAATATTTCATATGAAACTCACAGGGATAAGAAAGATCAACTGCTCATCGTAGAAGATTCACTGCAAGATGGTACATTAAAAAAAAAGCAGAAAAAAGTTACAGTGATTAATTCTATTGTATTTTTACTACAGGAAAATAGAAAAAAAAAAGTGAAAATATTCCCTTGAAACTAAAAAATCCCTTTTGGGAAGGGCTCCATTTTGGTTTACATGCAGCCCCATTTAAACAGCATTGGCTATGAAAAGGGATTTTTCAACTGGTCTTTAATGGAATTTATGCTAGTTTTAGCATAGCCAAAGGAGCACAAGGAGTCTTGATGCAAATGAAAATCTGTTCTTTAATGTGCACACTACTCAAAGTAATAAAAATTTTATTATTTTTTAAGTTATGTACACCCACTGTGCAATATCAAATACGCATGTTGTAAACACAGTGGACCAAGTTCAGACATGATGTAAGCATGTGTAACTCAACTGACTTCAAAGGGACCACTTGTGAAACAGAACACTACTTAGCACGGCTATGAGTTGCAGGATCCATGCTAAATTCCTAGATCATGTTATTTTAAATAGAATTTTTTTTGAGCAGTATAGTGTTACACAGCACCAAAAAGTAAAGTAGAACTGGACTATCAGTAATCTGTGGGGTCGAGTATCAAAAGAAATGTTTCTGACTTCATGCAAGACACACAAAACATTTCAAGCAGCCTGAAAAGAGGAGAGAAGGAGAGTGCTGAGATGTCATTTCAGAGCAAGAATGGCCACCAATTGCCTTAAACAAGAAAAAGATGTACATAAGAAAAGCGATTATTGTTTAGGCAGTGTATGGAGAAGAGAGAGGAGAAGGAGCAGGACCCACAGTCTTGGGAGATGGGACCACAGTCAGGAAAATGTCATAGAATCAGACCAGCCAGAACACCGACACGTGCACTAATACACAGAGAGCAGCAGACCAGGTAATAGGTGGTGTTCGTCTTGTGCATTATTTTGCAGAACCTAACTCACTTTTAAACTTTTTCAACTTGCATCTATTGCACTGCTTGGTTGTATTGTTTTGGAAAATATATAACGAAGTTGTAGCTTGTAATATTACTTTCTCTTTCTCCCTTTTTTTCTTTTTTTAATGAAAGAAATGCTAGGGCATTAGATGATTCACAACCACAGAGACATTTCATCATGGATCATCAGTCTGCAGACTAGGAGCTTGAAATCAAGTGGAAAAGAAACTCAGCAGAGAAACCACAGGCTGCTAAAAAGAAAGACATTCGAGAATGGAACCAAAAGAGATGGTCAAAGAGAAAAGGTCCTTCTGAAATAAATAAATGGAACAGAGCCTCTGACTTTTTATGCAGATGATTCTCATTCCCAAGTGTTGCCTTTTTAGCAGTGTTGGTCAATGAAGATTTCATCTGGCAAAGCTATTGCAGTGAGAAGTTTTTCTCACTGACAGGACAAACGCACATGAACTTTTTCTTGAGAAAGTCGAACAAATTACTGCATCCTTTCAAAATCCCACCAAAATCACTTGTTTTGCTCAGAAAAACTCCAAGGCATTTTATTTTGTAAATTTTAAAGTTGCAAAAGCAGTCAAATTTAATGAAACAAGACAGGATTTATTTCCTTCAGAACAAGGAAAATGCCACAAGTGTTATTTTCTCTCAACATGAGCAAGTAGATGACTTACTATTCCTTTTCTGTCAAAAAATATGGTGACAGGAATAATCTGTGCCCCGGGCAAAAATGTAAAAAAGCAACATATGCAGACACTTTGCAACTCGGTTTGAAAAAATCACCTAAGATGGTTTCCCAATTTAAGATCAGATATGAATCTCAAAGTAATGTGAAAAAAGAACATATAGTAAATAATCATACAAATATAAAAGCTATTTTTTTCAGGTGCCATGAGAACAGCCCTAAATGGTCACACTGCACTGGAACATACCGAGAGACAGGACAACTCTCAAAAGTCTCAAATATTACCAATTCATTTTTAAATTACATTTATTGGCCTCAAGAGGGTTACAGCAATGTAGCTTTTGATTTTTGCCCATAGTACAACTCTTCTTGTTTGAACGCTTGTTTGGTTATCCCCGTGCTTTGATGATATCCTGAAGTTTGTACATCTTGCTACTTAACTGATACTTTAACCCAGTCAACCACTGCAACAGCATACAGTGTACAAGAGAGTAACAAAACCACGCTTCTAAACACTGATTCAGGGGACTCAGCAAACAACTGAAGTTAGTTTTAACATGTTTCGTGCTTTAGAAGTGTGCCTGGGAGCACTCTACATTCAAAATTAATACATGGAGTATCCATAAAAACTTGACCCTGATCAAATAACCCTGTATGCACAGTTCCCCAAAGAATAATGCAGTGGTGAGTGCATTAACAAGACTTTCATAGCAGTAAGTAGTGATAGTAAAACCTATCTTAAAAAACATCAGCCATTTCTTGGAGTAACTAAAGACTGTCCAATAACTGACCCCCATAAAAAGGGCTGTAGCTACATGTATATACTTGGCCCCTAAAAAACCAGCCAGGAAATAAAATTTTGATGCTTTTTATATTGTCATACTTGTACAAGAGTGGGTTTTCAGTGTTTGGTCTGTTACATACAATATAAAGGACCAAACCTCAAGCTGCCATAGTTCTACGATTCCAGACACTTCCAGTATCACAGAATATTATTCAATAAATAAAATACATATAAATCTTGAAAGAGGAGCATACAGAATCTAAAACTATTCTCTATATACAACTTTGGGATGACCACACAGAAAAAAAAGTATGTGATCAAAAATAAGTTGATAATTAGGAGGCTGAAGGAGACCAAATTTTATTTTGAAGTCTGTATAATTTTCAGTTCAGATCTACATAACAACATGAAGAAATAGACTGCTGCAGTTTGAATCCTCAGTAGTAGAACACCTACTGGTAAACTGCCTTCTCCGTCTGAAATACAACAAAAGTAAGCGTAGAGTCCTGCACGTGGGGAATAATAACCCCACGCACCAGTACAGGCTGGGGGCTGACCTGTTGGAAAGCAGCTCTGCTTAGAAGGACCTGGGGGTCCTGGTACACAACAAGCTGTCCATGAGCCAGAAGTGTGCCCTTGTGGCCAAAAACGCCAAGGGTATCCTGGGGTGCATTAGAAAGAGCATTGCCAGAAGGCTGTGGGAGGTGATCCTGCCCCTCTACTCTGCTCTGGGGAGGCTACAACTGGAGTGCTGTTTCTACTTCCGCGCTCCTCAGCACAAGAGAGACATGGAGCTCCTGGAGAGGGTCCACTGGAGGACAAAAAAGATGATTAAGGGGTTGGAGCATCTCTCTTACAAGGGAAGGCTGAGGGAGCTGGGCTTGTTCAGCCTCAAGAAGAGACAACTGAGAGGTGACCTCATCAATGTCTGTAAGTATCTGAAAAGAGAATGTTAAGAGGTTGGAACCAGGTTCTTCTTGGTGGAGCCAAGTAATAGGACAGGAAGAAGAAACTGATGCACAGGGAATTCCACCTGAACATGAGGAAGAACTTGTTTACTGTGCAGATAATCACACACTGAAACAGATTGCCCAGAGAGGTTGCGGAGTCTCCCTCACTGGAGATATTCAAGAACTTTCTGGATGCAATCCTATGCAATGTGCTCTAGGATGACCCTGTTCGAGCAGGGTGGTTTGAACCAGATAACCCACTGAAGTTCCTTCCATCCTTACCCACTCTGTGATTCTCTAATTAATATTAAAAATTCTGAATGCCTTTGAATGACAAATTTTTGCCTCTATGTAATCTAATATTCACCTATTTGCCAATGTATTACCATTTTCATTGTACTCTCATGCCAAAACAAATGCTTGCCTGTGTATTTAAATCTCTTTTAAATATCACAATACTGAATCCTAAAAAAGCTATAAAAAGGAAGCCTGTAAAGAGTAAGATGTCATTCTGAATTTTGTCACAAATTCAGTGTTGAATGATTTGCATGATACTTTATTTTTCTACAGTCTTGTTTGAAATAAAGGTGTCAAAAGTGTTTCTAGTTATTGAACAGAACATCACTGTTTGTGCTTTTACTTCTAAGTAGCAAGGAATGAAAGAAAACCTAACTTTCCTCTATTAGGTATAATTCCCTATGCTCTCTTTTTTTAAGGAACATATCAGGGTGGTGTGAGAAACGTGATTTTAAAGATTGACTCTAAGAAGAATTTAAATTATCTATTGCTTTTAGCTTGATGATCATGCTACAAAGGGAAAGCTAGGGGTAGAATTTAATTCACATTACTCAACTATCCAGAGCAGGCTTCAAAATCATGGCCCTGAAGCCAGAGTAGCTCCAAATGGAGCAGGCAGATACTGGGGGCAGTGCAGGAGGGCCTATGGAGATCTAGTCTTACCCCTCTCCTCCACCACTGCCCCTCAGAAGGGGAAGATTCAGCTTGTTTCCAGGTATCAGCCAGACTGGATGGGCAAAGCAAGGAGTGGGTAGGAGAAGGGACAGGGAGGTCACCTAGGTAGCTGGGTGTGAGGTGCCACTCATGAGAGATGCACTTCAACTGCTTCCTTGCAACAGGAATTTTGTAGCCTTGCAATGTGGTACTGCATACATCCACAAACGACAAGCAAGCATATTTTGTCAGAGTAATTCTGAAGTCAACAGAGTGCACAGCTAAAACTCTGAAACTTCTTGGTATAAAAATAATTCTTAATGAGATGCAACAATCAGGAGGACAAAGTAAAAAAGGAATGGTGTGTCCTACCAGGTTCCTGACCTGCCTCCTTTGTTCTTGTCAGTTTTTAAAAACTGTCAGTTTCTTGAAGAGATCAAGTTATCAGGTTGTTCTAATAATGATATCTAAATAGATTTGTTTATTTTCCCAAATGTTCTGAAGTATACTTTACAATACTCTTTCAGGAGACTTGCTGTACATTGATCTTTAAATGTATCATAATAAAATCCTAAACACTCCTGTGATTCAAAAGAAAGAGGGTGGAGGGGAGAAGTGTGGATCACACTAACTTAATTCAGAGAAACGATGTAAAAGCTCCAGGTATTAAACAGACACATGCAGGTTCTCTCATACAGCCCCAAAACAGATTTGTGTTAACAAGACTGAATTTCATACCTTGGGATGTTTGAGAATTTGTTTTTCATGCCTCTATTCATATAAATGGTCTTCTTGACTTCAGTGGGTCTAACAGCATGAGAAACAATGGCTTATGAGCTTGCAAAAGTAACAGTGCCTCTCTAAGACATAATAAAATATGCTCAAACGTAATATATATTTAACAAAAGCTCTTGATGAAATTAAGATCAGAAAGACTAGTACAGAAATTTACCAGCAATAAAGTGAAGTAGAAGAATTTGTAAGTAGGAATGTTGAAGACAATCGATTGCTCATGTTTGAAAAACGCCACATCAACCTGAAGATCATGACTTATGCAAAATGAGGGCTAGCTGCTATTTGATAAGACTAAATTATTTCCATTCTCCATGCAGGAAACTTGGTAAATAAACATATGTCTATCAAAGAATTCTAATCCTGCAGCATGAATGCTGACCATGTTATGCCTTGAGAAATGCTTAAAAATTGTTTAAACAGTGATTTGTTTGAACAAACAACAATCTCTTTTACTAAAGTCTTTCACAGCAACTTTCTTCCTTTTTCCTTAAAATGTGTTTTGTTCTGCTGTGACAGAAAAACAAAGCCTCTTCCAGTTTTTGGTGAGCAAAATAAAAACTGTTGGAAAAAACCCTAAATATACATATATGTATCAGGAAGCAGATTTGCCTCAGCAGCTAGTAGTATTTGCAGACTGGCTTCTAACTGAAGAATTCCAAAGTATTTCTACCCATCTCAGTGGAGTTAGACTAGATATGCACCATTACAACAAATGGAATAATCTAGCCTGGAATTACTAACATATCTTCAAATCATTAAAATCCAAACATATTAGCACTAATAAATAACATTTTAAGGAAAATACACTGTAACTAAGTCCCACTGCAAGCATGAATTGTACAGTATCATTTCTGTGGGGTTCAGTTGTTCTGCAAAGTCCTGGATAACAAAGAGGAAAAAAAGATATCCATGTGAGCTTAAGGGTGTAGCCTTTGAAATGCTGTATGTTCTAGAAGAGTGAGTTTACATTGTATTTATACCTTGCATAGGCTGTACATGCACTGTGCATTTAAATCTGTCAAAGGCTGAAGTGAAATTAGCAACAAGAACTTGAATATTTGTTATTTCCTCTGGAGCTTACATTATTTCTTTCATCTCATGGTAAACACGTTCTAAGAGAATCAAGGTATTATAGAGAATGAGTTGCTGTCAACTAGTCTTCAGTCTTGCTAAAACAAAGAGACAGAACATGAGATGAGATAGGAAGAAGCATAGGTACAATTTATGAAGGCACTGGCATGAAATGTACATTTCTCCAAAATAAGAAATGATGGAATGATATCTTCTCTGAAGCTGGCATAGATGATTTCAGTTATTATGAAGGCCAGATGGTCTCATTACTTTGCATCAGCTATGTGGTAAGCCAGAATTTCCTCAAGGCTTCAAATACTTTCTCTGTGACTGGCCCAAACTACGTCAACAAGATCATGGGATACTTGTTTTCAGGTTTTAGTTCTTGCTTCCTTGGTCACAGCAAGATACTCATGGATTCTGCTGATCTGATCAGAAATTCCAATTTTTAAGGCAGCTGGAGGTATTCAAAGGAAGTTTTCTTTTTGTAAGGAACACTTTCAGATATTGTGATCTACCAGCCATAATTATGACTAGAAATGTCAGATTCAGTGCAAGTTTCCAAGTAAAGTGTTCACAGTTATTTCAGGACTGGCTACATGCAGGTTCACAAGTCAAAGGAACAAACATACTCACTGAAATTCAGCCTGTAAACACAATGTCAAGGTCTTCAGGTAAAGGCTACCTACATGGTTGACATCCACGCAATGGTACCCCAGGTGCTAGCTTCAGAACATAAGTCCAAGTACTCTCCTTTCTTCCTCTTTGTAGAAAAAGGTGAAAAGAGAGGTAATTTCACTGTATTTTTTTTTTCAACTTTCTGTTGGATAAGGTCTGTAGCTTATTTCAAGATGAAGAACAGAGAAAATGAGTTGTATTTAAAGTGATCCTAGTATATTTTCATTTTCTCCTAAACACCATGACCATTGCTTAATAGATAATCAGTCGTGTCTGCTACAGATCACTTGTTTCCTATCCACTCCTGAAAACTCTTTCAGTTATAGCAGATTTTATAAGATGATCCTTTTTAGCATATTTCCATACAGAACAGCATATTCATTTGTTTGTATTATAACAGACATACTTTCAAGCCAGAAACAGTTTTACTTTCTTATGCCCTTATAGAAGTGTAGTCAGTTGGTAGGAAGAAATAAAACTGTGATAGAGTATTCCAATTGGATCATTTTCATATGAAACAGGAAGGTCTATAGAAAAGTATGTACTAAAATAATGAGTATATAAATTAATGGTGATTGCTACATGTCCCTTGATAGCATCTAAATCAATTGAAGCTGTTATAGAAAAAAACCAGCAACTTTCACATAGAGCAGTAAAAGTACTGCTAGTTACTTCCAAAACTCCTGCCTAGCCACTCTGAATTGAATTTGTTTATACTTAAAGGACTCTGCCAGAGTGAAGACTTAAGTCAATGTGAGATCTTCATAGTTACCAAAGAAAATTATTCACTACATTCATTTTATGGATTTCTTTGCTGTCCCAGAGGCATATGCCTAATTCAGGCTGTGAAGGATGGGAGACTTTCTCAAATTAAAACATCAGAGTTTAGATGTTTCTGCTTATTTTCTCAAGCCCAAAGGACTGACTGCCCTTCATAGATGGAGTTCTTTATGTTATTAGCTAAGCTTCAATCATGCCTAAACTTTGGAACTGAACTTTCATATCCTCTTTGGTTTTGTGTTGGATTTTTTGATGGGGTTTTATTGTTGTTTACTTTTTCTTTTTTTAAAGTACTACAAGATGTTTGCAGGAGGGACACTCAGTAAATGGCAATGTCTTGAGAGGATATACTTGCAGAGACTTGCTACACGCACACACTGCCTGTAAAATGTACTCCAAATGCTAATTTGTATCCACATACTCACCTACACATATATTGGCAACATTAATGCAGACAAACATTACTGCTAGGAAAAATTACCCATTATACTTTAAACAGCTATACCAATGCCTAGCTCTTTCTCAACTGTAAAATCCTTAATCCGCTCAGATGGATTACAGAGGAGGGAGTAGGAACAGTAAAAGGGGAAGGGGAAGAGGAAATGATGGGGAAATGAAGTCCTTCTAAAGAAACCAGCTCCACAAAGTCATAAACAGAGATGATAAAAAGTGTTTGATTCAACACAGAATCAA
This sequence comes from Manacus candei, assembly GCF_025592945.1. NCBI lineage: Eukaryota > Metazoa > Chordata > Aves > Passeriformes > Pipridae > Manacus > Manacus candei. The sequence goes on from NW_026138097.1 coordinate 1,917,760, forward strand.
CTTTTTCAATTTGGAAAAGAAAAAAAAAAATCACAACTTGGCAAGAAACAAGTCCCTAGTGCTTCAATTTCTCCCCAGATAATAACCATAAGATCCTGAGCTACTTCTTATGAGCACAATTTCCTCATTGTTAGCAGCTGTTCACTGGTTAGCATTGCACAACTGGCCAGGTGCATTATGAAGGGAATAAAGGAGGAGAGGGGGTTGTCTTCCTCCAAACCATCAGATGGACTAATAGTATTCTTCAATACAGCAGTAACTGGCCAACTTCCTAGGCTACATCTGAATTTTAATGAATATAAATAAATAGTGGAAGGAAAAGGACACCCATAATCCTGGAAAAACTCAGAAATCTTCAGGTATTTTTTGGGTTATTTTTCTGCCCCCACTTCTCCAGAAGCTGGGAACTGCAAGATGATGTGTTTTTTTCTTTTCCTCCTAGCCTCCTGAGGATTCCCAGTAAAGTCTTGGAGAACAGGATCAGTCCTTCACCAGTTGTCTGGGGGCAGACAACAGGCTGGCTCACATTCAGCCCTGTCAAGTTTACAATATATACTGTGGCTGCTGATATTAAAATGGGTAAATAGAAGTTATTCTGAAAGCTCTCTGAATTGACTTCTGTCAATTTGTATTTTCAACTTTTCTGTGCACTACTTAAAAGAATTCTTGATGTGACGACTATTTATTTTCAGCAGTTTTTCTATATCAGTTCAAAAGCTACAACTATTTTTGCACTGCTCTCATTGCATACTATGAAGTGGATGATTCCACCATGACTTTGCACAGGAATAATACATGGATGTAAGTTCAGAAATGTCTACAGTAATGAGAACTACTGAACTAATTCAACTTAAAAACCATTTTATCAACAGTATCTTGTTCTTGATATCCTGTGCAAAAAGTATAAGGCAAACCCATTACTAGCACCCAAGAAAAGAATAATAACAAGAATCAAGATACTAGTGGTGTACGAAAACATGAACATACCTTAAGTCTAAAGGCTTCTCTGTAATGACTGAAATTTTAAAAAAGGCATAATTTTTTTCTTAATTTGAGACTAGCTGATTTTTAACATTATAAATCCATTAAAATAGGAAACAGAAACACAGAACACTTTCAAGGAAGAGTCCCTAAAACAAATTATATTTCCAAAGGTCTAGGATCTAACATATAAACCTTAAAACTGATAAAATCAGAGCAGCAGAAACTTATTTTTACCCTACTTTGACAGAGGATAATGTATCCTGCAGGATCATTTGTGCAAGTAGTAATACAAATGTTTATCAAAACTCAGTGAATTGGTTTCTGAATGCTACACTATCTGCACAGACACGCTTTCATATCTAGACACCAAGAGAATGAAATACATAAAGTGTCACTTGCTATACATGCTGTCCCAAGCATGTCTTGCTGATCTCTAACTACATGGATTCAGATTATAAATTCATAATATGTTGAGATTGCACATACACAGGTTTAGATTGGCTTTATTGCTTTGATCACTGCAGAAAATAGAGAAGAACAAATAAAGATAACTACAGACCATCACATAGTAATGGAAAATACAAGCTGGAAATCAAATCTGTCCTTACCACCAGAAAAAGTTATTGTATTTTTCTATTTCATCTGCCAAATCACGGGGGAAATTTTATCTAAATAATATCTAAAAAAACCTCCATCAAAAAAAGGAAAGTTTGAAAGGATGATTTTTTTAACTGATATTTTGACTTCAGATTATTTTTGACTTCAAACAATTTTCTACTGCTGAATTTTTATCGCTTTTATTTTGAATTGTTTTCCTATATTCTTGCATGCATATTTAAACTATACTTTTCCACTGCTTGAATTGAATATTTCAATTTCAATATTGCTCCCCTTTTCAGAAATCCCAAATAATGTTGCACTTGTGATGGGAACCAATAATCAGCTGTTAACAAGAAGTTTTTACTTTTAAGAAGCAGCTAAATACCTGACAGCTATTCCATTAAGAAGTACTAAAAACTACTAGCTCCCTATTGTACTACTTGACTCAAATGCAGTCAGATTTGTCACAAAGTACAAGAGAATCACAAGAAATAGTTTGACTCATTGCCTTTAATAACAATTAAATGTTTGATGGAGGTTTTCTTATTTGAATATCTAAATGAACACTCTAACGAAATATCTCAATTTGTGTTTTTATTGCCTAATTGGCTCCTCTGGATAAAGCAGACAAGTCACAACACCTATGTTAGAGGGTGCTAACAACCATAAATTTACAATTTCTGAAGTCCAATGATAAAGATTATTCAACCTAATGTTAGGTCTTTGGCTCTAAAAATCTTGTACCTCAAGGCATAAACAACCTGATTTTCACTTTACATTACCTTTACTATGCAAGCCTTAACATAGTTGATTTCACCTAGCTGCAATTTAAATTAGGTCCATCAAGTCTTTTTTCCTTTTAGATCATGAAATGAGTAGAAAGATTTATCTCAGTCTAACCTATTTCTCACAATGGCCAAGGTGACTATATCCATCTTTCTGGGACTGGATGGTAACTAAACACTACCCTTAAGCTCTAGATTTCACTAGAGATCATACTGTTGGCACCTTTTCAGCAGGATGCTGTCACCCCCCTGCTCTGGATCGTAATATTAGTGCCTCATTTTTCTGACTTATTTAAAGTTCCACTCACTCTGGGCTCTCAGATGGCTATCAGAAAACACAGCAAGCAAGCAAAGACTACCAGCAAAGAAATGTGCATTAACCATTCACAAGCTGCTTATTTGAAACAGTCACATCCAGAGTGTAGTGGTCAATGGCTCAGAGTTCCAACGTACATCAGTGCCAAGCAGTGTCCCTCAGGGGTCCATACTGGGACCAGTGTTATTTAATATCTTCATTAATGACACAGACAAAGGAATCAAGGACACCCTCATCAAATTTGCAGATGACACCAAGCTGAGAGGTGTAGTTGCCACACCTGAAGGACAGGATGCCATCCAAAGGGACCCAGTGGTCAAGTTTGAGAAGAAGGCCCATGGGAATCTCAGGAGGTTTCACAATGCTAATTGCAAGGTGCTGGACCTGGGTTAGGGCAACCCCCGGTATCAGTACAGGCTGAGAGATGAACAGATCAAGAGCAGCCCTGTCAAGAAAGACTTGAGAGTGCTGGTGGATGAGAGGCTGGACATGAGTCAGCAATGTGTGATTGCAGCCCAGAAAGCCAACTGTGTCCTGAGCTACATCAAAATCAGAGTGGCCAGCAGATCAAGGGAGGTGATTCTGCCCCTCTACTCCACTCTGGTGAGGCCCAACCTGGAGTACTGAGTCCAGCTCTGGGGTCCCAAGCACAGGAAAGACATTGACCTGTTGGAGAAAGTCCAGAGGAGGGCCAACAAGATGATTAGAGAGATGGAGCACCTTTCCTACGAGGAAAGGCTGACAGAATTGTATTTGTTCAGACTGGAAAAGAGAAGGCTTCTGGGTAACCTAATTGCAGTCTGCCAGTACCTGAAGGGAGCCTACAAGGAAGACAGAGAGAGACTTTCTAAAAGAGCATGTAGTGACAGAATAAGGGGGAATGGATTCAATCTGTGAAGAGAATAGGTTTAGATGAGATATTAGGAAAAAATTCTTTACTGTGAGGGTGGTGAAGCACTGGAACAGGTTGTCCAGAGAAGCTGTGGACAGTCCACCCCTGGAGGTGTTCAAGGCCAGGTTGGATGGAGCTCTGAGCAATCTAGTCTAGTGAAAGGTGTCCCTGCCCATGGCAGAGGCGTTGAAACTAGATGATCTTTAAGGACCCTTCCAACCCAAACCATTCTATGATATGATGCTATGATATGAAAAGAAAGAAACAATCTTGCCTCTACCCCTGTTCCCATTCAAGAATCTATGGTTTTTCTAGATAGGTTCATCAGAGAAACCATTAAAGGAATATTTGCTAGACTGTGCTGATTTTTCATAAAAGGCATCATTCCAGAACATCCCAGGCCGAGAGTGCTGCAACTGTTTAGTCTGGAGAGAAGTCATCCTCAGGGGGAATTTTATCAATCTACATAAATACCTGAAAGGAAAGTGTAAAGAGGAAGACAGGCTCTTCAGTGGTGCTCAGTGACAGGAAAAGAGGCAACAGGTACAAATGGGAGGTGCTGTCTGACCATCGGGAAACACTGTTTTACTGTGGCAGTGCCTGATTGGAATAGGCTGTGGAATCTTCTGCCTTCTGTGGAGATATTCAAATCCAAATAGACACTATGCTGGGAAACTGGCTCCAGATGACCCTCCCTGAGCATGGGGATTCGACCAGAGGACCTCAAAAGGTCCCTTCTAACCTCAACCCTTCTGTGATTCTGCAAAGAAATTCAAGATAACGCTCTCGGATGGAAGTTACAGCACAAAGTGAAATAAAACACAATTCAAAAAACCAAATTAAGTTCTTATTTCTGATATGGATACAACCTTTACCGAAGCACATATACTCCAGATTTCTTGCTCCTAGTGTCATAAAGAGTCTCCTTTTCATGCTTCCTTGGGAAAGGAAGCCTAATTGCATAAGAAAAGGAGTGGATGAATTAGAGATTTGACTATCATTATTGCCCTCTTAGAGGAAATCAGCTAAAATCTTGCTTATATCCAAAATATTTTAAAATCTCTCTTAGTGGCTGTTCCATTATCTGCAATGAGTATGGCCTTAATAATAATACATTCTTGCATGTTCCATCCTGCATAGGAACCAGTTACGTAACTTTATTAAGAAGTTCTCATTTTTCCCACAATTTAAATAAAAAGCAATCTCCATCCTGTACTATCTATGATGCTTCCAATGAAAGCAAGTTGTGACATCACAATATTACACTACTCTCTATCTAAGAGATACAAATGCAAGCATGGCCAAAGCTGTGTATGAGAAAGAAAATACTGGCCAGTTATTGCCTTTGTCATAAATATATGCAAGGAGTAATAATAAATGGAGGATCCATCCTTTTAAAGTCTGAACAGAATCAAAAACATTTAAACTGCACTAGTGCAATCTTTAAAACAGGATGTTATACTTAAGGTATAATGTAATGTGTTTGTCTTCCATGGAGCAATTAATCACTGGATGGAGGAGTCAAGACCCAATCAAAACGGGAAGGTGTTTATTGCTGCAGCTGGTCATTAAATTATTTCTATAAAGCTTAAACACTGGATTTTGTTTTTATTACAGATCCGCTTGTATAAAAAATACATTTAAACTTCCTTTTTTAGATTTTGTGGTTTAGTTTCTTGTGCTTCTGTTAACCAAACGAAACCAAAACCAAAGGAAGGGTATGCTATTCTGTTATCAGTGGAATTATCACTGATAATAGGAACTAGAATGATAGAAAAGCATCTCACTTTGAATTCAAATACATGAACCTTTTATCTACAGAAAAAAAATATAAATGATTGCACTAACACAAAATAATCATCATGTGAGGTTATTTTTCCTCGGGTGGGAATTCCTTTCATTCAAGACAGGTAGCTAATTAAAAAAAAATGCTATTTCTTGATATATACTTAAGATTTATACTTCAGAAGATTCTCAAGTACCTTCTCAAGTACCCATAAGATACCCGTACATGCAATCTTGATTACTTCAGTGGGGTACTTTTAGCAGATGCAGGTGCTTTGTGGAATTATCTGTTTATACCAAGAGGACAAGTGGAGGTCCATAGGTTTTGCTTCAGATCAAAGTTATCATCACCCTTGGACTGATTAGCATGATGAATGCCACATGGGAAATAAAGCCAAAGAATGAGTTTGGATGACATCTTAGAGTAGCCAACCTGTAACTAGAATGTTTTCTAAAGAAGATGAATGAGCTACAAAGGGCATACTGACTATATGAAAATTTTGAAAAAACTTACTAACTGCTTTAAATAGCAGACCCAACACTTTCTGGCAATTGGGCACTGACAACAAAATCTTTCGTGGAACAAGTCAAAAATATTGAGGCAACAGCTGGCACCCTTTCTCCTAGTGCTGGGGCAAAGAACAGAACTCCTAAGATATATGCACAGACATGTCAGTAGACAGAAATTTTATAGTTTGAAAATGTCTGGCTGCAAACAAATCAATAGCAGAACATACACGCATTCTCTGAGAAGCAGCAGCAAATACTATCAAGATTTATACAAGACCCTTTTAGTGTCCTACATGCTTCCACTTTGCACATCAATCAAGAGGAATGAATTCCTGATAAATTCATTTGCAATTACTTCAATGCTTTCCCTACAGCATTAAATACTTAATTTCTTTCCTTGGAATCTGAATGTAATTTATTCACAGCTGCAGCTAGAATGTAGAAAAATTATCCTTGAGTATTAACCCTGTAGAAACAGCTTTTTACTTTGATTCATAAACAGTTTTTAAAAGTAGGAAACACACACATAAATCAGAATTACATACTGTAATTCATGATTTCAGATTTTGAGGAAAAAGCATTTATTCTCAGGCCATCAGATTTCAGGGTGGAAATAGATAGTAATCTAACATTAGGAAAAGAGAAGTTGCAAAAAACATAACTTTAACCTTTTGGAAACATTCTTTGGAGTATGAGGAGAAAGTTATATATTGGACATCCTATTGCTTATGGGAAAATAGAGTGGATTAAGCCACACCTGGTTGAAGATGGAAAAATTGTATTTGAAATGTCTGTAGAGCTCATTAGTACCTTGATACCAAATGATTCAAAGCTGTCTTTGGCTTTAACTCAAGCTGCTGTCCTAAGCATGGTGACACAATAACAATTCAAAAAGCTTCACAGATGTATACTAAAAAATGATAGTCCTTCATTAATTACCAAAGTAAAAACTTGCTAAATAGAAGCCCATTTTAGAAAATAAAAAAGAAACAGACTGTTAAAACCAGATGGGAAATAGACTATAGCAGCCATTCATTTCTTTTACATTTGCAACCAAGAGTGAGTACTGCCAGAACAGTTTGTTCATTTGTATAAGGAATTCTACGCTTAAACCATTGCATTCAGTTCTACTGAAAGTTCTAATCTCAAGTATTAAGTTGATTTTTTAAAAAAATAGAGTCAATCAAGGATAACCTAGGCAAAGACTTTGGTCAGCTTTATACCAAGATAGCTAATTGTTGTCTATGTACACACAAATCTACACAGCTACTTGACTCACTGTTAAAGTTAATGGTAAAAGCTTTACAACACTGCACAGTAGCACTGCTTTCTTCCTCATCTTCTGCTTGTAAGAATCATACTTGAAGTTTAAACCTTTTTAGCCCATAGTGCAACTCTGAGCAAGGGGTAGTGGGTCTGAGGGGGCAAGGGGTGAGTGGGGCACAGGAGTGCTAGTAGTCCATTAGAAAAAAAACTGAAAACACTTGACTGCTACAGCTCTGGAAATTGAAAAATTTACCACCTAAGACTTTCCTTTATACCACAAAAATCCATGACATAAAGGACAGCTCCTTGGCCTCTTGACATAGCTTCGGTAATGAGACAGGCCAGAGGAATTATGTCCTAATTATGTGTTTTAAATTGAATTACTATTGAATTACTTTCTGATAACCTCTTTATTACATTCTCTACCTCAAAAACCCCATAAACTACTTTAAAACCACTTTTTCTAATTTGTTTACTCACACTGTGTCTCTAACAGACATCATTAAAAAATGAAATTAGAGTTGACTAAATAATTTTTGTAAATTACCTCTAGAACTGTATGTCGAGAAAGAGAATTCTGTTAAGTTCCTGTTGTGCCATTAATTTCCTTTAAATGTAAATTATTCCTACGTTTTCATTGATTTATTCCATATTTGGGAAGAAACAGACCTTGAATTTACTGAAGTCTACTGTGTGTCAAAAACAAGCTACACAATATACTGATGAGAAGAAAATTAACAAGTCTCTAAGCCTATAATCTGCTATATCCCCAAGGTCTTCCATATACAGTTTTAGCCCATTTGGCTGGCCAGAATCATATTTTTCCTCCATGAAAGATTTTTTTTTACGTTCAGAAAATACTGCAATGAACCTCGATATGTTTATTTCAACCATATGACTCGTACCCAAAGAGATATCAGCTAATATAAGTCTAGCAACAGCTACTAAATCTGGAAGAACATGTGGGCCATTGTCCCAAGTGTCTCCGTTTGAGACACTGAGAGGGTCTTGACTTGTTGTTCTTGATCTATCAATGTTCTTAAAACGTTATCATTAATATCTCTCTCTTGGCTTTTGCTGTTTGAATCTGTGTTCAGATTCAGGAGGTGACAGGGCCTAACAAAAAAAATACTTCCATTTCCCTCAATATAGGACATAAACCCCATAACTCTACCCATAGATTTTCTTTTTTTTTCAAAAAGAGAGTTTCATGGGGAAATGCAAACTTATATATTTCTTCAGTCCAAAACATGCAATTGCATAATTTTTATGTTTTCCCTATGAAAAAAGTACTTAAACATTTCATCCTGATATACACCTGGGGAACCACATATATAACAAAGATAGCAAAATGGCCAAGCTAAGGTCTTGTGTAATGCTAAGCATACTTAATTAACCAATTTCTGCCAAAACAGATTTTGAATGCTTTTTCTCCACCTCATTGTGGTGTATCCTTGTAGACACTGTCTGTTCTCATGGATTTAGCCAGAACTACCATATCGGCCCAAATATAGGGTGACTTCAAATATCAGACCACCCTCATTTTTTAAAGGCTACATAGAAAAATCAGTAAAATTTACTATTAATTAAAAAAAATATATCCTTTCTGGCACTTCTTAGACCCTCTTCTCCATCTTCAGCCTCCAAAGTCCTTCTTCCTCACAGTCAGCTTACCAGGCATGCTGCTGGATGTCTGCATAGCTGTTAATTCAGTGGCTCTTTAAGTGCAGGGCCTGGACCAACCACACCAGTTGTGCTGGATCTGGACTTTGGTAGAGCAAACAGGTGAGGAAGGGGGACAGATGGTCCAAGAAACATGGTAGACTACCAACCTTCCTTCAAAACCCTGAACTTATTGGGCCTGGGCTGCTGCCTGCACTACCCCTGCACCTGCGGCAATCTGGGAGATTCAGAAGGCTCATCACTCAAGTGGAGATTTAAAGGAGGCCAGACAGTAAACTCATGCCTTATCATTACAGGAGTAAGTTGTTGTGGGGCTTTTAGCCCTTAGTTTTGCCTTTCAAGCAAGCTTCATAGAAATGTAATACAGTAGCACTAAAAGTAGTATTTCTACATTTTGCAAAGCGCATGGGAAAGTCTTCCTTCTTTTACTCCCACCCCCCAAGAAATAATATATCTAAACAAGCATGGCTTTATATCACTCCACGAATCTGCCCCCTACAGATTTAAATTTTTAATCTTTTAGCTAAGTCGATGATAATTCTTTCATCAGTTATTGATTTGTTGTTTCCTTCATTTCCCTGCAGAGGTATGACTGTTGCTTAAATTTTCATAAATGCCATGGTTGTATCCTAGCTAAGGGAATATGGAAACAATTGTGCACTTACTGCCAAATGTAATAGCTACCAAGATGAACAAACCTACAAAGAGTAAGCAGCTTGCAAAATTAAATCCTCCAACTCTGGAAATAACAGAAAGTCAGTTTGTGGACTGCAGTATATTTACTTGAACATATAGAAACCTCATTGTACAGAAATATTACCTCCTTATTACAGGTGCCAACCAAACTCTGAAGATAAAAACAAGAGATTGGATATGATCCTCCCCATTCTCAGGATTCCCTGACTGTCTGTCAGGTATTCTGGTTATTATGCCCTGCTTCTTTAGGATAACTGGCAGAAAACTGTAAAGTAGACACTAATTATTTTCCTAAGTAAACTGAATATCAGTTCTTGTGAGCAGAATTTGCTGGGAAATACACAATCAGAAGTGAGATAACTTCACCTATGGAATATAAAAATCAACTGATTTCTGAGTGATATCTGTGATTCATAGAAAGCAATTAATTTTTTAGATAATGCTATTTGCATACAAAGGCGAAACTGCTTTTCACCAAAAAAAGGACAAAGACTTCTTATTCATGACCTCCCATAAAGATTCTGATCATGCCAAAGCCATTTCCCTTTACACACAGGTGGGCTGATGCCTAACAAACGGGGGGGCTGGGGGGGCGGCAGGGGACATTTTAATCATGGTGTATGAACAATGTCAATGATTTCTCTGATAGTATCTCAGAAATTTAATGACTACAGTGTGGGCCGGAAATGAGCCATAATGAACAGCACTGAATCATTTCATCTTTAAATGCAGCAAGAACAAAGACTAATAATTATCCACAGCAGCTTAAACTGAGAAAACCACAAATGGATTTGCCATTTGAAAGTCAGGGAAAAGGCTAAGAGAAGTTGCAGCCAAAGGCTGAAAGAGTTAATTTAGGTTTCCAAATGTCAGATTCCTGCTTTCTAAGCACTGGCTCTGAGGTTTCTGATTCAAGTAGATGGCAGAAAAGCCAGCATGTTTCTATCAGACATTAGTGTTTATAGAAGCAATACAAAACAGGATTTTCTTAAATGTATATATTATGCCAGATCAAACTATAAATTGAAACATCTGTGTCCAAGTTAATCTCAGATACAGCAAGGAGATTATTTGAATTGTGTGTTTCCTTTTGTGACCTTTTTAGATGTGGCTTTGTTTGAAAGGGGGAAGGGATAATTTTCTTAAGTTTTTATTCCTAAGCAACAATGCCAATAATCCAGTATAACAGCAATATCTTTTAAAATCACCCAGCTGAATAGCAAAAATCCTTTAGTAATTTCCCAGTATTGTTATACAGGGAGCTCTAAAAAATAAACTATAGTCATATAAATAGAGGCATGCAGTTTGAAGCATGCTACAAGCCATTCATGACATAAGTATTCAATTAAAACTACTTTTATGAGCAATAATCACATTCTGAAAAAGCAAACATGGACAGTTTGCCAACATAGCCATGATGCCTGCAAAATTAACTTAAAAAAACCCAGGTAAACAAAGTTCAGTCTCTATGCTACTTAAGTCAAAGGTTTTAAAACTCTTTTGCTCCTGCTTCCAGGACACATGGGACAGGAAGAAGAATTAAGGATTATTTTTTTATTATTTAAAAAATATGGTAATTATTTGCCTTTATGCATTCATATTATCATAAAACAATCTTAGCTTAACTGAAACTATGATTACAATAAACAAATTTCAGTTTGGGAAGTAATAGAACAGAACAGCTGTAGTTTCCAACAGTATAAATCTGTCTAACTGGCAACAGTATATCAGGTCAAAGAAGTAAGACAGAAACTTTTAGCTTTACAGGTCACTCCATATTTACTCATAAGCTGCAAGTAACTTAGGATAAAATTTTATAGTACCTACCTCTCTTCTAGAAGTATACAGAAGCCACTTTTTTTACACTGACAAAATATTTACAAAACAGCCAACAATACCCCATTCTCCTGACTCTCCCCTTTAATCTCTTTGTTTTGAATGCTATTTCATTCTCCACTCTTAACCCACTGCCTATTATGCAAATGCTGATTGGTTATCCTAATTTGTCATAAATAGAACAAAGTCAGGGCTGAAAAAGGTTTATGTCAAATGGAGAGGAGGATCAATATTTTACAAGATGAATTGGGAGGGGTGATATTTGGAATTTCAAAAAATAATTTTCTGGATCACAGTATGAACGTATTTTACAATATCTACAATATATGTACAATATAAACCAGAATTAAGTCCTCTGAAATGCGGCTGTTTAAGAAGACCATGAAGGGCCATCTCCTCACCTGTTAAAAGGCATTTTCTAGTTTTTAACATCATACACTGCATGAGTTGTGGTATCACACCTGCCAGTAAAGCTACACTTGGCCTTACTGTGCCATTAAATAAAGTTTTTTGAGGCCATTGACTGTTAGCACTGCATACTTTAGTGCATAGTGTTGAATAAAATGCTGACTAGATTTTATTTTATCCCTAAATTTATTTCATAAATTCTTCACTGTTCAGAGGGCAACACATATGGAAACATAGTTTAAGGCACAAAAAAGCATACTAGATCAACTGGATCTTTAATGCTGACTTGAACAAAGTGGGACATAATAATATCCCACTACCTTTCACTGTTCTGCTGTTGATTTGCATAGGAGGGTGATATACAGACTACCAGGATTATTTGAAGGAACGCTTTGTTTCTCACACCTGAAGGAATGGAGCATTAGAATCTATAATCTCTGTTAGAAGACTTTTTAGATTGTCAGATTTTGGGGGGGGGGGGAACATTTTTTATTTCCAAGTGCTTGGAAAATTTTCTTGGAAAGAGTGCAGGGGAGTTTACATACTTCTGGCTGAAGTTTCTCATATTGATTATGTTTTTCATTAGAAAAATAAAAAGTTCATCAAAAATATAGTTTTCACTGACAAAAATGGTTTCATTCCAAACTCAAAAGCATCTAATCTGAATTAGATCTAGCTGAATTAGATCAAACTTTATCCTTTCAAAATGACAACCTGAAATCTATTGTTTTCAATTCCTGTACCTTGCAGACAGTTACAAAGTCAGTGATTTATATCAAATGAAGCTCCATATTCTCAAAGATTTGGAAAATATTACATGTTTTAGGAAAAGTTCTACTATTACTTAGCTTCACCCTCCCATTTCGTGTTGAAGAAAGCATTACCTTCGTATCATAGGAACATGGAGGAAGAGGAAAAACTGCGATCATCCACATTTTCTGTACAAACCTACCACTGAAAATGATCCATTCAGAATCCTATACAAGCACTGAACTAAAAAAATTCTGGCAATAGCTGAAAGACCACTAGGGCAATGAAAATTCAGGGAAACAAATAGCTCCATGATTCACTCCCTACTTGCAAAGAGATCTCTTATACAGTAGTTAACTATTGTGTAGTCTAACATATCTATGGGGTATCCTCTTGCACCTCTCCTGGGAAATGAACATGCTTGAATACCTCTCAGAAGTGCCTGTACATCAATGTACATATTATGGCAAACAAACAGGAAGATTGAGACATCTGTGTGTAGTCAGGGGCTTTGATCTCATTGTGATTATGGAGACATGGTGGGACAGCTCATATGATTGTAATGTTGTCATGAATGGCTACATGCTTTTAGGAAAGACAGGACAGAAAGATGTGGTGGTGGAGGTGTCCTTTATGTAAGAGAACACCTGGAATGCATGGAGCTCCACCTTGGGGAGGATGATGAGCAAGTCAAGAGTTTATGAATTAGGATAAAAGCACAGACCAGCGAGGGTGACACTGTGTGGGTGTTTGCTACAGGCCACCTGATCAGATGGGAGCAGATGAGGCCTTTTACAGACAACTGGAAGCACCCTCGCAGTCTCAGGCCCTGGTTCTTATGGGGAACTTCAACCACTCTGACATCTGCAGGAGAAGCAACACAGCAAAGCACAAACAATCCAGGAGGTTCCTGGGAAGTACTGACGGTAACTTTCTGATGCAGGTGGTGGAGGAACCAACAAGGAGTGATGTGCTGCTCTGCTCAACCTTATACTAACAAATAAGGAAAGCCTGGTTGGAGCTGTGATGGGTGCGGGGAGCCTTGGCTGCAGTGACCTCAGGGTTATGAAGTTCAGCATCCTGAGAGGAGGAAAGCAGGGTAATGAGTACCATCACAACCCCAGACTTCAGGAGAACTAACTTTGGCTTCTTTGGGGACCTTCTTGGAAGAATACCACTGTAATATGCCCTAGAGGGGGTCCAAAAGAACTAGTTAATATTCACAGATCACTTCCTCCAGGCTCAAAAATGGTGCATCCACATGTGCAAGAAACTGAGCAAAAGGAGCAGCAGACCTGCATGGATCATGGAATATGCTGAGTTGAAAGGGACCCACCAAGATTGTCAAATCCAGCTCCTGGCTCCGTACAGGACAGCCCTAAGAATCACACCATGCACCTGAGAGTATCATCCAAACACTTCTTGAACTCTGTCAGGCTTGGTGCTGTGACCAGTTCTCTGGGGAGCTTGTTCCAGTGCCCAACCACTCTGGCTGAAAAACATTTTCCTAATATCCAGACTAAAAGCTCCCCCAACACACTTAATGCCGTTCCCTCAGGCTCTATATCTGGTCACCAGAGAGAAGAGATCAGTGCTGGCCCCTCTGCTTCCCCTTGTGAGGAAGCTGTAGACCATGATGAGGCCTCCCTTGGTCTCCTCTTTTCTAGACTAAACAAACCAAATTATGACGATCAAGGAACTTCTGTCAAATCTCAAACATGAGCAGGAGATACTCATGAGGTGTAAGCAGTGATAGTCTGCCTGGGATGAACACAGGGATGTTGTCAGAGTATGCAGAAATGCAATGAGGCCTATTTGGAATTAAATCTGGCTAAGTATGTCAATAACAAGAAGGGTTGCTTTAAATACATCACTAACAAAAGGAATACTAGGGAAAACGTGGGTCCACTGTTGAGTGGAACATGGACTCTTGCAACAGAGGTTGCAGAGAAGGCAGAGTTACTGACTACCACACTTGCTTCAGTCTTCACTGCCAATGTCAGCCCTCGGGAATCTCTGACCCAGGGGACAAGGAAGAAGGTTTGGAGGAAGTAAGACTTCCTTGGGAGAGTAGAACTGGGTTACAGATCACCTAGGCAAACCTGACATCTCCAAGTCTATGGGCCCTGATGGGATGCACCCACGAGTGCTGAGGAAACTGGTGGACATCATTGCTAGGCCACTCCTAATCATCTTTGAAAGGTCATGGCAGTCAGGAGAGGTGTTTGAGGACTGGAAGAAAGCCAAGGTCATCCCCAGTCTTCAAAAAGGGCAAGAAGAAGGACCAAGGGAACAACTGGCCAGTCAGCCTCACCCCAGTCCCTGGAAAGGTGATGGAATGGCTCATTCTAGAGGCCATTTCTAAGCACACAGAAGACAAGAAGGTGATCTGGAGTAGTCAGCATGGATTCACCAAAGGGAAAATTTACTTGACCAACCTGATTGCCTTCAACAATGGGACAACTGGCTGGATAGGTGAGTGGATATCGTCTACCTGAAGTTCAGCAAGGCTTTTGACACTGCCATGATATCCTCGTGCTCTAGAAGAACACAGCCAGCATAGGCAATGCTGGCTGAAGAAGGAACATAGCAAAGCATCAAAAACACACTACTCTCAACTCTCTCCGTTGAGAGATAGACAGGGTGGGAAGTATGAAGGTTGTATTTGCCTGCACAAGGCATGGGGGAATGCAATAGCACATGTAGGACCTATCCTCCCTCTATTGTAGGACAGCTTGTATTCCCCTGCTGCCATAATTTGCTCCAACTCCAAGCTGCATTTCAAATGAACTAGACTCCTGATAGAACTAAAAAAAGAAAGAAAAATTCTCAGTCAAACTTTAATTTGAACTGTTTCTGGAATTTAAAAAAATGTAATCATTCCCCCTCCTCTTCAAAATTAACATGTATTTCCTGCTTCTAAATAAAACAAGAAAGACAATTCCAAGAATACCAAAAGCACAGTTTTACAGTGTGATCAGAAGAAGAAAAGGTCAGAAACTTTAAAAGAAAGTATATTATGAAATTTCCAGTATGACTTTGCAAACTTTGTAGAATCCAAACATTTTGGAAAATGATCCAAACTTTTAATAATAATAATAAAGCAACAGTACTTAACCCTGTTTTGGGGGTTGAATAAGTACACTAGAGTATTCTAGAGAATAGTAAGGAAGACAGAATCCGAGGATTCCCAGTTTTGATCTTGAGTATGAATCAGATATGATGACTTTTTTACCTTTTTATTATGGGTATTTCTGGGTTTCTTCAGGTGAATCTGTAGACAAACAGTTTAGGGATTACTTGGCAGAGTACGAATTATTTTGCACATGCCCAGTTTTGTGACCTTACTTCAGCTGAACACTGTTTTGTGTGTATTGCTTTGCAGACAATGTCATTTCAGCATTTTTCAGCTTTTGGGTATCAGAGAATCTACACTGCACAAAAGAGTGGAAGAAACAAGCAGAAAACCTCCAGTTTTTCATGTACACATTCAAAGTCCACATCCTATACAGTGACTGATGTGTGATTCCTCTCAGCTCTGGCTCTGTATTCTGCAAACAACTCCCATGATTGTTGCAATCCCAGTATCAGGACTGGGATATTGCAAGTGACTCTGTGCCCCAACCATCTTCACTCCATACAGCTAAAAAAACCCCCACATGCCCTCCTTTGCTGCCTTCTAAACACTGTAGGAGGGTGGAGAGCACATTGCCACCTTAGAGATACCCCGTGTTTTCGACAATATAGTGGTTTTTTGTCTTGCTAGATTGGTTTGATAAAAATGCACAAATCTCTGAAGCCTACTGGGGTTGCACAGTTTGAAATGAAAGAGCCATATGACGTTCATCAAACACTGAGCAGGCAGAGGCACAACAACAGGTTACCACGGTGCAAGAAGAGAGGGGAATTACATGGTATTCATATGGAGGAGGGAATGGGGTGAGGAAATCATGTTTCATTACAAGTATGTTGTTCAAATTAGCCAAACTCTATGTCGTTCATTCAACTAATTACTTGTTGAACACTGTCTCATAAAATAAAGCACTCCTGCTTTATGTTTTTCTATTTATGATACAAATGAGGATAGCTGGAACTTTGGAAGGGGAAAAAAAAGGAAAGGAAAGAGATCTTAACCAAAATGTGACCTTAGCAGATGCAATCCAATCTGATTTCCACTACATTAGCCTACGGATGCTTATGCAACTGCATAGCACAGCAACTGAAAGACAAAACAATGGAAATTTTAAAGCTTTATTTATTGCTCGTTCTCAAAACATTCAATTGCCATCATGCTTCAACTGCCAAATCTAAATTAGAGAGTTAAAGAAAAAAAAAGTATTCTTCAGGGGAACATTAGAGCTCTATAGAGAGGTGTGAGCTCAAGGAGATGGAGCATCTGGCTAGAGACCAACTCGCCTATAAGTCCAGACCAAGTGGACCCATATGGATAGCTTTTAGAAAACCGTAAGAGGTAACAAGTAGAAAAGTTTCGTCCCTTCCATGTTCAGCCTCCTTTTTTAGCATAAGTAATTAAACTGTACTTACTGCCATTAGCAAATTACAGAAACTTCCACCAGAATCTAAACAATTTTCATATAATCTAATCACTTTCTTATTTATTCATGTTTATTCACAATTTCCCTCCTCTTTCAGTTGGATTGCTATGTAATATTACAAAGCATAACAAAAGTTGATTTGCTACTAATTAAGTGCACCAGAGCTGTATATTAAGCTCTTCTTCCAAAAACACAAGGAAAATCCATCAGATCTCAGCCTAAAGGTTTAATGCAATTAGTAAAGTAAAAGGTCAAAAAGATTACTACTTAAGTTTTTTTATGTCCTACATCTACAGATTGCTAGAAATTTACACTTTTGCTAACATATTAATTCTATACAATGTTAAGCAACTAAGTTCTAAATCTATGCTAGTGATCAATAATACATTTAAACTCACAAAAAAATTGGCACAAGCCACACATAATTTGCACAGCTTTGTTTTATGTCTATTTTCTTAGTATAGAACTCTGCACTGCTTCCTTTCTTTGCTGTTACCCAACTGGTGAACACAGGACATTGTTCAAGCTGTTAATACTGAAATCTCACTGAGCACCTTTTGGAAG
Source organism: Manacus candei (assembly GCF_025592945.1). Lineage (NCBI taxonomy): Eukaryota > Metazoa > Chordata > Aves > Passeriformes > Pipridae > Manacus > Manacus candei. Next base: position 1,935,391 of record NW_026138097.1, read on the forward strand.
CCAGGATTTATCATATATATATCCATTGTAGAGGAAATTGCTCATTTACTTTGGTTGTAAATTTTCTTTTTTTCTCATCAAAACTTTGCAGAGGAAATAAATTTAGGAATCAAATTATGTAAGACCATTACCTGCTCTCTGATCTATCCTGCCTTCACATAAAATGAGAAGCAATCATGTTCATACTTCTTAAAAAAAAGTGTTTACTTCATTTAAAGGAAAAAAATATAAAGAGAATGAGATACAGATAGCTACCCCCCCCCCAAAAAAAATCCACCAACTAATCCCCTCTCCAGTGAATGTAAGAGGGCTTCACATCAAGAAATTCACATCTTTTTTCTTCTCTGCCACAAATTTTATATAATTTTATAGTATTAGTTACACATACGAATAAATATGTAAGTATAAATTCTAAAAACATAACTGTACCTATTGTCCAAAGAGAAAACTGTGTTTCACAGAAGTTGTTGCATTTCAATTTTTCATGAATGTTAGTTAACTCATGGAAAAAATACAGTGAAGACTAAGAACCTTTTACCAGTGGTACCATATTACTGATACAATCTCACCCTAGAATCATGCTTAGCTTTTATCTTACATTTCCTCCCATCACAAGACACAAAAACCTCTAAACCGCCACATCGTCAATTAGTGTACCACCATAAATTAACTTCAATATGTTCTTTCTTATGTTAACTAAAATACCTTTTTACCTTTTGGGATGCACTAGTAAGTGAATTTCCTAATACCAAACAGTACATCACCCTCAGAACCCAATTGGAACCCATAATATTCCCTGGTAGATTAATGTTTAATCCATCAGACACCACAGTCGCCTAAACAGCATGCAGTAAAGATCTGACTGTATGGTTAAGCTGGAAACAAACCCCTCAAGAAAGGAAAAAAAATGAGATAGCCAGGAGAAGAAAAGGGAGCAGGATGCAAACCCAGTGGAAGCTGCACTGTGGTTCAGAATGAGGTACATTTTCCTCTCCTCCCCATAAAAGACTGTTACTGATAAAAACATTGCACAGACATATGTAGTAGGATGAAGTACCAGTTATCGTTTATGCATTTAAAATTATTAAACCATTCAGGCAAAAGGAAAGAAACAAAAATAGAACAAACAGGGCAACCCCCATGACACATCCTAACCACGATGGATGAACAATGAACTGAATACTTCCAGCTGGACAGGAGCGTCATCTCCGCACTAGGTGATGTATTAGCGAAAAGCCAAGCATAGGTTTCTTGTTTCAGTCCAGAGTTAGACAGTCAACTCAACTCTTTGAGAAAGTGGTTTTCATAGGAAAGCAGATTTGAAAGTCTCAATTCAAATACAGTAAAAGCATAAAACAAAATGTAGAAAAACAGTTCAAAATCAGTCACCACTTGACAGAGTTGTCATAACACACTCTCTCTCTTCATTTCCTTCATTACATGAACTGAGACACAGTTCTCTGTTGAATAGTTTTGATTCACTTGCATACTGCTTGCATTTTCTTTATCCAACAGAAAGGTATACCATAAAGTTGAGTGAGGTTTGGGTATTTTTATTCCCCAGCTGCTTTTTCTGCCAGTATTTTCATACTCCTTGTTTTGCTTCAAGCTTCAGATGCAAGAAAACTTGAAAATATATGGTAAACCCCATGTTTTACTACATGAACAATCAAAATCAGTGATACTTGGCACAATTTTACCTCACAGAAGTTGAGTTGCTGGTTTAAATACTGACCAGATTGCAGACAAAAAAAACCTCACCATAAACCACAACCAAATAAAAACAAAAAACCCACACCAATATATAAAAAGTGCTAAGGAATGGTTAAATTATAGATTTGATTATTTCATTTTAAACTATATACTTATATCAAACATACGTGTCAAAACAGTCAAGTGGGAAATTGTAAACAAACATCTAATCACTGAGAAAAAAGTAGCATGTCACATACTTTGTCTTTGAAATTTTCTACACTAACTGACTATAGTTTTTGGTTACTTCGCAATATGACCTCCCCCCTTTGGAAGCTTTAAAAATTTGGTTTTTGAGTTCACAACCATGACCAAGGAAAAGGTGTCGTTAAATTTAAGAGTTATATAACTGCAGTCCAAAGTAATTTTTTTACTTTTTTTTTTTTTACTTTTGTGCATACCATTCTAGTTACCAAGTCACAGAGAGATCTTGTGACTGCTCTTTGAAAAACGATGGCTTTCCTAAATTCTTTGTATTGGGAAGTTATACAAATTGCATAGCCAGTATTTGGGGAAGAAAAAATATGACTGCACACTGACATCAGCTTTTCAACTGATGATGAGTTACTGCACATCAGATGCTCCTCAACTAACCTTCTTACGTGCTCTTGGCTACAATTAATGTGATGCAAACAACTTTTGTGTCAATGAGTAAGGCGGATTATCTCACCTTTTCCATGCACTCAAAAAAAAAGCCCCCCAAAAAACCCTGGGCACACAGACTCGGGGTAGAACAGAAAACAATCTGTGTCAAACTCCTCAGAAGGGAAAGTGAAGTGCTGAGTACAACCACCAGTGCTCCTCTCACCACAAGCTGGGACAGCCACACTTCCCATATGGTAAGTGTTATACAATGGCATGATCAATATCAGAAATTCCCTCATATTTTGATGCTCTTTAATAACTGTCATCTGAATATCAACTAGGCAAAGTAAATTGGAATATTGGTTGCTGTCTGCATGTCAAAAGCAGAGAAATGGTGGAGGGAACTCCATCTTTTTGGAACTGTGGATAAAAAGTGTCCATTACAAGAGTAATATACTTTACTACAACCATTTCCCTCTTTTTAAATTTTTTCTTACCAATAGCAAGGATCATAGGGGTAACATGTTGCTCACAAGTCTGTAAGACCTGGGAAGCATTTGCCCCAAAGCATCTTTTCTCTGAGTGTATCAGCAACAGTATGGTCTAATTTTCAGAAACAGAACATTGTCAGCTTCTGCTGATTTCAGCAGGGACTGAGGATGCATTTTCCTCAAACTAGCTTTATTAGTCCACCTGACAAAACCATTGCCTTTCCCTATAGAGTCCATCTCTGAAAGTGAAGTGCTCAGCCTCTTTTGGATGCCTTTGAACTACCTTAACTCACTGGATACTTAGATGAAGTCTGTACAATTTTTTGCTCTTCCACAGACTACTCACCACCTGAATCTTCTAAATTTCAGGGACAAATCTATATGAAGAGATATTTCTACCAAGCATCTAAGACTGATAACAGTTCACATTTTCTCCTGTATGCCTTAACTTCTTGTTGATCCTTTTCTCCAGTTTGCCTAGAGACAGATAGTGTAACCTAGGACAGATACTCTCAAATGAGACACTAGCAGCAAAGTGCAGCCACATAGGAGAACATGTATGGCTTCCACATCAAGTCTTATTCTTTCTGGAAAGATGAGGCTATAGTAATTTGTCTTAAAAAAAAAATTATTCCGGGTTGAGTAGCATATTGTACATTCTCATATTAAACAGTAAAGGGAAAAAAAAATATGCTACAGTACCTATAAAGTCCTAATATCAAAAAGCAAATAGATTAATCTACTTTTATTTATATAGATATGTATAGACATATATATACAAACTTTATATATATACACACAAATATATATATATGTGTGTGTGTAAGTATAATATATAAAAAAGTAAGCAGTGGCAATTGCTATTCCAGGATGAACATAGTAAAAAAATGAAATAACAACTTCCAAACAAAGATGCCTTTCTGTGGCTTTCATATTACCTAGATCCATCTGTCAAAGCATATTCTGCAATAGGTTGTGTAGCTGACACATCTGAAATTATGGCTCTGATTCAGGAAAGACTTAGTCCATCCCTGTGCAGTTAAACATTTAAGTATTTTAAGTACATGCTGAAAGTTCTGTTGAAGTTATGGACTTTCCCACTTTTCTTGAACAGAAAACGTTGACTTAAGTGAAGCCTATATGAACATATTTATTTTTGTGAATTAATGTCCTCCCTCATTTGAAAACAAGACCACGAATAACACACAAGACTGGGGCTCAGTGACGACAATACAGCAAATGTCAGAGGAAAAGGGAGAGATTTATCTTGATAATCTCCAGGAAAACCTGCATAACACTAATCAGTGCCAAAAGCGACAGATGCAGGACTTAAAGTGACATAAATGCAATAGAAATTAGAGAATGTTAAGGTACCAATGACTTCAGCCTCCAAAATGTGACACATCAAATGCATGTTCACAGTGAAACTTGCAGTGCAGCTAAACAGATCTTATCTTTAAACTAGGTCAGGCAATAGTACCTGACCATGATGTATGGTGGTTCTATAATCTGTTTGATTAAAGATAGGAACTGATGTACACTAAACTTTCTTCCTCAAGTTGAAACACAAATAAGTAAGGAGCGGGTAAACATTGCGTCTCCAGCTGTGGGATTGTATTATATATACCACCTATGTAAGGATGTGTCATCAGAGCAACACCTTTCACATCTAAATTACACGATGCTGCAGTAACGAAGATTCACAAGTAACAAGTTCGACTTGAAAAAATATTTGAGTTACCCTTCAGGAGAGATATAGTACTTGTGAGGGAAAGGAAAAGGCCACAACAAAATAAGGTACATTACATGACATGGAATCTGTGCCACAAAACTATCTGATGGGGAGTCACAACATAAGCAGTGGACCCTAAATTTTTTTTAGATTGCAGCCTTGGACCTGCCCATTCTAAAGATGCCAGATTCAGCATGACATTACATCTCACAAGAAAGGAGAAGATGACAAAAATTCACACTGGCACCTGAAAAACTGACCTCTTCCTGAAAACCATAATTTAATTTAACATACATTTCATAAGAAAAAAAAATTGAAAAGCACAGGTCTGTTTCCTGTCTCTTTATTTCCAACTACAGAAAAAAAAAAACAAACCCAAACAAAACAAATTATGAGAATGATAAATTAAACTACAAGTAAACCTAGCTCATAAATTTACTTTTAGTCAAATATGAAGCAGCTTCAGCGTTTGGGAAAGAAAGGAAACTTCCTTTATTCAACAACTTCCAAAATTCTGCTAATGAAATTTTAGCATTCATCAGTGTGAATTCTTATCTTGCAAATATACTACTAAGACAGTTCCTGGTTAGCAATTAGTGAGATCATATGTAGGGGTCTATACAGATTAAAAAAAAAAGAAATGTCCAAGAGTGACAACACAGACAATACAAAGTCTAGAAGACAATGATGGAGCCCTGTGTCCTTTCATAGACATTTTGTCATCCCAATATATACGCCCATCTGTAGGTTAGATTCTGCTCACGGCAGCATCAGAAGAGCAGGAACATTTTCAAATAGTCTGCTTTGAACAGGCTGCTTCAGAAGCAAATTCAGGGGAAGAAGCTGAGGAAGATGCTTCACTAGAGAGTCTGTAGTTTACATTTTGCTTCACACCTAGCCTACTCAAGATATGCTAAAGCCAGAACCAAGCACTGCTTTCTCCCTTTGTTTTTATCTCATGCATGATAGACCATCAAGTCTGACAAAGTTAGCTAAAACCAGAGAAAGTGGCAATAATACCCAGGCCCCAGCTCCAAAGTCCAACAGGAACCTAACAATGAGAAATGCAAAATAGGGCTCTGCTTTGCTGCTCTGTCATGGGAAGGCTACAGGCACATGAGCGGAAAGGTTGCCAGAAGGAAATGGAGAAACTGGACTGAATTTCTGCCATCCAATATACCCTCTTATGGCAATTATCTGAAAGGCAAGAGGGTAAAGAATCAACAGAAAACCTCCTGGTGCCCTCATGATTCAGTGGGATTAAACAGCTCCTACAATGTGTGGCAGTTCTCTCTACTTCCATTTGCCAAAGCCATGCTCTATATGACCAGTGCAGCTAAGGGTAGTCTCTCATTCTGTATACTGGTACAGAATGTTGCAAGGGGTGGAGGCTGCAATTCTGCCATTGTGAACTCTGAGTAAAGGCTACATTAAAATACCAACACCTCTACTAGAAATTTTACTGTAGCTCCTCCATGCCAATTACATAATGCAAACGTATGTTTTGAACTTTGCTGCCTGGGGAAGGAGGGGAAAAAAATTAATTTGTAAATAGCTGTGTTTTCCATTTCTTCTACCAACCAACTTGTTCTCCAAGCCTGGCTCTATTACAGCAGTCATCATGTTACAGTCACTGGGAGTATGCCTAATTATACATATGTACACATAAGCATACACATATACATACATGTTTGAATGCATACACACACACTAAAGTTATAATACGTGTGTAAATTTCATTCTGTATTTACTCATTTGCTGTAAGCACCATTGCTAATGGAAAATAGACCATGTCTCCTTTTTAAGGGAATGATTAGGACCATATGTTTCACTAACTCTTATGTTGAAGTCCTTGCTGATACTTTTGAAACCAAATTACTAACAGCATAAAAAACTTATTTCCCTAGTGAAAACCACTGGCTACTACCTTAGTGAATATGAATACATTTGTCCCTAAACATGCAAGTAATCATCATATAAAGCTAGAGGCCTAAAATAAATAGGTATGGGGTAGATGAGAGCAAGGTTCATATGCAATAGTTACATATTCTATAACTGAATGACTTTGTTTATCTGAGAAACTCAGTATTACATCACTTTTCCTAAAGAGAATATAAACAGCACATTTCTGAAGAAACAGTTACTTAATGTGCAACTTGTCACCACTATCAGCTTTAACATAATAAAATACATGTGGAAAATCCCTTGAAGCAAACCTTCTGCAAAGCAGATTCTTCCCTAGTCTGGGTCAGAGGGTGTGTATGTCTATGAAGGAAATGCTATCTCCCTCTCTTTCACACACCCACTCACTGTAGGTCAAACAGCAGAACTCACTGTTGTGATGTATCTGCTGTATGCATGGCATCAGCTCCTTGAGGTAAAGAAATTACCATTGTTTCCTGGGGAGCATCTGTGCCTTGTAAAGAAAACCAACAAATCACACTTCAACATATTAAATAGCAGCACTCATTGAGATTTCAGCCAAAGATCCCTAAAGTACTTTGCAGACAATGAATAAAGCATGTTTCAGCAAGATAAATATTACTCTCCATATTTTGTAAACATGGAAAACACAGCACTATCTAGTCAAATAACTTAACCAAAGTTACTCTGAAAAAAACACGGAAGTGACAAGTATTATGACTAAGGTCCAGACTCTACTTTGGGAACCACCAGACTTCAATCTTTATGTTTGGATAGAAGGTCCAGACTCTACTTTGGGAACCACCAGACTTCAATCTTTATGTTTGGATAGAAGTTTGTATAACCTGATCTGCCAAGGAATAAAACATCTCTGGGTGATAAAGCCCCTCATTTCTCTTTGACTCAATGTGCAATATTGGTACTAATATGTCAGGGTAGGCCAACCAGAGAAATTTGCTCCAGATGCCAATAAATGTAGGAGTTTAGGCACCTAGGTAATTGTCGTGTAGAACACTGCAGAACCCCTCTTGTGCTAATGACATTTTCTATAGCTAAGCGAATGTCAGCCTAGCCTGATAAATGTCTTCTAGCATAGCACTGTAAAGAAGATTTTGACAACGCAACTTTTACGCAATAGCTTTGCCCTGTGAGTAAAGGTTGATAATTTTTTCAAAATCTGAGACGCAGAAGTAGCAAAAATTAATGAGAAGGTAACCACTATATCCTTATTTCTTTTAACTTCATAGCCCTGAAATCAGATCTCTGAATAAAGAACACTATCTTTAAGCCATTCTAGTATTTCATTCTTTATGGTATCACAAATTTTGAAACTGTTCAGATTATTCCAGGCCACTCTAATTGTTCTCAAAGGTTATGACAGAAATAGAGTAATCTGTTCCATTTCTTTAATCAAAAAAATTACATAGCTGAATAATAAAAGCAATAGAGAAAACAGATGAGGAGGTATACAGATATGTAAATTTCCCATTTCTATATGGCAAATAAGTAATTTAATGCCATTGCAGAATTATTACTGCATTCTGAGTTGACATTTATCATACAGTAGAATCTCTCACAAAATCACTGGAAAAAGAGAATTATAGGTGAGCAGCAGCAATGGGTTAACAAAACATGGTACGCTATTAGATAAAGCTTTTACAGGTTTGCATCTGAAAGTCATAACATAACCTTTTATTTCATGTGTCACTGTGACAAGGCACAGTTCTTGAAACTGCAAGATGTTAAACAGATGTACTGTACAGCCTTCCAGATTTAAATCATGAGAACTGCATTTGCAGCCTGTGTGTTGTATCCCCATTTTTTCCCCTTATCAGCTCTGGATGCCTTAAATAAAACCGTCTGTTTTATGCACCTTTTTTTTCCTTTAACTTTTTTTTTCTAACACAGTGGACCCTAAAAATCACTTCCTCCCTCTTTTCTATTTTTTTTTTCTTCAGACTAAAAAAAGTTACTTAGAAATATATCTCTTGGGCAGGGAAATCTCTCTTTCTCCTTATTCTGCAGGTGCTGGCAAACTGATCCAACTTCTTACTGTAAAAAAGCCATCCACTACAGAAACAGGCAGGAGTGATACCAGTAAAAAAGAAAAAATAAAAATAGACCTGCTGAAATTTCAGCTTGAGCATGCTTCTAAACTACTGAAATATTGATAGTCCTCTACCTTCTCTTTCAGCTGTTGTTTGCACTCTGACCAATCTCTACTAAGAAATGTTTGCATAGTCATACAACTTAATTTTCATGCCTACTCAGATGCCATCACTTGTGTCTTTGAAACAACGAATGCATTCATACTTTAAGTACTTCATTAGAGTAATCTAGACCATCAGGGACCTCTGGCAGTCTTCTGGTCCAATTCCTTGTCAAGCAGAGGCTGATCAGGGTCTTGTTCAGTCACTTATTGACTGTCTCTAAGGATGAGGGTTTCACAGCATCTCTGACCTAAAGCCTAAGCCGCACCACCACTGCGGAATTTTTCTGCCTTACATTCAGTCAGAATTTTCTTTGCTGAAACTTGTGTCCATTGCCTGTTATTATGTCAATCTGCACTTCCGGTGCTTGCATTAGTATTTCTCACAAGGGCACACTGTTGAATCTTGTTCAACTTACTGCCCATGAAGATCTTTGGGTCTTTATCAGTATGCATATGTATATGCAGTACCAGTAAAGCTGCATACTATCCAATCAATCCATAAGCTGTAGTGCTGCTTTGGGGCTATTCGGTCTCAGGTGCAGGATCCCATATTTGCTTTTCTTGGACTTCAGGAGGTTCCTGCTAGCCCATATATCCAACCTCTGAATGGCAGTTCTACACTCCAGCATACCAGCTACTCTCCCTGTTTTGGTGTCACTTGCTAACTCATCAAGGTTCACTCAACCCCCCTGTCCAAGTCATTAATGAGAAGTTTAAAGAGTATTGGCCCCGGCATGTACCCCATGGAAACAGATGGTATTTTATGTACCGCTGGGTATACAAGGGCTGAACTCACAAACTGTATTGTATGTTCCATGCAACGCTGCATGAAATAAATGAAGTTTCCAATTAATAAATATATGTAAATTCACTAAATTGGACAAATAATTTTGTGGTAGTCAACATAGTACAATGACTAGAATTTTCACTATATCATAATGGCATTTATGCATTTTTTGCATTGATGTGTATCCTTTAAATAACACTGCTGGTATTGTTCCTAGGTATTCAGCACTACAGAGAAATGCGGCATGTAAATGAATCACTCCTTGATCCAAAGAATTCTTTACATTCTCAATAAAATACACTAGACAACAAGACAGTGTATCAGCCATCACATCAGAGAATTGAATGAACGCATCTAGATATTATATATATATATATATATATATATATAAAAGAAAAGGCCCCAAAGAATTTGCATTGCAAATAGCAGTAACAGAAACAGACAGTATTTCCAGCAGAGGGAAAGAAAGACTAGGTGTATATGGATGAACAGCATAGCAAACAATTCCGAAAAAAAAGCAAACCAGCAACACCACCTAGCTTTTCATGCATGCAGAATGCAGACAAACCATTTGAGGCAGGCACTTACAACAGAAACAAAAATATCAAAAGAAAACCTTTTACGCCGGAAGAATGTATGAAATTCAATAAAGAAACAGAAACTATTAAACATTGTGAAGTGTACACCTAGTAAAAGGTAAGAAAAGCATGACTAATCATGCTGCTGTGAATGCAACATCGCTTGAGAAGCATGCTGGTTGATTAATTGGGGTCAGAAATGCTCAGCACCTTTCAGTTTCAACTTCCTGGAGCCATTTAATTGTAGGAAAAGTCCAAAGTAAGTGCAAGTAGGTGAAGATTTCACGTTGTTTTGAAAAAAAGCATATATAAATTGTTTTTATTGCAGCTATCTCTGTCTTGTTATTTATCTATTTAGAAACAAGAAAATATATTCCAAAGCCCTGCCATGCTAAACTGCTCATAAAATATTCCTTGCAGAAATATCTGATTCTCAGGTGTTTGGAAGCATAAAATACACAAATCAACAGACAACTCTTGTCCCTGTGTGCAAAGCCATGAAGTTCACCACACTGCTGAAGCTCTAAATCATCAACTTACTTGAGACAAACAACTTCAACCTATCTATGAAGAACTTTCTGCCTCAAAAAGAATATAAATTAAATAATAATTTTCCTGTTCTGCCTTCTGCTGTTACTCATCACTAGGCTTACCTGGATTTATGACAGTATAAAACAGCATCAATTTAAAAAAAAATAGAGAAGCGTTTTCAAATGTGTAACATTTAACTGAGTTTAAGTCAGCTGTAAAAAAAATATTTCAACAGTTTCAAAACTACATATTACTTCCACAATACAAAAAGGGGGATTATGAAGTCAGGTTTTCCAATTGAAAGTCAAGTTTTCATTTAAAATTTGTGTTTTAAAAGTAGATTTTATAAAAAAAAATCAAGAATTCGGCACAAATCCTCCAAAGAATATGGAAAGTCCGAACAGCTCTGAATATATTTGGGGCAATAAGTAAGCAATATTTTATTAAAAAGATGAACTTCACATCTGGCATGAAGTTACTTCTAAAGTTTCTAAACACCAAAGTTGGATGAATAATTACTAGCCAGTCTCAGATCTCCTCAGTGTGGAGAAGAAAAGATCTCTGTTTGGACTGCTTGAGATGTTCTAACTGAACCAAAGACAATTATGTATGTATCTGTATCATAAACCACTTCCAGACTCCTTTGATAGACTTTCTTCCAGCTACACTTTTCCAAAGTAGCTGGTGGGGATCTTGCAGTTTTCAGCTCATTGGATCAGAAAAATCAATGAGTTGGATTAATTTAACCTCAGTACTGATATCATTCTCTTTATGGGGAAAAAAAAATCCCAACTTAACAGCATCACAATCATAACAGAGTATCATAACATATTCCAGTGATAATCATTCTGAGTGAAGGGAAGCATTTATTCAGCTCTCACTTCTGATCCAGTATACAATATATTAAAAATAAATAAATAAATAAACAAAATAAAAGCTTCATCACCTCTTTACTCTGTTCACATTTAAACTTTTGACAATATTTAAAATTAGTCAGTGAATTTGATACAAATTACAAATAATTTTATCTGTTGCAGAACCACATTTCTAGTGAATGATTCACCAAAAAAGTCTTAGCCCCATTCTTTGTAGCATAATTGTTGTATGAAAAAGCAAAAGCTAAAGACCGAATACAAAAAAAAAAACCAAACCAAAAACAAAACGGCTTTTAAGCTGTGCTTCCTTAACAGGAGCAAGAGTCAGGCCCATACATCAGTTTTTCAAGAAAGCAGTGAAGAAGTGTTTATCTGTCAAATACTTCTCTGCTAGGAAAAGAACATATCAGGACGAGGCTACACACATTAGGAAAAAAATCTTTGCTTTGGTAACAGAAAACATTATTAGGCCAGCAAACATACTTAGCATTTTACTTTCCTGAGAACAGCTGCAATGACTCCAATACAGGGGAGTGAAAAGGGAGGCCTTCACCATTTAACTGAACCAACTAAAACATGCAGTCACTAAACAGAGAAAACATGATGTCTATTATCAGCTACAGCAATCTCCCTATGCATACTTTTTTTTACCTTCTGAAACCTCTTTGGAGACTTAGAGCAAATGCTAAAATTAAACATGAAACAGGATTTTGGGACATAATATCTTTGAGGAGATTATAACTTACTTCGCAAGCATAGATAAAGAAATTGAGGTTCTCTAGGCAAGAACAAATTTCACATTTTCTTTATTCTCTTTCATCATTCCTAATCCATTTAAATCAAGCTATAATGTACTTTACATACAATTTTTGACTCAGAACTTCAGGCAAATGTGATGTTTTACTAAGTAACCACACAGAGCAGCAGGAAAGACTCCTCTGCAACAAGACTATGTTCTCTTATTCTATAATTTGTGAAATAATTCCTAATTACATTCTCTCTATATATAAATTTCAAGCCTTTAATTGCTATGTATAGATTGTGTACTTTGATATAACATCCATTTCTTCTCATTTAATTGGATAATGTGTACAAAATGCAGTAAAAAACATTTCTGACACAAATCTAGGAAAAATACTTCATTTTAAAAACCTAAAATCTATTTAAGACTTCTTAGTTGCTTCTGCAGTCACCTGCTGAGAAGTCAAGACAGAGTAATTAGCACTAAAGTCTCCACATCCCCTCCAATAAAACAGTAGCCTCTACAAATGAATTTGCGATCTAATGTTAAATACTCACACTGAAGTTTACTTCTACTCACCAAAAGGTTGACCTACCCACTGGCAGTTTCATCCGAAAAAAAAAAAAGAAGCAGTGAATTAACAAACCAAACCCCTCGCTATCTAATGTACTTTGTTGTCTTTTTAACATCCACATGGCTTGGATAGTGATATTTTATATTAATTTTTAATTCAGGACATAGCCAAATACAAACCATATTCATACCTAAATAAATATCATTTCAGTTTCACCCATCACGCTACTGACTTCTGAGATTATTTAGATGGACAATTAGACAGCTACACCATTTAAGACCACAGCGCTGGTTTTTGCTCCTTTGATTTGACACAGGTCAAACTGATGCAAAGACAATAATCTCAAAGTGAGTACAACTACAATGTAATGAGTGCTTTTGTCTTTCCTTTTGAGGCATCTGAAGGTTTGTAACCACAGAATTTGGTATGTTCAAAACAAAAATTCACTTTAAAAAGCCAAGAAATTTAAAAAAGTGCTTTGTAATGTGAAATGACAGTAACACTTCTTTCTACATCCTCTCCTAGATGACTTGTAAATATATAAACTATCTCCACATGCTTTTATTTCACGTTTATTTTTCCATCACTCATCTAAAAAATGGAGTAAAATATACACAGTGAGAGTGTGTATTTTCCTCCAAAATAAGAAAAATACATGGATTGAAAAGTCTTGTACAATAGCAAACATGTCAAAAGAACACATAATTTGCTTTTATTTCTAAAACCTGCTTCTAATAAAGGATAGAGTTAAATATCTACTTGATTAGCAATTGTCCTGGTCTTGCTGTGCCTTTAATTTCAATTATAATAGCTGTTTGGCCGAGAATAATTGCCATTTTTTTAGGTTCTGAAAGGATAGATTCAGAGGATAAAGACATGAAAGCATGTTACTGAAATTTCCAAATATTTTGAAATTTCACTGTGGAGACACTGAATGTCACCTTCCTTTAATAACTCACATTTATAACTGACACTAGCTTTAGCAGCTATTTACTTTAGCATATTTACTGATGTTAGGGCTTAAGACAGAGAAAAAAGACAATTAAAGAACAATCAGTCTGTATGAAGAACATATATTCTGTGTTTCAAAATATATGATTTACAAAATCCTCAAGTATACATTCCTATTAAATGCATATTCTTACACCCTAAGAATAAGAAGTAACACAGAAAAACCCAATGAGTTCTTACAATCAAGAGGGCTCACCATGCAAAGTATCACTCTTTTAAGATATATAATTTTAGGGCAGAGAGGAAGCCATATCAGAATATTGCATCTTAATTTTCCACTAGTATATTCAATGTAAAAGGATAAGTTGGGTATAAATACAACATCCAGAAAATACACATTGTACAAACACGGATTCCAGATTTAATATTAGATTCACAAGGGAAATGTCAAAAACAAAGAGTCAATAGTTAGAAAAATACATAAAGATAAAAAGCCATGCCATGAAAGTAGTAGGAATACAGCATCTGTACACTGTCAACACTTCTCAGTATCAAGGTACATAAAAGAAGAAAAAATGGACAGTGCAATTTGCTATTGCAGTTCTCAACATGAGCAAATCACATATCCCAAACCAGCTCAGTAAAGTCATAGAAAGATGGCTGATACCTAAGCCCTTTAAATCCAAGGGACCATCACAACATAAGAATTGGGGGGGGGAAGAGGGAGGTGGTGTTTGCACACTCAAGTTGTCAGTAAATATTCTTCTCTTCTGACTTCACAATTTTTCACAGGTATTGGAAAGAAGAGGGAGATTTTTACAAAATCTGTTATTACATAATTGATTTAAAGAGTTTCTCTAAATCTTAAAGCTTGTATCTTGATGATTGGCACAGAGACCAACTGTTTTAGAGAAATGAGTAGTCTTGAGGACTTCTACAGGAAGTAGAGAAATCCTAACTTCCCTCTTTCTCATTTGTGAACCTGTGCAAATACAGTATCTGAAAGAACAAGATATGCAGATACAAAATGGTGTTTCTGCTCATGTCTACTTTGGGTGTGACCCGAGGACTGTAGGAAGATGCATTTCAGTTGCCTGCTCCATGTCAAGGAAGCAGACTACATTTAGCAGAAGCTTCTCTCCAAAACCCAGCTCATGGAAATGGCAACCCACCAAACTGGCCCTTACAGGTTTTTAGCCTGACTCCCAAGACTCCCAGAATCCATACAGTTCATCAGAGATGATGAGTATAATGTTTGCAACATTGGTAGCAAAACAACAGGGAGGAACTGTTAGAAGTTTTTGTTTTTAAAGGGGATTTTTTTTTAACTTCTTGTTTTTTCTCAGAAATTAAACTGGTATCCACGGTGTAAATACCATCTTCTTGGCATCTCAATTTATCCTTTTGTCTTTCTCATGCCATTTGTAAACTTGGCTCAAAACTCCTGAATTCTCCTTGTCTTCTTTCGCATGTGAGTCAGGATCTCCATATTTAATACTACCATTAATCACCTTTGACACAGTACCTTCACATTGAAGTGAATCTTTCATTTATTTAAATAGGCCATTACAGGCATACATAAAAATATAAATAAATTTTCTTCTTCTGTGAGTTCAGAGGTGTTTCTGGTGTAATTCTAAACAATTAAAATTTGGTTGTGTCGTCCCAAAGTTCTGCCTGTAAATCTGATCAAAATCTGGTTTTTTGTTGTTTGGGTTTTTTTAATGAACAATAAGCCTAAATTGCTTTTCAGGGTTTCAAAGAAGCTTTGAAAAACATCCCAGATCAAGAACAACATTAATCAAGATTTATATGTAATTCAATAGAAGCTTTACCCTTAAAACATATACTACAAAATTACACATTTTTTGATTTAAATTGTTATAATTAAATGATACAGTTGCTAAGTAGCCAACTGAAATTGTGTGAGAAAAATTTCAACATGTGGCTGGCTGCTCAGTGTTGACATCCAAATGCTATAGGCAGTTGTAAACTTAGGATGAGTTCTTTAAAACAATGCTTATGTTCTTGGCCTTACTGGCAATGCACAGTGAGGAAGTATTTCCTGCTTCTTCACAAACTGTCTACTTGAATCATACTATAAACCTACATGAAACCAGTCAGCAATGAGAAAGAAAATGGCAATGACAGAGAAAGCTTGCCTGACTAATTAATGCCTTTTTGTGGTGGTTGGAAATGTAGATCTTCAAATACCCACTCCTACTCAGCCTACATACTTGTCTTTTCATGGCTCAAATATTCTTCCTTGTTAGTAAGAGTCATAAAACTAAAACAGTATATTTTTTTAAATGTTATTGCATAACTAGAATGTAAAATGAACATGTCAGCATCTCATGAAAATATCACCTTTTTATCAGCAGTGAGTGGGACTCCAACATGAACTTAAGCTGAAGACTGCAGGAAATCTTGTAATTTCAGGATGAGAGGCCAGAGTCATGACTTGAGCTAAGATTTTTAAATGAAATTGAACACTCAGGTAAAGCATCTGAAGACCAAATGATACCTTAAGACTGATTTGCAGTTTCTGTTTTTGTTGTTGGATTTTCCATTTTATTTTCTCCCTTGCTGGAATATGTGTATCATCATCTGCAGCTACTATCATTTGAGAAATTCAAAAGTGTAAGATACATATTCTCCAGAAGATCATTAGTATTTTCACGCCTACAAAACTTAACTCACCCAACAAAGCTTCACCACACTACTTATAAATAGATTTGTTTGTAATCAATATAAGTGATAAAGACCAATGATAAAATCTAGTCCTTATGATCTGTGAGAAAGAAAAAAAAATATCTGAACTATATTCATATGAACTCCAAGAAAACTAGGTGGCAATTAATTTTGAAAACATAAAAATATACTAAGAAACTTTAAAAGCAACCCTTTGTTCAAGGAAGTTATATACTGAAGCATGTCTAAAATTTAGTCTGAAATCCTAGTATCTATTAGTGATTTTACTACAAATTTGCTTAGTAAATGAAGCCGCAACTACTTAAGAAAAATATTTTAAAACAATGGTGTTTTCTTACTGATTTGATATACTTGAGCTGGGCAACCAGCAGGCATCGATAGTCTCACAATTTACATACTATGGGGAAAGCAAAGAACACCTATTTAAATTCACCATTATTTTGTGATGATGATTCAGTGAATGCTCAGATTAAAAAAAAAAATAAAACCAACTTCTAAAGAATCAATTACTTTAGCATATAAACTCTCTTCGTCTGAAAGAGACAAATTGACGAGAGAGACGTATTTTCCTCCTTCCCATACATGTTATAGACTTGACACTCCTCAAACTTTAGATAAATGCAACAAACGGGTTAATTAAAAACTCTCATTTGACCCCACAGTTACACAGTTTATACAAACAGAAAGAAGAGTTGGGCTCACGCTCTGTGAGGGATTTCTCAGAACTTACACATCATCCAGCTCAGTACATCTTAAAGTATATGGCCTTATCCTGAGTATACTCTGGTAAAGTGAGACACCAAATATAAATTCTTTGAAACCAACTGATGCCACTTTGATGAGCTCCAAGGTTAGAGAACCAGTGTGCATCTCCTGCAAGTACAGAAACTAATCCAAGAGTTTGAGGCACAAGGGATGTGCATCATAGGCTCCTAACACTGAGGCCTAACAAAGACTGTGAAGTTTCAAAAACAGCTCATTGCTTCATATTTAAGTATGGCTTTTTGATATGTCTCTTTTGGAAGGAAATGCCTAAAAAGGCTAGGTGACTCTTCATGCCTTTGAACAGCCATGACTGCAATGTAACTTTTAAACACAGTTTAGCACTTTGTTAGGTCCCTTTTTTAGAACTTAATGTTCTTCATAACCAACAAATACTCAGATCCCTCTTTTCTCCATGCAAATAGTATTACCCAAAAACATCATATCATGGCCAGGCTTCACGAACGAAGATTTAGGAAGGCTCTATCCACATTTGCTACAAGCACGCTGGTGGCTTATGAGGCCAATACAAGATAGACATATTTGATTGCAAAAGGCACAGCAGAAAGACTCCTTAGGTGGTATATTACCATTCATATATCTACACACTTAAAAGAAAAGAGAACAGTAAAAATGCTGCTACCAAGCATCATTTTCTTGCTTGCACAAAAGAAACACAGTGCAATCTTAGTGCATGGTTGACTTATTTCCTGTCAGGCTCCTTCCTCATTCAGTAAAAATATTCAAAAGTGGTTTTATTTCTCATAAGGTGTTGCTCCAGGTCTTATTTGAATATACATCACTCAAATCACACGATAAAAAAAAGTTAATTTCCCAAATTCTCTGGTGCTCTCACATTAGAAGTTATACTTTCCAGAAGCATAACTACTATGTCTTTACAACACTGCTTATCAGAGTCACAATTTCATGGCTAAGAAACCAAAATATAGAGAAAACTAAGGATAAAACCACTATGTTAGGCTTTTCAGCTATTTTAACAATATTACATTTTTAAGTGCTCAAGCAATACTTTAAACAGTTTCATTAACATCCATGAGAACTCAGCACTGCTGCATATTTTGCATATGGTATCATTAGGCAGACACTCAAAACATGAGGTGTGCAAATGTAATGACCACCTTTTAATATTCTGATTGAAGTGACTTATCCAAAACCATGGGTGAACTGTGTGGCAGATGCAGGAAGAGGTTCCTGTCTGGCATTCAACTTCAATAAAAATGAAGCCATATTTTTGGAACTCCTTAGCTCTTTCACTACTTTTCCTACTTGGAATCAAATGAATTAAGAATTTGACAGACAATAACTTGGTTAAAAAAACAAACTAAACACCCTCCTACTGATCAGTCAAGTCTATCCTGCATGCTTCAGGAAGAGAGTACAGCAGAAAGACATTACCTGATTTAAAAATATCACAATGTATACAAATTAGAGGTTCTCCTACAGTAAAGAAAGTTGGTGGTGAGTTCTCGTGTCGGTGTTGTTCTTATTTATTGTGGCATTTTTAGAAATCAAAATTCAGGCATTGGAAAAACTTAACCAATTCTAGCTAGTATAGTTAGACGATTTGTAATCTAGGTCTCAAGCAAAGCTGATACCTTTGGGCTCACAAAACACATATAAAGGACTAGAAATGTGGCAGCAGGTGAAAGCATATCTTTTGCATGCACCATGTGGGGTTCCAGTCCTTTACTCATAGCCAGCTTTTTTCTACTACCCTTAAAAATATGGGGCAGAAAAGAGCACATCTAAGACACTGTCGTCAACTTTCTACTCAAGTCTCTAAAACAGAGCAGTAGAGCTCCCAGAGAAAAACTAGTTGTAACAATATGTTGATAAGGCAAAAAATACATTTCTCAAAACTTGTTCTCCCCATGAGTCAGTCATTTTACCAGAAGTGTTTCCTATGTACTTGAGACTTAAGCAGACAATCAGCACTGGAAATTTTAGATCAAACTCTGTAAAGTTAAAGGCAAGTGAAAACAAAACCTCATAATAGAAATTGTTAAGCTACCGCCTCAATCATTATTTTTCTTGTTATGTCAATAGTTTTATAGTAAATGTGTGTACAAACAAAATCCTGTCATTAATATAAATATACATTTTTATTTAGAACTCCATCATATTTCAAGACTATTTGACTATAAGCTCTCTACTAGTCATTATAAGAGAGGCAGGCCACACAAAAACATAGCACAGTAATGGACCAGACCTCACTGCAGCCAAAATTTAAAACAAGCCTCCTGTTACAATATTCCTCATACTAAAATAAAAGTGATGTCTCATTTTGAACCATTCTTATGACATCTGGATATAGAACTGCCTCATAATACATATAGAGCCTGCATAATTTTGTATATGTGAGAATCGCATACTACAGTCTTGTAACTGGATTTTCCATTTCACTTCTTCAAACTATGTTCCATTTCTTAATCCTTCCTGCTTTAGAACAGAATCTACTTTTATAAATTTCCCACAGACCAAAAGCTCAAAAACATTTGTAATTTAGTACAAAAGAGCTACTCCTGACAAAATTAAAGGGTTGGGTATGGCTGGTGGTGTGGAGTTTTTTCATTGCACAGATTTTAAAAATTGAAGTAAAAAGTTGGCTTAAAACACCAAATCAAAGCTAGGCAGCACACATTTTCAACTCAGCAAGACAGGCAGGAATAGAGCTGAATTTCTGATTCAAAATACAATTTAATTTTAACCACATTCATCCGGATGTTTCCTTTCAATGAATTGGCATTTTTAAATGTAAAAACATTCCATCATAAGATTTCCAACCAGTTTTAGTACTTCTTTAATAGACACATGCAAAATTTAATTCCTCTCTCTTGTCTGTTAGGAATTACTTCCAGACACATCGTATTACCTCAGGCCTTCAATCAGCTGCTTTTCAGTTGCAGAAACCTCTACATGTAAAAAAGCTCCCTGCAGTATTATGGGCATGAATATAATTTCATTCGTCTTGGGACAGCCCTTAGTAGGCCACAAAAGTCTATTTCAACGAACAATTAAAATACAGTCATATAAGAAAAAAAAAAAACCAAAACAAAACAAAATAAAAAGCCCAAACCAGCAATAAAAACACATAACATGATTTAAAAAGAAAAAAACCACCACAATACAAAACCACCCAACATATTTTATAATTTTTGCTGTTCTATGTGTTCACAATACTGAACGTAGAAGCTTTTACCAGATGCTAGGAAATTTTTGCCAGGATGCATTCAAATGAAATTACTTCCAAAATAAGAGCCAGTCTGGAGGTTAATAAGAAAAACCTACCACCTTCATAAGTTTCCACAAATAATAAACTTAAAACATCAAATAATTTCCAGCTATCAGATATTTCAATACTCAATTTACTATGACTTTTTTTTTTCCTGAGGCAGACTCAGAGAAATGCTAAAGGAACTGTAATGGCCTTCTGGGACAGGAAGACTAAGGTTTCTGTAAAAAATGTTAAATTAATTTTTATAGTGATGCAAAGTCAGGGAAGGGTTGTTAAGGGATGGCCTCTTGCCACAGGGTGGAGTTTTGTTATGGTATCCTTTTAGAGTCTGCAGGTGTTTGGCAGGAGCTGAAATCAGGGCCAGCTGTGATATTTCAGCTCCGATATTTCCCTCCCCATGTTTCTCAGAAGTGATGCATCAGGGTGATGTCTTACACCTGATGTACTCAACTTGTGTGGTATGACTGCAACTGCTGGGGCGGCATGGGGAAAGTACCACTGCATGGTTTTCATTTTATTTTCAGCTGGCAACATTCATATAGTAAAATTCATCAATATGAATGGATTTAATCTGGTAAAACATCAAATAACAATTTATTAAACTGCCTGTATTTCTGGGTTGTTTTGTTGCTTCTTATATATGCTAGCTATTTAATTAAAGAGCACTGTATAAGAATCTTGAAAGAAATTACATTGTGAAAATGGGAGGGCAACGTTCTAAAGAAAAAAAAAGCCAACCTTGGGTCTCCTCACTTAATCAGCAAAGATCTTTGTTCTTGCATACTTAGCTTCAGTACAGTGCGTACCTCTTTTTGTTTTCTTTTATCTTTTGGGAGAATTTGAATAGTTTCTATTAAAAATGGTATTCTCTTTTAAGTTTGTTTTGTTTGGAAAGCCTAAAACCACATTGTATTTCACACACATATTCCCCAAGGTATGCTAAATGGGACCATATTGAGGTCATTCACAAGTTTTTTAAATGGTTTAAGAATTCTTTTAATGTTTGTACTATCTTGGCATGATTAAAAGAGCACATTTTTAAAAAATAGTTTAAAAAAGCTTAACTATATAAATTTTCATTTAAATAGCGTATACTCTACTATTTTGTAAGAACTTTTACAAATATTCCTTTCTCACCCACGTTTTTAAGAAAACTGTTCCCTTAAATAGTGAATCTCCTCTTTTTCTCAGCCTTTTTATCCACACATGCACAAGCATACAGATACGTCTATCCACAGACTGATTGACTTAGCAGTACAAATGCCTGTAGTATTCATTTTAACTTCACAAATGAATAAAAGATTATAATCAGTGGGAAAAGTGGATGTTTCGCTCCATTCATGGAAAAAACAGTATCACCTGGCACTCCAACTTAGTAAAAAACTTCCTGTTTTTTGGCAGCTCACTTGGAGTATGATTGAAGCTGTTAACGATATTAACAAAATGTCCTGGGATCAAAAAATGTGTTGTTTTATCTCAGTTTATAGAAAAAGTTATATAAACCACTCTGAGCCTTCAGAGCTCTGAGGTCCTTTTAGTTAAAATAAAATTTGAAAACACAACTCACCTGTAAGCCAATTGAGTTCCATCAGACCATTTCAGTCATCTCCTTTAATTGTCTTTCCCCCTATTTCCTTACACTTTCTTCTAGCCATCCCTTGCATTATTCCAACCTCCTCCCAGGATTTCTGTCTTTTTCTGGTACCGGCCTAGCACACACTTTACAGCATTACTGACAGCTGAGCACACAATTGTTGACATCCACGCAGTGCATCTTAGTGCGCTAATGGTGCAAGACTGCACTTAAAATAAATGGTGTTTGCTTATGGATATCAAAATTCAAAGATCAAAAAGGAAGATGGTGTCAATTAAATGAAAGTAAATAAAATGTTTAGATCCAAACCTTCTGGTAATGCCCAAAATGGCAGAAGATAGCAAAACCTATAACATTATCTATTAGAGGCAGAGGACAGTTTGACTATAGTGAAGAATCACTGGGTTTCATGTTTTTCTAAAGTCTTTGCTATTGTTAAAAGCAAATGGTAACGAAAAGCAGATTACTGTGTTATGATAAACTCCTTAATTTTAAATCATGCTGTTTGTACATGTTGTTATGCAGTATTACTATGCATGGTTATTAAATGCAAGCTGAGTGACATCCGTCTTAGAAATGTATTTTCTGATCTAAACTGAGAGTAAAAAACCATCATATTATAATGGGAGCACTGTTATAACAAAGTTATACTTGATGACTGGGTTCAGATTTACATATAAGAAATGTGTGCTGTTTGGTGGATGAAGAATTGGCTGGACAGTCACATCCAGAGGGTGATCAATGGCTCAGTGAGACATACCATTGGTGACAAATAGTGTCTCTTAGGGGTCCATACTGGGACCAGTGCTATATAATATCTGCAGATGACACCAAACTGAGTTGTGTGGTTGACAGGCCTGAAGGATGGGATGCCATACAGAGGGACCTGGACAAGCTCGAGATTCAACAAAGTTCTACACCTGGGTCAAGGCAACCCTCAGTATCGATATGGGCTGGAGGATGAATGTATCAAGAGCATCCCTGCAGAGAAGGACTTGGGGTTGCTGGAGGATGAGAGGCTGCACATGACCTGGCAATGCATGCTCATAGACCAGAAGGCCAACCGTATCCTGGAATGCATCAAAGGAAGTGTAACCAGCAGGTCAAGAGAGGTGATTCTCCCCTTCTGCTCTGCTCTCATGACCTCCCCACCTGAAGTATTATGTCCAGCTCCAGGGTCCTCAGTATAGGAAGGACATTAACCTGTCCCGAGGAGGGCCATGAAGATGATGGCTGGATGGAGCACCTCTCCTATGAGGAAAGGCTGAGAGAACTAGGACTGTTCAGCCTGGAGAAGCGAAGACTCCAGGGAGTCCCTATTGTGGTCTTTCAGTACTTGAAAGAGGACTGTAAGACTTTTTAGCAGGGCTTGTTATGAGTGGACAATGAGTAATTATTTTAAACTGAAGAAGGGTCAATTTAGATTAGATATAGAAAAGCATTTTACAATGAGGGTGGAAAAACACTGGAACACATTGCTCAGAGAAGTGGTATATACTCCATCTGTGAAAATATTCAAGATCGGGCTGGATGGGACTCTGAGTAACCTGATCTAGTTGAAGATATCTCTGCTCAATGCAAGGTGGTTGGAGTAGATGACCTTTAAAAGGTCCTTGACAACTAAAAGTATTCTATGATAAATCTTACTGTGATTACACTATGTTCTTGTTGGTGGGTGCTGGTTTTTCCCTATTACAATTGGGATGTCACAGTGCAGAGGATACCTAGATTACAGACTCTCAGGTGTTGTTAAACTTCTTCCTCAGTCTTAGACAGTCTCAGGGTACTGTCATGTTTTTCAAGGTTTCAGAAACTAAAATTGCAGACTAGCTTATGAAAGAGCAAAGCTATATACAAACATGTGTTTTTATCCTGGATTCACGCTGCCTATACAGCAACAGAAAAAGGAAGAAGTGGAGGGAGACTGGGCAAGATACAACAGCAAAACCAGAAGAACTGTGAAGGTGAAAAACTGCTTGAACTGTCCCTAAACCTCTAAATGCAAGATATGGATAAGTGACTTAGAGCAATGAAGCCAACTCTGGAGGTCTGAAGTCTTCACCGTCAAAATAAAAATTTAGGTAGAAATTAGAAAAATATACTTAATAGGCTAAATATACAACTCTCCAAATTTCTGTCTGCTGGATAGTCTCTCAGATACATAATGGTAGAGTGGGAGGCTTAATTTTATATAAGTGATGTAAAGTAGACATCCTGACACAAGGCCAATACCTAAAACATCAACAGTTTTCCATATTTAAAGGAAGAAGAGGAAAGAACTGCAGTCTTTTTTCCCCCTGCTTCCTTTGAACTGAAAATACCTGTGAGAAAATGCTTAAGGATGTAAGCAGCACCAGAAATGAAACAAATGTATAATATGAAGCATTCCACAAATACTGATATTCAGTTTCCAATAGTAATAAGAACACAACGTCTGAGTGCCATGTATATCAGAGAAGAGTGTAGAAAAGACAAAGCTTTTCAGCAGTTTTGTGAGGAAGAGAAGAGAAATGAGCATGCCCCTTTACAGAAAAATATTTTGAAAAACATGCCATATGGTGATGTCTAACTGCAAAGCACTGTGATACCTTTTATGGATGGGCTAACTATATCAAGTAATAACCTGACAGGTATATATAAATAACATATATATAATTATAATAATATATGTGTAAAAATAATATTTAGGTGAATTGTAACAAGAGTAAGGCAATCAAGTTAACATCTTTTCAGTTTGGGAGGTAATAGCCATGCCACGACATATAGTGTTTTAAAAAGCAGTCTCTTTCAGAGTGGACTCAACTTGTTTAAATTCACAGCATCAAAAAAAAGCAAAGACTATTTTTTCAATGTTGTCCCAAGTACAGCCAAGTCTGAGTAAAATAGTCTTGCTGTATGTTCTTCAAAGCCCAACCTTAATGCCTGTGAAAGTTATGAAGTGAAAAATTTGGCCCATGCATACTTTACAGCATGATACTACATCATTTTAAGGAGAAAGACTGTATTTATTTAAGAAAAACAAACTTCTTTCCCTGCAGCAGCCTAACAAATACTGTTTTATGCCTCTAAGACTATGATAATAATATTTATAGCAAACATATTTATTATAAACATAAGCAGACAATGATCGATCATTTCTCTTGCTACTCTCATTAGTAAAATTCAACTTAGAGGAGACAGAACACCATAGAATAGCCATAAAATACTCTCTTACAGTGTTCAAGACAGTATAATTTGTCTTGGGTTCTTTAACCTATCCAGAGGGGTGAGAAGAAGGGGAGGGATGAGAAAATATGCAGATAATGCAACTCTACAGATATTCAAAAGTGAAAATACTGTAAATAACTAAGTATAGATATAATTCAGTGAAAGATTTAAAATTTAAAAGAGATGCACAGATGAAGTGTTTTCAGCTACTGAAACTGCCAGGCCAAGAAAAAGTTAAGATCTTTCTTCATATGACTTTTGTGCTTCATTTTTCTGTTTAGTCAAAAAGTTGCCCGTTTTATTTCAAAGAGTATTGATTCTGGTTATCCACACTTCATACAGAAAATTAGTTACTTGTGGGCAGCAACAAAGGTACTTTTCTGCATATTTATCTGATAAAATGCAATTACATACTATATTACCATTTCTTTCCTTGTTTTACCAGCCAGTTTTGAAAGACAGACTCTATATGAGACATGGAATATCTATGGTTTAATTCATTATGAAAAAATCTGTGTTCCTAAGCATAGAATTCATTTAAGGATCTGTATTTATTTCTTATTATGACATATTATTGGCTTAAACTCAATCTACCATATAACTCAAATCCCATTTTAAAGTAGCCAAAATCAGGTTTGAGTGGCAGAAAAGGCGATCATTACTCAGCACTTGTAAAACACATGAAACAACATATAGAAAAGACTTGATGAGGACCAACCTGAGGATCGGAAAACACTTGCTGCATATTGTTGATCGGGCCACATGGAACCCCACTACCTTCAAAGAACTGCAACCATTCGATTGTTGTTTTTTCCAAAAACCTAAGAGCAAATAAGAAGCATGTGGTTTCAGCACTGTGCTTTCAGATGCTAAAAAATAATATATAGCATGTCTCCTCCCTCTCTCACTGCTTCCATACTTTTCTCCATTGATTTCTTCCCAGCCAGTG
This sequence comes from Manacus candei, assembly GCF_025592945.1. Classification (NCBI taxonomy): domain Eukaryota; kingdom Metazoa; phylum Chordata; class Aves; order Passeriformes; family Pipridae; genus Manacus; species Manacus candei. Next base: position 1,961,604 of record NW_026138097.1, read on the forward strand.
AATAACATAACAAAAATGTACTACATATGTTCTTAAGAAATGCAAAACCCAAAGACATAGGGGAAAGAACATTGCTGAGCTGACTTCTATTTCTATGAACTGACTTCTATTTCTATCTAATCATCTGAAGCAATCCAGGAATGATGTAAAGTTAAATTTATCAGCAGTTTCAAATAAGGATCAATGGGTTTACTCCAGTCCTTAATTACAGTAATGTGCTTCACATTTGTTTTCTGTTATGAACATATTTAACAACAAAACAATATAGTGCGAGTCTAACATACAATACTGCTCATTAAAAGCTTATGTAAAGCACCATCAAAAACATACATCAGGTTTAACAACCACATTTTTTGGTCAGATAACAACACTGATTACATATTTATTTGTTGTATCATTGTATTACCTATCCTAAGGACATCCAATTCAGCATATATACACTTTGATTGTGCTGGTGAACAGCTTACTTCTTTCTAAGCATTCAGTTCCATAACTGGTAGCACTACTCTATTTCCCCTGTTTTGCTAGATACTTTTTATTTCCTTATCTGCCTAGTGTAGTTACATACATGAAGAAAAGACACTCTTGAAGCAATAGCAATTACTGAGAGAAGTATTTTCTGCAGTCACCTAGAATCCTGAATCAAAGGTGAACTTACTTGGAGATAGTATCTTAAATTTCATGAAGGTGAGTAACACAGAGGTCTACCAGTTTATTAGCAATCAAAGATCTACTTCATGATACACCCAACACCAAAAAGAAATTAGGTGTAATTGAAAGACCTGATGGTGATGGATGAAATTAATAGAAACCTTTATAAGGGATACTCAATTATTGGCATTCTGTAGCTCACCAGTTTGGAGTTCCCTAAGAGTAATTTGGAATAATGCCAGTAACATTCAACTTTTCTTCCAGCATGTTATTATTACAAAAAACAAACAAACAAAAAACCAAAAACAAAACAAAAATAAATAAATAAATAAACAAAAACAAACAAAAACCAAAACCAAAAACAATCGATCTCTTCCAAGTTTCTGGCAGGAAGTTAATAGAGACAAAGCTCAAAAACACAAGAAACCTGAATCAGTACAAAGTCAAACTTCATAAACTTCTATTTTAGACTAAATAAAAAAAACAATAGTGATGGTGGCAAGTTATAAGTATATTACATATTAGGCATAGGTGTGGATCCAAGCTTCACAGTTAATGTCTTTCTGTGCAGGAATGACTTCTCCAAACTTTGAAGGAATAAATCCTGATACCCAATGCATTCTGTAAGCTGAATGAATAGCAAAATGCACAAGTTTTGCATGGCTTTTCCTCAGAATTAGAAGCTTTACTCCTGAAGTTAACAAATAATACAAATAACAAATGGAAGGAGCAATAAAATATATTTCAAACAAAAGACTTTAAAAGTACAAAATGTATTATAAGATGAAGCATCACTTTTGAAGAAATGAAGCATCATTTCTAAAAAAAACAGATACAAGATTATTGCACAGTCCATTTATATGTAATGTATTTCATTGAATATTAAACTGCTTTCATGGCAAATATGTAGTCAGGCATAAAGATAGTGCCACTGTTGGATACATCTAGGGTCCATTTAATGTAGTACTCTATTGCTAACCATACCTAATACTAGGTACATTACAGGAAACTGAGGAAAAAACGGTAACTCTAGAGAGGCAGATAACTTTCCTTCCTCAGTGATTGCAGCATGATTTTAGTCTAAAATATAAATTGTATTTCCCTACAGTACTCTCTGTTTGGCAACAATTCTCATAATCCATGTATTCTTGTTATTCATAGCCTTCTATTTTTAAGGTTTGGGGCTCAAACTACTGCATAATGTAAATATGATTCACATGAAAAACTGTTTCCCATCAGTTACTGATGCTGTTTATAGAGAACTATGCTGTTTCCTGCTAGCAACTGAGATGCTTTGTAATTCATGGCCCACTAACTCCCTTGTTATAAACTGAAAGCTTTGGTCAGCTACTACTTTTTCTGACACCACAAATTAGATTATCTCATTTTTAACAAAAGACAGGACAGCTACAAGAGAAATCTTGGACTTTATGGTGGCGAAGACCATCACTAAGAAATTATCGTAATTCTTAATAAATGTATCAGCATTCCCTTGATCTGTTAGTAATGAATATGTCCTGCTATGTTATGTCCTTGTACTTCTTTTTAAGAAAGAGTTTATAAATATCCTCCTAAGTTTAAAGAAGAAAACAACTTTTGCATTTAAAGGTTAGCTTGAAAATGAAGTCTTTTCAGTGGGAGCATCTATAATTTACATCTGCATAATCAGTGCTTCCTGATGTCATGGTAGATCTGAATAATTTTCAAGACATACATTCTTCAGTAACATCATTATGAGTGACTCGATATACAGTGGAGTTGTATATGTATGCTGCACAATGCATGTACATGTTGAGTAAAATTTCTATTATTCTATATGAACTTCTGCAACATTGGCTTGTGCTTAGATTTTTCCTTCCTATGTAATAGGAATTACCACAATTTCGTAGAAAACAAGAAATTGTCTCGTTTTAGAATGGAACTAACATTTGTCTTAGTCTTACTCATTAATTTATTTATTGATGGCTGGAGGTAATTCCTAAAAGCTTTCAACTCAATCAAAGAGGTAAAATCCCACATTCTATCATCCTCAACAGATGCACGCAGCATTTGCTCTTGAAATTGAAACTCTTGATCTAACTCTGATGTAGAATAGCTTCCTTTATTTGTGTTAAAAAGAGGCTGTTGAGAGCATATTGTTAAGCAAACTGTTTAAAACCAAACAGAATATCACTACTGCCAATAAAAGTCTAGGATTCAGATTTTGAAAGCAACAGCATGCAGTTATTTTGTTCATTCAACTGTGTTTTATATATTGAATCATCTGTTGTACATCATTAAGGGAGAAATACTTTTTCAAAATCTGATAAAAGATAAGGCATGGATTAAAAAAACATCAATTTTTACCTCTTTGGTGTCAGCTGTAGAAGCTGCACAAACTTTGATTTTTTAATTTTTTTTTTGGCTAACCTATATGTATCATTCCCCCAACTAAATACAATTTTCGATAGTACTTACATAAATACATACCATAAACTTTGACAGTGTAGGGCTAATGTTTAGGTTGCTAGGTATCATTAATAACATGCTCTGCACTCCAAAATATCAAGAGAAGACCTTCAACAAAAACTTCCAAAAGCAGTAAAAGACTGACATTCTCTGAAAATGAAAGCTTTCTGAGCAGGTATTTAGGTCTGACCAATCCTTTTCCTACTAATACTTATTTTAAAATGCATTCCTATGCTTTAGCATTGCAAATTTTTCATTTAAGAAAAAAGAAATTATCCACTAAGTAGGATCTTCATAAAAACAATCTCATCTGCTGTCTTGCAGTCTTTCTTTAATTCTACATATATAAATAAAATCACAGATGGAAACACATATATGGCTAAACACTGGTACATATTCCAAACCTGAGCTAGTAAAAAAAAAAAAAAAAATCCAAGACTGTACAGCATATGAACTCTGAAGCATGACACTTGCAAAAGAATTTTACCTCAATAATACTCAGTGACTGCAGGAGAGCTCAACCCTGTGATTCACACTACACTGTCATATATTTTCAGATGAGTCCCTTTTTCCTATAAAATGTTCCATCTGCTATGGAGATAATCACATAAACACCTAAATTACCTATGATTTATTTGTAGAAACCTTGAACATTTTAAACCTGTAGCTTAGCTTTCTGCACTTATTACCAGTATTTTAGAAGTTCAAAAGGATTGACTTTTTACTTTATTATTTTGTGGTATGAAGCTTGAATGCAGGCTCTTTCTGAAAAAAAAAGGATATGTACCCCAATGGAGAACAAACCCTTTGCTAGGACATTTACTGCAAAGCCTGAACCAAGGCTTACTTCATTAAGACACAAGAGTCTCTGTGATGTCTTATTTGCATTTTATGCAGTACTCCAGGCCTCCTCTGCACTGAATTACACAGCACTAATGAAGATATTGAAGTTGCAGTATTGAAATCAGACATCAGATTCTGCAACATTTAACACCAAATACATTTCATGCTCATAAGATTAGAATATGTAGCATGAGCTGAACTAACTGAAATGTTATTTCATTGGAAGAAATCCAACTAAATATATTTTTCTTCAATTAATAAATCTAGCAGTCATCATTAAATGAAAATATCTAAATTTAAACTATACACTCAGCAAATTCATTAAGAAACATTACAGTAGAACATAAAAAAAATCCTCCAAAAAGTAAAAAATTAAATATAAAAGAAAAACAGTTTACACCTTGCCTTCTTATACAAACCACAAGTGTGGTTCTGCTTCTTAAAAAGCAAGATCTGCATCCTCTATTGCTTTCTAACAAACTCTAATTAGAAAAAAAAGGATCATTAAGTGCAAAATAGAAAAAGAATGTCTGCTTGACTTGCATAAATTGGATGAAACGGCTTTAATGAGTTAGAAACACAACCGAGTGCTATTAAAAAGTACTAAGTTTCTCATCCTGATAATTATTAATATAAAATTTGTTTCTTTTTAGCAATATTCTGTCTCTCAGTGAAAGAAAGACTTCCAAAGATTGAACGAATCTACTTTGTCTAATTTCCTTGCCTATTTTCCATGTTTCCTAGGAAACCTTCAATCCTTGCTACCTTGTATGTGGAAGGGCAACCACATTTCTCTAACAGATAAAACCATCCAATTTCACACAAAGTAAGTTTAGTAGAACTACTGAAGCAAAATATTGCTCTTTTCTATAGGAAACTTATGGCAATTAATTTAGAGAAGTAATTTGGACAGCTACCAAATACAGATGGAACAGCAACATCTAGGATTAGTAATAGCTTTTTACATGCAGTCAATCACAAAAAGCTTCTCTGTTCTTGCTCAAGTCCACAATAGCATTCCTGTGTTTTCTAGCACAACCCAAGTTTCCATTATGGTTTTTGCTTCAATTTGCTCTATCAACAGTCTCTTTACCTTCAAATATCTACAATATTTTCTCACTTCACTACTAAACATCACTTTAAGGGTAGTTAAATGAGTAAGAGAGTTTGTACAGTTTCTTACAGTAATATCTATGGAAGATATTATACAAAATAAAAGTAATAGAAAATAATTATTTGGAAAATTCAAAGAATGGATCACTATCCCTTAGTGTACAGTGATTATAGAATTAGAGTCTTCAAAATGAATACCACAGTATTTACTCAATAGCCTTTAAGTATATTTGTCAGTGTCTAATCTCCTCTTGGTTACTGATGAAACACTTGGCAAAGCACAACAGAAAAAAATATTAAAATATTTGGAATCAGCACGATTGTACTGACGTATCTTGCTGTCACATATAGTAGATTATAAGTGGCAGCCACATATAATACTGTTGAGATATTTTAGGTACCACAAATCCATCATGAAACTTCTTTTATATTTCTGCATATTATAAATATTGTTACCACTTTAATAAAACTATTAATAAATCTTCACCCTTATGTAAAAAATTTGTGCTAGAGATGAATGGATATTCATGTTCTTTTATCAAGTTTTGCATGCTATTTTAAAACCATATATGATGTTTAAGGAATACCATATGAGAGAGAGTAAAACACATTCATCTTGTAAAACATCTTTCTTATGGCAACTGAGTAGTTAATCCAGCATGTTCCAGAACTATTTCTTTTTGTATTCAGGTAACGTTAAACTATGCACATTACAAACACACTACTTTTCCCAAGCCTTCATCCATTTTACTCAAGTACGCAAAAGGACTGTAACTTCTATAGTTACTATAAAAGAAGTGCAAATTAACCAAAAATCAGCAGGTAAACACACATCAGTAAAAGCATATTGAGAATAATGGAAAGCTGCATTGATTTTGTTGCTGTTCTTCTTTGAACTCCTCAATGGGATAAAGAACTAACAAGGGTCAGGTCAAAAAGTTCATTTAAAATCAATTAAAAGACCTCCCTTGATTTCAGCAGCCTCATAGCTAGTAACATATGTCATCAGAAAAAAAGATAGCAATTTCCTTTTCAGGAAGGATCTCGAACTTCACCCATGTATGAAAATGCTTAGAGGTTTACAAAATGGTGATAAAAAACCACAGAAAATACATGTTAGTTTGCCCAGCGCAAAAATCAGATGCTTGAGACATTTTGGATCTCCCTCAGTTCTATACATAGAAGTCAACATAAAGCCAATAACAACTTACAACAAAGCATTTTAAAGCAAAATGTGGTAGTTTGGTAGCTGATGCCCACACAGCTCAACCATCTCTGTACTGATGGTGAGGTAGATGACTGGGGAAAGTAAACCTTACCAGCTGTGCCCCACTGAAGTCAATTATCTTTCAAGCTTCAGATACCTGTCTTGCTGAAGCTGTAAACAACCAGACGTTCATTCCTGTAATGTTATCAACAGTGACTTGAGGCTGCAAGGCTCTTAGTTTAGAAGAGGAAATGGTGGGGGGATAGGGAAGGACATTTACAGAGACTGGGTGTGTCTCAACAAGTGTGAATTTAACAATGCTTCTCATCAGGCAAATTAAACATTTTACAATACACTTTCCCCCTTAGGTGCCCTCCTCTTCTGTTACTGGTGAAAACAATTCAGCAACAAGCTCATTAACTGAGGATCAGGTTCCTCAGTGCTTCCTTCCTGATCATTCCTTTTCCCCTCACACTTATATATGCAACATGCAGCTGTGGTACACAGTCAAGAATAAGGGCTTTAAAATGTAAGTGCTAGGAATAGAAGTTCCAGTCTGAATCGCTTCCAGCCCTAACACTTCTAAGTCTACAATAATTTAGTTAGAGCTGCAGGAGCACTAATCATGCTGAATTTATGTGTTCTTCTTTATGTGAATTGCTTCACTTTAAAAGCTGAAGGCATGTCTGCTATTCCCCTTCCCCCCACACACACACAACCCCGCACACTCTGTTCCAATTACAGGTTAATTTCCCAAAGTACCTTAGAGTACACATTTAGCTGCCCTGTCTTAAAATGTGTCTACATTACTGAGGTGCAGGGTAGGATTAATGCTCAAATTCTGAAGTAATTTGAAGAAGGTCAACAGATTAAGCCCCCTTTCTCAAAGCAGCTTCTCTTAAAACTGGCATTATGCTAGTTTTTTGCACAGATGCATCTCAAATTTCATGTGTACACTACATATGTATGTCTTGATATATGTATGCATATATACACATATGTATGTATATATACACACATAAAAAATAATCTGCATTGTGCCTGGTACTATTCTGTTCTAGTGGAAGTGAGGTAGAGGGGGAACAGAGCAACAATTAAAACTTGGTTCTCTTGGATAGATGTACATCTAACTCACAAACCAGAGGTTTCCACTGGAAACGTAAAAAACAGAGTGCTCTGTATTCTGTCAGTTCTCACATGAGCTGTGAGTCTCAGGGGTCTCTGTGGTAGCCATTGAACCTGACCTCCACCCAGGTAGGGTCATTTTAAATTGACTCTTGGCACATACACAAGAAGGGAAGGCAGAGGTAATTTGCTTTTGTCAGAGTTCTGCTTTGTTGTCATTTGGGGAAAATGTAACTTAAATAAAGAGGAAGATACAGAAGGCACTAAAACTTCCTTTTTTTTTTTTTAAGCAAACAGTAGGTGTGCAAATGTCAGCAGCAGGAGGAGAAAGGGCAAACAAGACATTGGATTGGGGAGGGGGGCCTGTAGGAAGTGGAGGAAGATGATGGGAACAGGAAAAAAAACAGCATAGCAGGAAGAGGACCAGAGATGGGAAAGGGTCAACACCACCAGTAGCAAAACAAGTACAAAATACTCCATACGTCTATTTCTTCTTCCCTGTGAATATTCTAAAAACCAGTGGTCCTTGCAGCATTCTACTCATTTCCCTATATAACATGGGAAACATCTCAACATCTGAACAGAAAAACACTCCACCTCTCAAGATGTCTGTGACTGCTTTCTGTAATTCCTTCCTCTTGCTCCAATGTGACAGCTGGCTCTCTTAGAAGCAGCATACCACTGCACAGTGGTTTACCTTACACTTATATTGAAATCTGACAATCTCTGCAGATATGTGAATTTATCCTCCCCTACCTGCTCCCTTACTCTCTCTTTCATGTGTACCCTACAAAGGCAGTTGAGATGGAAGAGGTGTGCTTCACTCTTCATTCTGTCAGGAAGAGAGAGGACGAGAAAATTCTTCCTGAAATGAATGGAGCAATTCACACCTCTCAGAGCTGTTGTTTTAAGCTACATATATGTGTCAAGCCATATTCATTTCCATCTTGTATTCTCACTCAGTTCAGGACATCTGACTGCGATGAAGAGGTCATCCCAGACCTTTCTGAAAAGCCTTCTGTTTAAAGGTGAATTTCTTCTAAGTGCTGTATAATCCCCATGGTTATCTAACTGCCATGAAATCTGGCATGGTCATCAAGGTGGTGAGTAGAATTATTGTCCTAAATTAGGGGTCACTTGAGTCAAGAATTCCCAAAATACAGCCTTTAAAAAAAAACAAAACAAAAAACAAAAAACAAAACAGCATTTCTTAACATTGACCAGTTGTACCAATGTTTCCTTTGTGCACACATCTAGACTAAAACTGTGACCAAAAAGCCTCAGTTGCTCAATATTTACCCTAGCCATCAACTATCCCCTTGGTATTCAGAGTTTAGATGCTTTCAAAAATTTCAATTTCACACAAGCAGAGAATTAAATGCTCGAGACTTAGGAGGGTTACTGACCCTTTGAGTAGGTCTGAACATCTTCCATTCCTATATAAAGCCTGGGAAATCCTTTTTCTTCAGAATCCTTCTCTCTGCCCTTACTAAGTGTTCACAAGTTAGAAATTAATTGCAGGTAGTTCATTTTGAAAATTAGGAAAAGACAGCAAAGAAAAGGTAAGTCATAACTCTGGAAATAGTTCAAAAGGGATAAGAGGAAGGGGACAGGCTAGATAGGTGAATCGAAACCTTCTCCAGGCTCTGGTGGCAAGATTACAACAGCACCAATGGCTTGGGAAAAAAAGTATGCATATGTCTACTGAGCAACAGCAGTGCTATATGTGAGCAACTATGGAGTACCAAGTATCTGCCATACAAATGGTGCCTAAAATACCAATGACTTGGTGGAACAGGAAGAATATATAAAATGAAAATGGCAGCAGAAGAATCTAGGGACAAAAGTGAGTGAATGGGAGGGTCTGCAGATGTTTCTTTCCAAGTAATGCACCTTAGGTTTGTATTTTCCATGTGCTGGAAGCTGTAATACTATCAAGCAACCAGTAATTAAACTAATTTTCAGTGAAATTCTGTCATTACTATTTTGTCATTTCCCTTCATTTCTCAGGGGCTGACATTTTTCAGCACGGAGAAACTATTCATTTAATTCTCTAAGTAACTTCAAAAACAAATCATATATAATTTTACAAAAAACTCTGCATTAGTGAATAAAAGCAAAGTTACTGTGGAATGTGTATGGAAACATATTCAACTTTCATTAGAATGCCAAAGGTGTTTGTTATAGCTGGTGTTTTAAAACTGAATGCCAAATGAATTCATAATAATATGACATAACAGAACAGTTTGGAAATGTCTACTCCAAAAGTGTGTATACATTCACACACTTGCACACAATATGCAGAAAGTCAGCCTAAGTGATACTAATAAAACAGAACACAAATTCTGACAAGAAAACAAACAAACAAAAACACAAAAACAAAACCACACAAAAACCAAACTGACCAAACAAAAACAAAGAAAAGGGAAAAACAAAACCCCCAAACAAACAAATAAAAAAAACAGTAACTGAAAGAGGTAATCTAACTAATAGCTACAAATATAAAACCAAAATGGAATTCTGGCAATTCATTCAAAGAACAGCTGTTCCTTGAACTTTATCTTCTTACTCAGATATTGCCCATAGGAAAAAAACAACCCTACATTCAAAGTTAACCAGAAGCAACAAGCTATTAAGTAACTGATGTACAGATGGCAAAACAGCACACTCACAAGGTACCAGAGTACATCAGACAAAGGCTCATACTAAATGAACTCCAACCAGTAAGTCAACATGAACCAACTTCAAAACTAAGATTATGTGTCAAGAATGTAAGAGCTCAAATGTAGGTCAAACAATTAATTATGGCCTTTTAGGGGGCTCAAAACTTCTAGCAAGAGAGGATTCATCTGTGCTATTACAATCCATTTCTTATAGCAATAGAAGTAAAAGAAGAGGTCCAAAAGTTAATCAAGAACAGTTGTACCACAATTACTTGAAAATCCAAAGTCACCTGGTACTTCAGTTTTTCATCAGGGCAGGACATCTGAAAATGGACAGGTAAGACGGAGGCAAAAGTACAAGTGCAACAGTCTCTAATGAAAGATGATTCTGGCTCTCAATATCGGAAAAATGTGTGGGGTTTAGGGGGGAGGTGTGGATGTGCTATTGAAACTCTTTTTCTTGGATGGAATTAAAAGGGAAGACTTCTGATTTAATGTTCTGAACCCCTCCCCTTCTCCTCCCTTAAAAAAATTGCATGAATGATAACTGTTATGCATTTCTTGACAAGGACTCATACAGGCCAAGTGTCAAAATGATAGTGTGACAGTACATACGTTGCCTCTTCTGCTCATCCCCCAAAGTACGAAGTACTTCTGAGGGCTTCCTTGGGAAGGTTTATACAGATTAGTTTTTTCTTCTGTTACTTAAATTTATCATCCTCTCCATTAAACAGAAAAGCATCCCACAGAAATAAGGGCTTCTCAAGCAAAATGAGGAAGATAACTAAGCTATTTTAATCTCTCAAATAAGGGGTTTTTAAGATTCCTCCTATATAAAATTTAATTTAAGTATTTAATAGGTTGATTCCCAAATAGAAAACTAAACACATATCCTTTTGATTTCAAAAGGATTGACCCAGGGAGAATCTGGGGCACAGAGTACCACAATACAGAACCAGCAGTAAGGGAGCAGCAGCAAGTGGAACTCCCTTGCATACGGAAACATTCAGTGAAAACTTTAAAACCCCAGTCACAGCAAAAGCAAATGGAGCTTCAGCACTTTTTTTCCAAGAGCTACATTCATCCAGGAAGCAGAAAGCACTAGTTGTTTCAATAAAATTCAATTTAATGTTAAAAAGAAGTTAAAATGGTTTCTGAAAACTTAAATCCATGATCTGGCTTCTTGTTAGTCCACACTATAGTCTGTGAGCAAAAGGCAGTATATTGAACATCAGTAAGCTCTCTCAATATTTATTTTAAAAACTAGAGTATCTCAGAAGAGTAAAATAGAATTTTCACATGATGAGAGCTTGTTATACATGACTATTTCGATTAATAGATTAAATGTATTTTCTTCTCCTTTAATTAACTTACCGGGTTGATAATACGTCAATAAGTTCTCTTCTGTTCTGGACTCTGAGTGCATTAGTTTGGTATCTAGAATCTTTACTAACTTCAGGCAAATTCAAGACCTAAGTAAAAATAAAAATAAGTAAAAAATGTGCTTGGTAGGAGATATTTACATAGCTAACAAAATAAACTACTGATTTTAAAAAATACACTGATTTACAATAACCACTACTTCTCATTAATCTTTTAATACAGATAAAGAAATTAAAAATTAAATCAATTTTTAATGCCTCCTGGTTAACATTACATAAGAAGTAAAGAAAAAGACAGAAATTAAACTGAAGATCCAAATCTTAGCTGATAGCTTTCATGATTAGCTAGGAAAAATTCTTATTGTAGAACACTAAAAAATTGGTAATCTGTGGGATTATCCTGCACTAATTTATATGCCACAGAATAAGATGTCTGTACTTCATATACTACACTAAGAAAAGCTGTGTCTAAGAATATTTCTTTTCACTTCAGTAATCTTCATCAAAAAGAAAAGTCTTTTTCTATGGAAACATCTTTTTTATTATTATTATTTTTTCCAAAAGAATTAATAAAGAAAAGTAGTGGTATAACCTCTAAGAAAGGAGAAATATATCTTCTATATTTAACTGCCACCTGCCACATTAGAAATTTAAACAACATGCAAAGACAATGTGAATTATTCTATAAAGGGAATTAAATATGCAGAATGAGTCTTAGAATTTTGTAGACAAAGTGTGGACAATCAACAAAATTTATCTATTTTTGCCACAATGTCTTTCTATAGAACATAAATAAACATAATTAATTGTGCTTTCTAAATTTAATAAAAAATACCTCAATAACACCAGCTACAGAGAAAGGTAGCATAGAATCTTATAAAGGAAGAGATTTTCACATTTTCTTCATGTATTTTACTCACTAGCACACAATCCAGATCAGTTTTTCTTATGATGATTCTTATAATCATTCTAAACGTACTACACTTTTTTACAGAGCCGCATCTAAGATGGCTTAAAAAAAATATAGTGGCTCAAACTGGAAGTCCCTATAGCCCATCATCCTATCTCTGCCTGTGTCTGAGTGAGGATGCTTAGGAAGGGCTTAAGAACAGGGCCAGTACATACAACACTTCCTTAATCTTCATCCAAACTCCAGGTCCCTTTAGATTAGGTCATTTCTGAGTTGCAACTGTTTTCTATATATTTAGTAATTATCAATGGATTTCAGTTGTATTAACATGTTCAGTCACTCCTTAAATCCATATGCCTACATACTACCACAGAAGTAAACATAAATTGGTGTCAATCTCTTCAGTATTTGCCTCAAACATAACATTCTACTAATTCCTCTGACACTGGTTTAGACCAAGGCTGCTATTATTTAATGACGCCTAACTTTGCTGGAGTGAACAAGCATATGGCTTCCCTTACAAGTGAGTAGCTGCTGATGACATAAAACCATCAGCAAAACAGATATTCTTTCAACGGATATTTAGAGATATTCAAAACAGATAGTCACCTTTGACATAGTTGTCATGCAGAGTGACAAAACTAAGCATGGAAACCAAGGTATCCGTAAGTTATGCTATGACGATGATGTTACATAACTTCACTGCAAATTTTTATCTGCAATGTAACATAAAACATCAATCTAGCATCTTCCATCAATACTTAATTCACAGCATATTTTCTTTTTCTTCTGTGTTTATACAATCTAGTTTATGAAAATCATAACGTATCATAATTTAGCTTCAGAAAATAGGTAAATTTTCCTATCTGGAAATTTATCAATAATATTGTATCCCTTAAAATTATCTCCTTTTCTTAATACTGCTATTTTGGAGTTACGAATCACTGCTATAGAAAAAGAAAGTCATGCAAGGTTGTTCAAAGTAAATTATAGTGAATACTTATTTATGAGAGCTTAAAAAAACTAGCAATTAATCAGAAAACTATGGTTCCATTTGATGAGTTATATGAAAAAATGATCATATGGAGTTGCTCACTCTGCTGTTTTAATTAATGTTACCGACTTCAGTTTTAACTTAATGTCCATCTGTTGTAAAGCTGCATGTCTATATATGTTCTCAATTTCTGGTGACTAACAAATGTACACTTGAGAAGTTATTCATTAATGTACCATTCATCTTTCTGCATCATGTTTCCAATGTTATTTCTTTATTTCACTTTGACCATTTGGAATGAAGCTGGTGTTCTCTATTTGAGGATTTGTTCAAGCTCTAAGATGCACACTCAGAGCTTATGCTCTCTGTGTTTTGCCCCATTAGCAAACCTGTTTGTACACTCCTTTGCTGTACACAAAACCTCAGTCTTCTGAAGACTTGCTCAGTATTGGCTATTTAGACTGAAGCAGCCAGAGGTCAGGATGTGCTATTGTAACACTTGACCACAATGAAATGCACTCCAGCCAGCAGGGTTACAAAGTTTTTCTGCAACTATCCAAGTCCTCAAAAAAGCTACAGTTAGTTGTCACTGATTTTGAATATATCACAGTGAATTATTCCAGACTTTTCTTTCTGCTTGCCTGAAAAGATACAGTTGAAGCAGAATGTTTGCAATTGTTTACAGCTTGAGCCAGCTGTTACATTTCTAGAGTATGTGTCTTCAGGGCAACAGCTTTCATACAGCCTGTATTTTTAGCATCAACTCACCTCAGAGAGATTCTCTAATAGTAATTCCAATGTTTGAATTAATGGTCTCTGTATGCACTGAAGTTCATTAGGGTGTGGAGGGCCTTCCCATGATAAAGTTCCTTTCCTTTATTGGCTCTCCCTCTTCAAAGTGTTTTAAGTTACAAATCAGCTTTGATTTAGCACAGAGCATACCTCTAATGGGTATGCTGTAATTTTTAAAAATGCTGTCTAATGCTACATTCAAAAATTCTCCTGTCCTAGCTTACTGGGGTCTTTTATTTGGAATGTTGATTCATTCTATTTAGAACATTTTTTTTTTATTTGAAGATTTGTTCTTCAACATCGTATCTCTGCACCACTCCAGTCAGTCCACAGTCCTGTAACATTTCTTTTCTAAGAATTTCACAAGTTTCTCTGCAAGGACAGACCAGCACATACTAGTGTTCGAAAGGACCACACACTTGGCTACTGACGAAAGTCACACAAGAACAATCCATTCCCTAGCTTTGCTTTGTTAATACCTGTGCCTACTATGTATTTTATGGAGAAACAGTGCCACATTTCTTCCTGAAAAAGGCACTAGTGTGAATCATGACAAACTGGAAGGTTGTTAGGTCGTTCATTTTTTTAGCTAGTTAGATGTGCGCAGACTCCAAAAGGGGCACAGTACCCACAAGTTTGGGAACTGGGGTGTTCTGAATTCGGAGGCAAAACACAGAACCCATAACAGACCCCTAAATGATCAGAACTGCAGGGTTAGAATTTATACTCATCACTTTCATTCCAAAAACAAAAGAGAAAAAAACTCCAGGAGAATAAAGAAGCAATCAGCATCTTCATTTTCCTAGTCAGAATGGAAACTATTGCACATTATTTGCCTAACACACCTTGCACACAGTGACAAACTGATGATCATTTCCAGCTCCCACCACTATGTAGCCATCCTTGGTCTTAAAAGCCTGGAAGAACAAAGACAGGTGATAAGCTGTAACTAAACAATAAAATATTAGCACATGTTTGAAGTGAAACTTTGGAAGTAATGTTCAAATTACTTTCCTAAACATTTCCATTCAGATCCACTCTCTCGTTCTATAAAAGTGGTTCAAAGGCATCCACAAAGATGGATGTAGCCCTTTTGATTTTTTTTCCTAGAGTTAGGAAGTTATCTTCATTAACAGTTTATTTGCTGAAAATGTGCCATGAGGCACCCTGAAACTTTGCAAATATGACTCACACTCACAGGGACTGAGAAGGATTACCATGATAATGCTTCATTCAAGGAGGTACTTATTCAGCTTCATTCTTAGCCTGACTCAGAGCAGAGAGATGCACCAAAGTGTCACAGACCCTGACCAAATGTGGCAAAAAATAATTGCCAAATAGCAACTACAAATTAGAGCTCCCATGAGAGCGAAAAGGATAGACTGCATTTTTCCAGCTCTTTGGCTGGAGAATAAGCTATCTCCTTGGTCAGTGGTCTCAAGATTGAGTTCCTGGAGGAAATGGGACTTCTTTTCCAGCTTTGAGGATTTATTTTTACTTTTGACTTCATTACAACAGCCTTACTGGCACATTTCATGGTGAACAGAACATTTAATTGGGTAGGACATAACAGCCTTTATTTCAGTCTAAACATCTTAACTTAGATTTTCACTGGAAAAAAATAAAATCAGTAATTGGCAACATCCTCAATTTTTACAATTGTGTCAGGTCCTCTTCTAACAACAGATTTCTCTTTTCTCCATAGCTCTCCCTTATACAATGGTGTATAACTGCAGTTTCAGTCATACATGTTACTATCACAATTTTTGCAAACAATTGGGAAAATTCTTTCACTATTAATTTGACTTCAGTGTAAGAGGCCAGCATAGGCTGGTGCACTAATGGTGACGAGGCCTTGAGACACTTTCTTGAAGAGTGCAAAACTCAGCTTCTATTCCTAGAAATCTTTTTTTTTTTTTTTTTAATGAGCTATCACATCCTGATTTAAAGGTACGAATTCTTACAATAAATTTTGGTAAAATAACACATAAATATAAGTCCCGGTGTGGGAACACTTTAATAATTAAAAGTCTTCTCATGCCACTGCGGCTTATTCTTCTTCACAGAGAGAATATGCTATCTCAGCTTGCAATCCTTCATACAGATACAAATACTTTCACTAAGACTCTTACCATCTGGTATAGTCAAAGTTTTAAAATTGTACATGGACAATTATGCCCACTGAAGTGCAAGTAACTGTTCATCATAGTTAGAATATCACTTGTTTGCTCTTGCTATGTCTCATTTCATGGTAAATAGTATTGGTCAGTGATGAAGCTTAGCAATTTATTTTTCACACATTTAATTAAGTACTTCGGTCTAAGATTCTTAGCAAGTAAAGATGAAATTCGGCAAACATTTAGTTCCAAGCATGCAAAAAAGTACCACAGATTTAGCTCAAATATAGTAAAAGTTTAGAAACACGCACAATATAAAGGTACTGAATACTCACGCTGAGGAAAGCAGTGAGCACAGAAAAAAATTGGGGAAAAGAATACAAAAAATAAAGTTATATGTGAATACATAAACATATCTTAGATAAATCTGTTATCTGATAAAGACTTCTTTCTAAAACAATCATGACAGAATCTGGTCCAAGAATATGTAAGACACTCTCCCCTAATAAATGGCTTTTGGTAGGAATAGTTATGAATTGAAAGTGTCAGTACAAACTTACTACCTTTAGTTATAGGCAATATGTTTTCTGAACACCCTGCCCAAATTCTGACCTGTCTTTGCTGATGCTCTGAATTCTAAAATCAGCCACATGAACATCACACAAATTATGCGTTAAATACTATATATATCAGTGTGTATATGTAACATAATATATTGTGTTACAAATTATTGGTGTGATCACCTACTACTTCCAGTAAACATAAATTAGAATTCTTTTGTACATTCTTTTAAACTTCTAGTCCGGATGCCTGTTACAGATTGCAAAGCCTACAATGTATGTCATATGTACAGACCTCCTTCCTCGCCATCCAAACTATATTTAGATTGCGCATATGGGCAAATCTTACAGAGTTTATTATTTATCAGCAACTTCTTTTGAGACTCACATCTCTGTAAGAATGCTACATACCACTCTGAAACATGCATCTGTACCCACCGGCTACCCATGCAGCAGCGGAAGCACTCTAAATTTAAGGGCCTGGTTATTAGCATGTGTGCTTCAGTTGCTTTGTGGAATGTGTGGGAAAACTGATTATTCTTAATTGCACTGTATGTCTAAAAAGCTAAAACAACAATCATGTCATCCTTACACAACAAAAATGGTATCATAATAAATGCAGCAGTGTCTTTTTCCATGAAGCTTAACTCAAATGTCTTCAGCTGCTATTTTAAGCTTCCCATTACAAAACAGCTGATTATTTGCCAGTCACTGCTGCTGATAAAGCAGAAACTTCCAAATGTTGCTAGCACAATATTGATGCCAACATTTAAGTGTGACAATGGTTTTATTCATTACTCATAAATGTACGCACATTACAGGTTACCACAGGTTACTGTCTGGTCACAGGAAGCTTCACAATCTTATTGTACAACGGAGAGTTAAGGGCAAAGTGCAGATAGATTTTAATGAGATTTTGTTTTGATAAACTGCTGTCCATCACATCGAATCATTTCACATGAGTGCAACAAAAAGGCACTACACACACAAGGCAAAAGTCTTTTTTCCCTTCCTTTTTTTCTGAGAGAATGAGGCCTTCCAATAAAATTCTTGAAAGCACAAGCATGAGTTAACCTGCTCCTCCCATGTGGTATCCTGAGCAATAGCATATCATTCAGTGAAAACAAGAAACAAATACCAAGCAAAAAATTATTCCACATCTTATTCATGGAAGAGGCAGATTGTGAGTATCCAAAGATGTAGCTTTTCAGTGAGATGCAAAAAACTTGAGCGTTTCTAAGACGATATGTAAATTCACAGTGAAAAATATTTAGTATATGACATCAACACATGCATGTTCAAAGACAGATCTCAAGGTCCAGTGGGCATGCCTCAACAGCTCACACTGTCTAATGGATGTTACAGGACCTCATTAAGACCTAGCACTTTTCCAGATTTGATCCCAGAACACTGTGTATACCTGAGATATTTTGTGTACTGAAATATTTTCATGTACCTAAACACATGGCACATAAACTCTATCTACTTTCAGAAATATTTGAAGTTGTTTACGAGTATTCACCAAATATGCTATATAGATTAAACATCATCGTATATGTTTCAGTTTGAATGTTGATTTCACTAACAAAATTTTAAAATGTAAGGGGCCAGTCAAAAGATATGGCAATTCCAATAAAATGATCAGAAGTCCAGGTCAGTTATCAGTATTTGAATCCAAACCACAGAAATCAAAACAACCAGAACATCTCCAGCTATGTATGGTAATGCTTTACTCCCCTATAGGTTAAACAATCCCAGTTCTCTCAGTCTCTCCATATATGAGAGATGCTCCAAGCCCTCAATTATTTTTTGGCCCTTCACTGGACCTGCATGTATGAGCATATCCTTGTCCTACAAATACCAGAAGTAGACACAGTTGTGGACCCATAACTGGATCCAGCAGTTATTCATCCTCAGTGGTGCTGAGAAGAGGGGAAGGATCACCTCTCTCAACCTGCTGGCAATCTCCCCTCCAATACAGACCAGAACCATTTCTTTGTCACAGGGACACATTGCTGGCTCACGTTCCATTTTGCGTTCACCAGGACCTCCAGGTCCTTTTCTGCAAAGCTGCTTTCCAGCAGGTCAGCCCCAGCCTGTACTGATCCTACCACGTGCAGGACTTTGTATTTCCCTTTGTTGAATTTCATTAGGTTCTTCATAGGCCAACTCTCCAGCCTGTCAGCCCCTTGAATGGCAGCACAACCACCTGGTGTATCAACCACTCTTCTCAATTTTGTACTTTCCACAACTTGCTGAGAGTACACTCTGTCTACCACTCAGATCACTAATGACCTTGTTAAACAGTACTGGCCCACTGTACTACCTGGGAATGCCACTAATCATTCACCTCCAGCTGGACTTCATGTCACTGATCGCAATCCTTTGAACACGACAGGTCAGCCAGTTTTTATTGCACCTCAGTAATCTAAATCAGCACTGTTGAGGGAAGGTACTTTGTAATCTACTCTCAAAAGCTATTGACAAATCACATCCAGCACACAATGAAATATAGCCTCTAGCCACCACCATTACTAGGCAGCTTCCCAGTGCCACCAGGATTATCAAGGTTAAATACAAAGGATACAAGTGCCACACAGGTAGAAACTAGATGTCACTTTCTCAGAGACATCATAGGGAGATGATTTTGGAAGCCAAACAATACTTGGAGAGACCAATAGCATGGGGCTTTTGAAATTGGAGGACTATTCCATATTTAGGAGACATTAACATCTTTAATTATTTGAACAAACTACTGATTATTTTCATTACCAGTTACCATATTGGCCTCTTTACTGATAATGGCAGTGAATGGTCGAAATATTTGAAAGCTTAAAGGCCTCCTCTTGGAGAAGGATTTGCACTACATCAGATATGGTAAAAGGGATACACTACTCATCTTTATGAGTTTTCTTATCTCATGTTCCTTTGTGAGTATCAGTTAGGATCTGTAGAGATGTTTGCAATCCCTTTTCATTGTGAACAGCTGATGTTAGGTACCCTCAGATTTGAAGTATCTTGCAAGACAGCACTGCCTTTTGATTCACAAAGTTGAAAAGCAGCATCCCTAAAAGCATCCAATAATGGCTCATGAGGAGAACAGCTGAAGGTTTTCAGATGGTCACTATGTATTGGTGAGTTCTGGAGCAGGACTTACCGGGTAGTAACTTCTGCATGTCTTCTGATTGCTGTTGGTTTTACAGAGCAACAGGCTGATTGCTTCAAATGGCATCGTGAAGCAGCTTGCTTAAGATTTTTGAAAGATGCTATCCTTTTATAAAGGCTAAATACAGTATTTCTGTAAGATGTGTGTTTGTCAGCACAACAGAGAGCTCTCTCAGATGGATTAAGGGAGAACACTCCTCTGAACTTCATCCCAAGGCTGGCTTAGGAGCAAGCAGCTTCATGTGAAAATTGAATGAAATCTTGGGACCAGCTGGGGACAGTTCAGAACAAAGACACCTTCTTGAGAAGTCTGTAAACATCAGAAAAAGCCAAACCAGCATTTTCAAACAAAGCTTTGAAATGTATCGCCAACATTTCTTTAAAAGAGATTATTTTTCATGTGTCACTCCTTCTTCTCCCCTCCATCTTCTCATTTTCAGAATTAGTGAAACACTATGTGACCATACATAGGTCTTTGTTTATGAGCTTGAAGTACTTCCCTGGTATTAATGGGTGTGATCAAAGAGAAGAGCTGGTCTCTTGCAGGCTTGGAACCACAGAATTTTATTGCATAATTTGTCTTCAATTAGACTTTGAAGTTTCCAGTGCAAGATTCAATTCAATGCAAAGGTCATTTAAGGACAAGCATTATCTAGTCTTAATGTAGATTAAAGGCTACAATAAAAAAGGTATTCAGGATTGGACTGTTCTGTACAGGCTCTCTTCTCCTGCAAAACAAATGTATCAGCATATGTTGATTTTCTTTCTCCAACCAAATCAAACTCTGGTTCCCTAATGAACTAAAGTATAGAAGATCCTTAGTTTTGCTTCAGACCCAGAATCGTTACATTCCTTCCAGATGGGATAAACTTGGCACATATTTTCTCTACCCTTACACACTGGTTTGAATAAAACATCAGCTGTGCCACAGAATCATGGAATAGTCACGTTCTTCTTTCTTTCAAGGGACGGTACAATCCTTTCATAACAACTTAATATTTAATTACTGTAAAAAATGGGAACAAGACCAAGAAGTTTGGTCAGTGGTAGTTCTGAGGAATACATATAAATCATAAAGACCACACACTTTGAAACTATTTGCCTACTTTGCACTCTCTTCCAGTGAAAGCAAACAGTAAAAATAAAAAAAATGACATTTCACGGACTGGATTAATGTATGCTGGATGTTCTCACCAAGCAAATTGAAGAAGGGCATTCCACAAGAAGATTTCACTTTTCTTCTCTGATCTTTTCAACCTACCCTACTTGTCTCTCTCTTCCCTGTCATGCTGCAGGACATACTGTCCTGCAACTTCACAGTTATCAGAGTCTACCAGACAGATTAGCATTAAGAATATCTGCAATAATTATCTTGCAAAAAAAAAGAGAATTTTGACTGGACGCCATAAGCTTCTAGGAAAGGTGTTTATGGTAAGAATGGGAATAATTACTTTGGTCTCTGAGATGAGGAAGAACACCAGCACTGCCAAGGGAAGCACCCGGACTGCCAATCGGGGACAATTCACTTCTACAGAACGTACAACCCAATTAGATAATTTTTCTGATCAGCCTTCAAGTTCCATATATGTGTGCATCCAGAAGAAAATTTCACTACCTAACTGATCCGGGAGCAAAGCTGATGAACCATTAAAAGTGCTCTGAATGCACCTTCCTGAAAGGGACAGCAAAGTTAACACAAAATTACAGTATCAAACAGGGTCATCTACATTTGGAATTATAGTGTATTACTCCCAACATTCCTTCAGGAAACAGAAAAGCCTAGATCTGCTCTCCAGATCATGTCATGTTTTTATGCAGTTGTTGCCTAATGTGAGAATTATAAACCGCTGGGAACAGATTGCATCCAAGGCCTCTCCAATTCCAGCTCACTGTCCTAAGAAACAGGTTGGAGACAGGGTCTCTCTTTTCATCTGGTCATATAATATTTGCACTGCTCACATCCCAGTTGACTAGATGCCACACACAGATCTGTAATCTCAAATTATGAGTTGGGCAAACTATTTATCAAAAGACTTTTATAGTTGTTACGTCATATTCACTAGTGCTATGAATGTTAACTTTGGATTGCATACTCTTATACATAAAGATGAGACTTTTCTCCAGACTATCTCAACAAACTTATGCTATGAGAAAATGAAAACTATTTTCTTCATTTTCTAATGTGATGTGATATACATTTAGCCTCCCTGCCCAAAAAGCCATTTAAAAACTCCTGGAAGAAGAGTGAACAGCTTTAAAGTGGGAAACTTGTCACTCCCAAATTTCTAAAATTCTAAATATCTAAACTACACCTCAATTAAAAATAAATTATCTGGTATTGTAAACTGGCATTTAAACCATTTTTTGATGTTGAAAAATATCAGGCACAGGATCACATTCTCCATTGCCACATTAGTTTTCCATTAGTTTTTCAACAATGAAATTACAGACACACAGACACACACACACAAAATAAATAAACTTTAATCATGGTATCACACTGGAGCCAGTGTAATTAATGTTGTGTCAGCATTTCCATTTAAGCCACTATTTTCGAGAGGTTTATAGCACAGCCATAAAAATTGAGTTAGGTTGAAATTGAGCAAACAAGGTCCTATACAGCAAGCAACATTTAAGTATATATACAGACAGCAGCCAGTTACTACTTATATGGGAATTAAAATAGACACTTACTGATTTTAAAGGGCACTACAGAGCCATTTTTTTAAACAATATTTTTCTCAACATTTATAATAATCTCTCAAAAGCCTGAATACAAGCTATGTTTCCTTATCTTTTTTCCTTCTCACACAATAGTTCCCACAATTTCTTCCAATTTTGGGATTGTAAGCATTGGTTTTTTGTTTCACTTTTAAAGTAAAAGAATGCAATTAAAATATTTCTTTTGAAA
This sequence comes from Manacus candei, assembly GCF_025592945.1. NCBI lineage: Eukaryota > Metazoa > Chordata > Aves > Passeriformes > Pipridae > Manacus > Manacus candei. The sequence continues at coordinate 1,984,485 of NW_026138097.1, forward strand.
AACAACACACATGACCACAGTTCGATCCTGATACAGGCCTCCAGACTTTACTGATGCAGAAATGACAAGTATTTCTTACACCTTCCAAAAATCATAAGATGTAGCTGTCTGGAAAATTTGAGTACTCAAATATGAGGTTTTAAGACTGCCATTTAAAATTTAATTCTAAATGAGGTCCTATTTCTGTTTTTAGTAGAAATCATCAGAGCAGGATTTGTGTCATTATTTCTGTCCCTTTTCCCTCTCTACTCTTTGACATTAAGCGATGTAGTGGTACAATTTCCAAAGCTGAGCTTTGTAACACTGACTGCGTTTTTTGTAACTCATACTGAGCCAATCAGTCTGGGATTTCAAGCTGCAGACAGAGGACCCAGCGCAAGTAAACTGGAACTCCGACTGGGCAGGCAGTGCTATGAACTTCAAGGTCCTAATAATTTAGTGCCCTGCTAAAAGAAAGGCTCTTCAAAAAACTGAGTGGAATAATTTGTGAGTTTCTTGACAACCAGTCAACAGAGAAGAACAGGGAATCAAATTAGCAGTGATGTTGACAAAAATCAGCAAAAACACCAAAGAGGACATAACAATTACAGGGGTGCAAAATTGGCTGTGTTTCACAATTTGGCACTTTCATAACTTAAAATAAACAGCATTCATGTTTGAAACTGCCATTTAGCTGCAGATCACAATGAATAAAGGCAAGAAAGAGAAAGTCCACTCCATTCTGCTAATGTGCTTTTGCTCTATTTTAGACTTTTTTTTTCAATTAATATATCTCTTAAACAGCATGTGATCCTACATACTACTCAGTAAACACAGGAGAGTGAACTGCATTTCAAATACTTCAACCTTGACTCCAGTATCCTTGATTTGCGGTTTTGAGTCAGACTCATTAAGGTTTATTGCATGTAGTCTGTTTTAGTTTAAAACACTAATTTATCTCTAATCAAGGATTTAAAAATTGAACTGGTCAGACATCTAGGATGCGCATTATTTAAAGTCCTGGATGTATGCCAAAAATTCATTGCCAGGCCGTAAGACTCATATTGGCGAGATCTATTTAAAAAAAATAAAAATAATGTTTGATGAGTGGAACACTTAAATATGACTAAAAAAGGCCAGAACTCCCTTTCCTCTTAACTTTTTTGTAAAGTTCTATTAGGTTTCCTTAAAACTATAAAATTCAGACTTCTGTTTTTCTCTAATATTCTTTTCTTTATCATTCCCATTTAGTCTGAGAAATACTGAAATTTAATATCGCATTACTGCAATTACAATTGTATCTACCTCAAATTTGTCATTATACCAATTGTTACAGTTTGAAAATCACTACAATTAGAAATTAAAATATTTTGCCTTTTGTCAATTTAATATCTTGCTGGCCAATATTTAACCAATTTTTCATTCTATCATCTAATCTGTCAAATTATATGCTGAGGAAGAGCTGAGGAAATCTGCATGCTTGTAACTACTATTTTGGTTTTTATAAAAGATCTTCATGTCTATGCTTTGTAGAGGATTTTTGCATACCAAACATAACCATCCCTTACAAAAGAGCATGTTCTGGAGAATCAACACAGCATAAGTGTGCTTCTATTATCACAGCCTAAAATCTACATCAGATTTTATCCACATTTGTACAAAATCATCTCCTTGAATCCCTTGATGCCCCAAAAGTCTGATGGATATAGGTATGCCAGTAAAATTGTGGGAAAAGGCAATAGGAGGAGACAAAACGAGGAGAAATAGAAAATTCCAGCTTTCAAAAATGATCCCAGATTTTTCCCCTTCAGATTTGAAAGAAAAAAAACCCTGAAGTTTCCACTCACAGGTGCATGATGCTGTTCTTTAACAAACGATTGATTCTTATTAACTGTTAGGTTTATTTCAAGGTTCCATCTGCCATAATGTTGTTTTGTTTGTTGTTTTTTTTTGCTCTGGATGGCCAAGGGGCAGCTTCTTTCTCATACAAGACAGTATGAACACCTAAACGACAATTCTGACTTAATCATGGGAGAATCATAGGAGCCTGGGCCTATTTAGGGCAGGATTCTGACTCTGAAGACCACCCAGTACCATAGAGTCTTAATTTCTTGGCAAATTTACTTTCACTGTCAATCTAAACCTTTACTTTTCACTGTCTTAAAGAAAAGCTCAATTGTAAATCAAAGTGGCAAATTAAAAGGTTAAGAACTGTGACTATATGTTCCTCTGCCAAACACTGCAACATCAGGAAAAATGCAAAATTACTGCATTTTTTGCCACAGATAATTGCCATAAGCTGTTTAAGTTATGAAAGTGCCAAACTATGAAACACAGCCAATTTTGCATCTCTGTAATTGTTATGTCCTCATTGGTGTTTCTGCTGATTTTCGTCAGCATCACTGCTAATTTGATTCTTTGCTCTTCTCTGTTGACTGATTGTCAAGAAACTCAAAAATTATTCCACTCAGTTTTTTGAAGTCTTCTTTACAGCAGGACAGAACACTACAACAGCATCACTGCACCTTAACTCACAAGCGAGCATGAACATATGCTGCTCCCACTAGAGTCTTTAGCAAGAACCACATTTGTTTTACATATTTTCATAATAAATAATTTACAGAAAGCAAACCAAAGCAAATATACATAGCAACGTGTTATATCAGTTTAATTAATTAGTCACATGTAGTTAAATAAGTGTAATGCTATCCAGCTACTGTTTTCTGTATACCCTAGCACAGCCATGTTACAGTCTACATGCTACTAGCAGAGATCTCCAGTAAGTGAACATGTCATAGAAAGCAAGTGAGGCTTTTTACACAAATGATCCCAGCTATCGAGGGGCCCAGTCCAGCTATGGCTAAGGGATGGTGCCAGCAAGTCTGGAGGAGCAGCCTGGCACCTGACCTTCATCACCCTCCTGACTCCCTCTTTGTTAAGCCGGCAAAGTCAAAAGGCTGGTCTCCTAATGATCCAGATGGCCTTCTGGTGACACTGGGATTGGCATCAAATGGGCAGCAGCAAGGCCAGCACACAGACCTGCCATTGTGCTGGGAAGGACTAAAATGGACTGCTGGCAGCAACTTGGCCTGTTCTTGCACTCCTGATAACAGACTGAAGTGCTGCCTGCCCACTATTCCCTGGAGTTGGCTAAGAAATGACCTGTCACAGAAAAAAGGATCTTGTCCTCTATTATATGAAGCTGATATCTTATTGCCTCCCTTTGGGAGGGGGAAGAAGGAGCAAATAGTGAGAAGAGGTGCATGGATTTATAAGGGTAGTCTTCCTCCCCTCACGGTGGTGATGAAAGCATTAGGATGTTTTACAGCTTCCTTTACAACAGTACCAAAAAATAATACAGAGAGAAGAGTAACAAAATGCATTTAAATGGTTATATTAATGAATAAGAACAGAGACAGCTTTCAGTAACTGTGGGATACAATTAATTTCCTTCCAATATACATTTCCTTTTACAGTTACAAAGCTTGGGCATTTTATTAGACATTGATAAAGCTGTACTTATAAGTGGGAAAGATCGCTGTTAGAGAAAATTATGCAGGAAGGCATATCAATTTTCACATCAAGTTACGTACTGAGGCATAAGACTTTGTAGACAAATAATGTACTTCTCCAGCTACTTGATCTGTCTTTTTATTTTCAAAATCTGCACAGGTTAAAACAAAATACACCAAGTAAGCAAAGAAAGAAACCTTGAGCTGCCATAAAGAATGCAAAATCAACTGACATAAGTTGGACTACTGTGGACTACAGCTTCCAGATGAAAATGAGGATCATATAGAATAAGATTTATATTCTTTTCACACAGAAAGAAAACCTTAATTTTCAAATGTATAAAACAGGAGGACAGCCTTCCCCCACAGAATTTTAGAGCCCACTCAAAATCCTCTTGGTCTTAAAACCTGATGAAACAGACAAAACGAGGAAGTTTGTAGCTGGATATGATTGCCTACCCTGAGTGTTTTGGCATTCCTAGGTTTAGACTAGCCAATATAAGAGACTCTGCAGAAGTACCAAGGCCAACTCAGGGTAAGGATAACTTCCACTTCTAGTGGAAGGTGTCCCTGCCCATGGCCGGGGGGTTGGAACTTAAAGATCCTTAAGGTCCCTTCCAATCAAAGCCACTCTACAATTCTGTGATAGCTGACTTCACATTTGTCCTGGTTTTCACCAGATTGCAGAATGTGAACTGAGCCCCATCTTCCTGATGTGCTACAAGTACTTTTAAAATGCAATACAGAATGAACATTCTGCTAATAGCACCCAGGCTGGGACCTAAGGGTATTTCAATAATACCCATTTGAACAGGAGCGTACATCCCTTTGAACAGCAGTGCTCATCTCCTACTTAGATGTTTCTGAAAACCCTCTGCTGCTAGTCTGCTGTTGACATCAAGAATCATGAAATTAGACAGCAATGAGAAGGGAATCAAGATTTCCACTGATCCTTATTAGATTTACACTGTTAAAATGTCACCTACAAAAAAACAGTCTGCAGGAAAACAGACACCTTTAGGAGGCACAGTTAGGTTTTCCTTTCCTCTTCTTAAATCAATTAGCAGAATGTAAACTTAGAGATCAGAAAGCAGCTATGTCACAAATGTGTGGTAAGACAAGGGTCACATATGGCATGGTAAAAGGCAGAGGCATGCCAGGAGAAAGGAAAGAAAAAGCATTATTATCATGTACTTGGGATCATCTTTGCTCCCATCCAGACAAAAACAGAAGTAACAGACAGTAAAAGTGAGAGAACTTAAATATTTTTTCTGGACAACTTTTCAACCCAAAACACCTCTTCACATAAGAAAGGGATGGAAGGACATGATGGGAATTCCGCAAACCCCAACAGCTGCAGCTGTCAGTCATTCTGCTAACTGCTCTACAGACTGCACTTTCCACACAAGTGTCCACAGCCAGATGTCCAAGATGAAGGTTTGGCAGAGAAGTATTTTGTGGATATAGACCAGCATCAACTTGAATAATGACAGATGTAGAAGTTCCTAAACTTTGTTAGATACACAGGATTGAGCAAACACCTGATTCAAAAATGGCGTACTTATTCTAGAACTAACAGCTACTTTCAGAGTTAGATCTGGATATTTTGGAAGAAAAAGTAAAGAGTTTAGATGGTGAAAAAAGAACTTTTATGATAATGTCAATTAAACTCTGAAACAAGAACAACCTAATCTGATGAACTGTTGTTTTACCTTCTGAGGAACATTGTCTGAAAATTACTGGTTTGTTTTAAAGTATTCAAGTTTTCCTTCTGTTAGAACCAATAGCAATAGCTGTAGAATTAGGAGCAGCAGTGACTTGAGGGGTCATTTTTTAGCTGTTAACATTTAGAGAACATGTTAATACAAGGAATGCTAATGGACTTAGCTTAAGGGAAAATTAGATAGTCACTTCATAGAGCACATCAGTAGTCTGAAAACCATCCACAGTTAGATAATCCCCATCATTCCATATTAAGTCATCAAAACAAAAACATCTAACTAATTCTGACTGGTATCTCCATCCTAACACTGCACTTCTTTAATCTTCTCAAACAAAAACACAGTGCCTGACTCTCCATTGAGAAATTATCTCTACATGCTTTTCAAGTTGTTTCGTACCCTGCTGACTAAAGTAGATGAATATAGAATCTATGAAAAAGACCTAAGGAACCAAAGCTTTTAAAATGCAAAATAAGGTGTGATTCAAGGAGCAGATGAATAACAAAGACTGACCTTTTGGGGGAGAATTTGATTGTAAGTGCCTTTATTATCTAAAGTAGCACAGAGGTGGCAAGTAACAAACAGGAGCACAGGAAAAAGTATATCATCATTTCAGAGCTAAATGTGGCTCTAATCACAAAGTTGGATAAAAAGTTATGGTAAGTGTTCAGGAGATCAGATTGTTTTCTCGTCCCAGATGGTATTTAGATTGTAGTAAAATGCAAGCTCTAATACTGCTTATTTTTTGGTATAGACATAGTCATGTCATAGCCAGATTATAAGCACCAATCCTGCCTGTAATGAAATCCATCCCTGCTTGCCCTCTGACATGTCACAAACTTGGCATGTTTCTAGAGTGAGCAGACACATAGGGACTTTATTGTTGGCCAAATCATACCAACAGCATGTATTTATACACTGCTAAGAACACAAAGAAGTTTTCTGCTGCCAGGTGTTCTCACGTTTTGCTTCTTTGTGAGGCAGGGTGCCTGAGAATTGCTGGTCCATTAAACAACTATGGACCTAGTGACTCCACACATGAGGCAGAAATAAAGTAAACTGCTGGTAAGTTTAAAAATAGATGGGATCTCTAGATTATGTCACACATTCTTCTCTCATAACCCCATTCAGAGACCTTTTATCTGGATGACCTCAACTTGCCTAACAGGCAAATATCATCCTTTCTGGATGAAGGTTGGGCAAAATTGTGGCTTCAACAGAACTCTCACACTTTCTCTTCAAAAATCAGATGTTATTCCAGAGAAATCAACGTTTTTCTGCCCTCTGGCTTTGAAGAAGTCACTGAAATACATAATTACACACTGTGGGCATCAGCACAGGACTGGCCAAAAAACAAATCACAGTAAAACAGCAAGCTTAGGTAAAGGATCATGGCAAGCTTAGGTATTGGTAAGTAGCCCCTTCATCTATACATCATAGTTATGCACAAGCACAGCAAACTCTTTATGAAGGTCTAAGAGGGTGTACTCTACTCCAGGTTGGAGAAGAAGCCATGCCAGATCTGCAAGAAGATGCATGAGGATTCTGCAGCTATTCAACCTTCATCAGCTGTCTCCATATCTACATATCTACACAAGAGAACTGGCAAAATGTACTGCTGACTTTTAAGGGCAATGAGCTACTCTTGAAATCCTTTTGCACTGTATTTCATGCCCAGAATTTTCTGCTTTTCCCAAAATGAGAGTTGCATTCATGCTAACAGATGGAAAACATCATCATCTAGAGTTGGATCCATGCCTTGCTACTGGGTTTTACAAAATCCATGGAAATGCATTAATTAGTTGAGTTAAAAATATTTTTGTATAGTGGTCTGTAGATTAAAAGTTTTCCCACATTACACTGCATAAAAATTCATACAGTGATGTGCCTTAGTGAAGTTCTTGTGGAGCTTTATGTGCTTAACTCAATGGCAGCGTAAACACAGGGCTCTAGTCTAACATGCAAATTCATTTACAAGTAGGTGCTCCATGGTAAAACTAGTTTACAGTAACTATGCAAAAAAATACAAAACCAAACCAACTCCCCCAAAAAAACCAACACATAGAGCAGCTGAAAAAGAGAAACGGTCAAAAGCAGGTCTGTCAGGACAACAGAAATATGAATGAAAGAGATTGCATCAGAAAATCAGAGTGAAATCTCCAGTCCTGGAGCTTGTAGTCTCAAAGACAGAGCAGGAAATCAAAAGATCACATATGTATGTCGGGGAATACTTGAAGAATCCAGGATGGGCACTGAGAGGAAAAAGGGGGCTGTTTCCCTTCTCTAAGAGACAAACCAATGCTTCACTAAAGAGATTACAGAACTAGAAGAGAGAAGGAACTGCCAAATCCCAGACATGAAAGTCCAACATTCAGCAATTCTCTGAGGCAACATTTTGATGGTTGAACTGTACTGTAGTTCTACCATGGTACTGTCATTCTACACAGCTATTATCCATGCTGTTCACTGTAGCACTATGATTCATATTCATAAAGCAGTCTTCTTTCTCCCTCTGTCTCCATACTTTTCCTTTTCATGTGTAAATCTTTTTCAGCAATATACTCAGTTATACCGATGAGTAAAAGATTTATCATGGAACACTTCACCTTTCTTGTCTCATGGGCTTTAATTTTTCAGACTGTGGGTCAGGACCCTTTCCATTTCACTGCAGCACCCAAGAGACTAGTTTATCTGCAATGTGAAATTCCCATACCTTTAGTAATTTCTACTCAAGAGAAAATGTAAACTACCATTCCAAATTGACTAGAGCTCCATCTGTTGTGAGAAAGCTATAGTATTTTAGGTTTTTGCCTATCCAACTCTCAGCTCTTGTCTGCTGAATCCCTCCAAATCTCAAACAAAGTCAGAAAGGGTGCAAGTGACAAACGCTGTTGAGGTTTCTTCCTACAGTGAAAGAACTAAAATGACACTGAGAAAATCACAGCCATTCTACTCTCAAGTCAGCCTCACCTTGTCAGATACTAGCTTTTACTCTTTGACTGTTTGGCAGGTCACTTCTGGCTTTTAAAGTGCTTAAGGTCTTTCCCTGACTTGACTGGAGATTGCTTAAGAATTGCTGATCCTCCCCTTTGGAATCCTTGAAGCAATGTCCTTTCGGCTAAAATGTCAAGATAAGATTTTATGTTATTGCCTCTTCTCCCCTGCATTTTGTATTCACAGTCTGACATCCTCTAAAGCAGTTTCTGCTACCCTCATTGCAATTTCCAAGAACCCAGAGGGGAAGCAGAAGTTTTTAAGACAAGTAGGACAGAAACACAATTAACTGCAGATACTTCAAAAACTCTGTAATACTTTCATTATTCTGTGTTAATAGTACTATTAACTACTTCCTTCATCAGTTAAACGTTTGGGGTTTGGTTTTCTTTTTTTTTTTCAATTGAGCTTCTGCAGAATTATAGCCACGATAACTTACCACAAATTTTTTGACATTCCTGAAATCCAAGTGTGACACCGGCTTTTCTTCACCATTTCCCATTTCCATTTTAACAGAATGTTATGTAGCAAAGTTTTAAGGATAACTTTTGGAAAAAAGAAAAATCCTATTTATTAGGATTGGTTTTATTTCAATTGGCAAGAAAACAAAACAATTACAACTGCTTCAAAAAGTCTATTCACAAAAAAAAAGTCAAGCATTAAAATAAAATTATTGTTCTGGTTTCAGCTGCTAAGAGCAATATAACTCATCATTCAGGATCAAACCACCAATGTCTACTCATAACAGGGTACAGTTATGTAAAATTAAGGCTGGCACTGCATTGTGCCCAGATACTTGAGGTTTGGATCCTTAACTATGAATTTCCTTCCTTTTATGATCTTAAGCCAGAGAACAATAGCTGTGTTTTAATCTTGCCTTTTGTAATTTTCTTGGTCTTTTCTTTCAAGTGTTTACATACAATGATACAGCCTTGAGTGATGCCACAAAGTAACACATCATCCAAATCTAGCTGTTTACCCCAGATGCTATGATATCATTCAAGGTTGAACAAATCACTTTTTTCCCCCATGGAATGATTATGGATTCATAACAAAGAAGTGGATTTTTTTATTGTCATTCACCCATGTCTGCATCAGATGACATGCTTATGATTAAAGGCTGTAATATTATGATTTGCCAAACTTATTCTAAATTATTTTCAAATGGAAAAAGATATCTGGAAAGAACCTTCAGCAGCATTACCAAGTCCCTTTGTTCATCTCATATTATAAAGACTACATTAAAGGACTTCTGCACCAGATTCTCTTCAGTCATTGCAAACTGGTTTCACTTTACTACAAACTTTACGACAAACAATAACAAGATACCATTTCATGAAATAAAACCAATTTACACAAGCTAATCATCTCCTTAATCTAATATTTTCTTTTTTATTACAATACTGGCCATGCAAAATATAGGTGCATGAAAAAGAAAATTATGAAGATGATGAAGAAAGATAAACTCATCAGTTATTAGTGAGAAACTCTATAATATAGAAGATTTTAAAACTTTACATATTCCAGAGGAATTTGAAGAAAACTGTTAGCTTCTATTAAGCGACATAGAACAGGGACTTCTTTTACTAATTGGGCAGGAAGACCAACACAACTCCCTTCTTCAAGCATACCTCCTTTCATCTCAGAAAGACAAAGAAATAGGTTCCTAAAAACAGAACTTTACACTCCAAATGTTAACATATTATTCAAAATTACACATATCTATCTGATATTTTACCTTTGTATTAAACATATTGGATCTGATCCTCATTCTACATTAAATATAAGCACATTACAAAGGGATTCAAGTTTCCTCAATTTTGTCAGTGTCACGCCATCTTACGGATTCAAAGCATGCTCTCTCCCTACTGTATTTTGCAGCTAAAACTTTACTAACAGCTAAAACAGCACCCACTGCAGAAATCCTGGTTGAAATAGCTTTCAATAATAACTAAGAATAGCACAATCAGACTCTACTTAGATTGTCATTCTTTTGTTTGCAGCCAGGTAAATTCTTGGGCACGTTGTTTCCACTCCTACATTTTTAAACAAAAGACAGAGGTGCGCATTTTTTAAACCCATTTCTGTGGCATGCACAGGGAAATACAACAGTATTGTTACCCAAGGAATACAAAGTTTGTCATGCGTTAGAGGCACCCATAGTGTACTATTTCCAAAAAGGAGGTAAGTTGCAATGTATGTTTTCTGTTCTCCCCTTTTGGGAGGAGAAGGCTCCACTGATGTGTGCATACTTTAGAGTAACTTTAGAGGATTGGCATTCAGATCAGACACAATCAATAAATCAACATTGCATTTTCAGTGCTGCTCTCCAAATTAAATTCACTGTCACTGCAGAGAACTATCTTCTCTCTTGTTTTTACTAGGCTTGGTTTTTGTTGATTCTATTAATATTGTCTGACCATCTGCAGGGTCCACATAGATGCCATAGTCTTACATATTCCTACTACTGGAATGATCAGACATAAAGTTTTTAAAAACATTAAAAAACAGCAAAAGGAGATGTCTAATCTTTAAATAGATAAAAGAACACTAAGACATTGAAGATTTTGTGCTTTTTAGATTTTTTCCACCTTCCACTAATTTTTATTTATTGTTGTCAATACATAACTTTCAATCACAAATGTTTAAAATAAAAGGCTAAACTTTCAATAGAGGAAATAGTTAAGAAAGTATAGATCATTGCTGCACAGTTCATATATATTGTCTTTAAATATCTAAGTCCCATAAATTAATAATGCTGGAGGAATAGGCTAAGGTAAAAAATAATCTACATAAGCAAGTTCTACTATATTTGCATTCTTCATGGAAAAATAAACCGATGAATTTGACCCTTGCTTTTCAATACAAAAAGAACACAATGATACAGATTTGCTTTTCTTAATGCATAATATTATTGTGCAACGTGAAACACAGTCTTTCTATTTTTTTAAGTAACTATTTGTGAAGGAAGTTAAATCTAGCATTAAAATTAAAGTGTGTTTTCTGTCTACAGAAGTGTAAGGTAAGGCTTTCCCACACAGACTTGGTAGAGTCAACCCAGCTCTGGAGATACTATATTTCCAGGATGGAGGATATCACTAGTCAGAGAGATTCATGTAATCTCACTACTTAGAAACCTTGCTGGGGAAAAAAAAACCAAACAAACAAAACCTCAAACTTTTTTACCACTCTTTCAAGCTATGCTAAACAAAAGACCAACAATGATCAACAGCTAGGCAAAAGAATTCTAATCTAACCCAGTTTCTTTCATCTACTTCAGGATAAACTTTGTACAGTTTTTTTCTTTTTTTAACAAGGACAACCAACAGTTTATGTGGCAATCCAAATTGGCAGGAAAATCTAGAATTATTTCTTTTTATTAAAATAAATGGAGCTACAATCATTCAGTGGTCAAGATGACAACAAAAATCTAGAGGAAAGTTCACTTCAAATTTCTTTTAAAATATGTTTTTGCTAATACTTTCAGATTTTGTAAAAGAATATGCATCTCAGTTAAAAGGAGGCTTCCATAATTAGTTAAAGAAATTAGCCATATCCTAGACTGACTAAAGGTCTCATTAAACTTAAGGTTTCTTTTTTGAAAAGAATATCTTGTTCTTGTTTTGACCATGAATCTCTGTTCCTTTGGGATAGGTACTGCTATCCACACATAGGAGGAGCCTCTGGCACTGCCACACTAAACCAACAATACTACTGAAAGCATACCTGATCATGCTCTTGATTTGTTTTAGTTTTCCCTGTTTTGTTTTTCCTCAGAAGCCAAACAAGCTATGTAAATTCTAACAGTTCAGTTATAACAGCTTAAGAAACAAATCCAAGACATTCTAGGCAGCGGGAGCTATTGTAGACCTATGAAGGCAATTTTCCTGGTGGAGGAAGAGTCTACACTGTCAGAAAAGTTTATCTGAGTTCCTGAGATAGTGATACGCCAGGAAGGTAACTCCACTTTCAGTACAACTGTCTACAGTACAGCTTCTGGCAATACGTTTAAGTCAGTCGAACTGTGATTTTTCCCAGACATCTAACCAATATAACTACGTCAACAACACTAAAGTATAGCCAACGTGAAGCATGTGAAGCAATTGCAAAGATCATCTTTTTCCATGTCTCCATGTGATACGAGTTTTGTGTGAGATGGAAAGGTTATTAAAAATCTCTCAACCCAAATGCCTTGTTTGTCAACTGGAAGAAAACACCACAAAAGATACACAGAACAATAGTCAAAGGAAAATGTTGCTGTATTTTCATCATATGAAGGAGGATTAGGGGGTGGGCAGCATTTTTTTTTTAAATTACCAGTGTCTTGCTTGCATTAATTACAAGAAACATTTGAGTCAACTGTTCCTGGCTTGGATTAATTTCATGATTCAAATTATCCTGAATTTGCAACACATTTGGGTTTGTGTGTGTTTCATATTGGGACAGTTTTAATCTTAGTAAATTAAGATCTTCAATCTGTTACATTTGATTGTATTCCGTTACACTTTGTTCTCATATAATAACTACCTTTCAGAATTCAAAAGGTTTATCATTTTGATGTACAGTCAAAAATAAAAAAGACTGACTTCAGTAGGGGATGAGACTCAGAGCTGGATTTTATGATCCTCTTTATCCATGAAGGAAATACCAGCTAGCTTTGAGGCTGCTAAGATTTACATGTGCGCCAACCTTGATGGAAAAATATTCTTAATGTTTTTTTCTCCTAGGATATATGTCAGATATGGAAGATATAGAAGAAGTGTCAGTTGCTTGACACAAAATAAAACGGTTCTATGCAGCTGTAGTATGCAATAAACAGGACAAGAGGACATAGTCTCAAACTGCTCCAGGGGAGGTTTAGGTTGGACATTAGGAGGAATTTCTTCACAGAAACGGTGATTAGACATTGGAATGCGCTGCCCAGGGAGGTGGTGGAGTCCCCACCCCTAGAGGTGATTTAAGGAAGGACTAGATGTGTCACTTAGTGCCACGGTCTAGTTGACGAGGTAGTGTTTGGTCATAGGTTGGACTCGAACTCAGAGGTCTTTTCAAACATAACTGACTCTGTGAGTCTGAATATAGAAAAGTCACAGACTAGCAAAATTTACTAGCAAAATTTTTCTATGTCCATGCGTCTTTCCTGTGTATAATTCCATTGGTTTCACACACATACTGCTTGCATGGTTCCCAGTAACATGATGGTTACAAAATAGACTCATGACTGTGTTTCAAGAGAAAGGCAGGCCTTCTTTTAGGCTACTAACTTGTATCACTGGAGAAAATCCAGTAGTAAATTGAATCAAATGAAACCTGACAGAGTAAAATATTACAGTTCTTAAATAAACAAAAGCCTAGACATACAAATTTGAGTTTGAAACACCCATTACACATTCTTTTCTCATTATTTGTTCTGAAAAACAAGTGAGTTCATTCACTATGGGTCAGATGCCCAGTAACTCACACAATCACAACATAATACAATTCATAAGCAAGACCCAGAACTGCCACAGAACCCAAGACATTTCGGGTCCTGAGTTATCTTTAGATTTGTAGAGTATAATCAAATCTTGATCATAAATACTTCCATGACAGTGATTTTTGTACCGCATATACATTTTTATGAAGACTTAAATGCTTTTTGAAATATAATTAGGCCACTGGATCAAATTATAACATATATACTCACCATCTTAATAAAAGTTTACCTGTCACATTTAATAATGAACCAGCTTTGATACACACATTTCATCAATCACAAAAATATCTACCTCATTTTATGAATTCCTTCCTGTATGATGAAACAATATTTATGACTGTAAGTTCAGCATGGACTGGAAACCTATAAGCGTACTCTTCCCATGAGGTTGAAAAGAGTTATCACGAATGATTTCACCACTGTATACGTCTCTCCTGGTAGAGCATAAAACTGGCTCTGAGATTAACAAGTCAGAATTGACTGCCTGACTAAATCAATCAGCACTGTGACAATGACATTTCTACTTCAGATTAAATAATTTGTATATGAGTTGTATTTAGAGGTCTACCTGCATATTGAGAATACAAAAATGCAATGAGATGTATTTTAAGAAAAGCATACTCCCTCATAAAAGCAAACAAAAAACCAGTGCAGTAGTCACTCCTATGTACTACCAAAACTATAAGCTACAGTGTTTTCTATTATAAATTTAGAGAAAGGACTTAGAAGCATTTTCAGTGTACAGAATTATGCTACATTATGTAGCATATTACATGGAGCCAGTTCCAAGGACCTGGACAACCCCTCTGCAGTCCTTTGGATTTAACAGTACAGTGATATAATGTACTCCTGCAAAATATTACTCTCTGAAGAGCCTGATAAATGTTTATCTTGGGCTCTTTTCTCTTCCGTTTAAACAGTATAGTTTCTATACTCTTCAAGAAATATTCTGGTTTAAATTTAACATTTTCATACCCAAGCTTCTAACATTTCTATGCTTTCAAAATTCATTCTGTTGTCTCTGTAACTACATAGATGTCATCAGACGTCACTGCTGGCTTGACTGATCACAAATTTAGCTGTTCCTAAAACATCTGGATCATACAACTCTATCAGATTAATTCAAAGTTCATGTTCACATTTTATTTCATCTTGCAATACAGTATCTTTAATAAATTGCACCAGGCTGCACAGTCTGGATGAAGCCTACCTGCAATTTTTTTCAGACTGACAAGTCTTATTTTATTTATGAGAGTACAAAACTTGCTTGGGACTCTTTAATTCAAGACAGAAGGACTTTAATGATATTTGGGTCTTCCACATCTTTGTATTTTCCACAAGGTCAGCAGCTGAAGGCATTGCACTTTTGCACAAAAACTAATAAAATTATGGAAAATGACAGTAAAGAGAAAATTAATCTTAAATGTATTTTAATACATGATAGAGTCCAAACGGGAAAAAAGAAAACAGAAAAATACATGTAAGAAACGAGACAGGCTACAAGGAACAAGAACAGAATGTCTACTGGAAATAATAAAGTATATTGGAAAAAAAATCAAGCAAGCTACACAGAGGGAAAAGATACCTGCTTTCAGGACAATAACTGCTTAGGTTGCAGCTTGATACAGTCACCCAAAACTGATTGAAAAGCTGATGTCCAACCTGATGTCTACAGCTGAGAGCATGTGGTGCTCTCACCTCAGTCCCTAGAACATAGTAATCCTCAATATTAAAAGCACACACAGTTCAGAAAATTGACCATTACTGTTCCGGGAAGTCTAGGACTTTGGTTGTTTGGGAACTGAACCTTCTCTCGCCCCACGTGGGTGTGGATGTTGAGCCCTGGTGACTCAACAATTTCTAGACAACTTCTAGAGGCTGTCAGTTTTTTCAAAAAACGGACTTATGCTTTCAAACTCTACCTTCTTTCTTTTTCACAAATGTTTCTATTCACAAACTGGTTCTGTACTAGTCAAGTTCTGTACTTATTCTGTTTGAAATACAGTAAGTTATACTAGATAAACCAGTTACACTTGTAAAATAGTACTTAAACTGAAAAGAAAAACAAAATACTATTGAACATATGAGATATCAAGCTGAGAGAAAAATGCTGCAAAGCAGCTCACCTGTGCTTTTTTTTTTTTTTTAAACATCATTATCAGGAGCTACGTTGATCCAGTTGGGTAGGTATTTTTTCTGCTAACCCTAGTTTATTCCCTATTTCTACACATACGCTTAGGGGTACAGAAGTTGTCATCTGATATATACATTCAAAAGCAGATCCATCAGGAACTTCTAGGACTGAATCTTTTTTCATACAGAAAGTGTTTATTCATCAACAGCAAAACTCACTATAACACATAATGTCAAAGAATGAGAAACATTTTAGACAAAAACTGAAATCAAAAGTTGCAGCAATTTAAAAACTTTTGTGATTTTACTTTTTCAGAGTTAAGTGTTTTCAGTGCAAAACAAATTTTCATTTTAATTGTCTTTATATGGCAAATT
Organism: Manacus candei; assembly: GCF_025592945.1. Classification (NCBI taxonomy): domain Eukaryota; kingdom Metazoa; phylum Chordata; class Aves; order Passeriformes; family Pipridae; genus Manacus; species Manacus candei. The sequence continues at coordinate 2,000,675 of NW_026138097.1, forward strand.
ATGCTATGCAACGGAAAAAGTACAATCCAATGAAACATTATTTCAGTAGTTTTAGCTTGTGGAAAACAGTTTTTTGGGGGGGCAGGGACATGGACTTAGGAGAGGAGATGGGTCTTTGCTGTGCTTAGACAAAAGAAATTCTGAAATTGCAAGAATCTCACCACATGAAAGGATTCAGTTTCAGTACAACTACACACATTAAGTGATAAATTGGTACAGGTAAAGCACTGGAATGATCAACCCTGGTACAAAACCAGCATAACTGTAGCAAAGCACTTTGGAGAGCCTGAGGGAATACCACCTTCCAATAGGCTGAGTGGTGGGCAAGCATGGACCGTCCAAACAACCAGCTTGTTATAGTGAAAGCATTGTTTGTAATTCTCTTCTCTGTTCTCCACCACGCTTCTCTACCTGCAGTTTAAAGCTATCAAGCTACACAGCTCTGTCCCATACAAACTGCAGCATTACATCGTACAGCCTCTTCTCATTGCAGAGGTGAAGCACAGCAGGCCTGCAGCATTCACCTCTGCCTCACTAATGGTTTTCACACCATTGTACTGAGTCAAGATGCACAACTAAATCACAGCTATGCTGGTGCAGGGGTCTGGCTCACACCTCAAGTAACTCCTGATCTTTATTACACTTTTTTTTCAAAAGGGCTGGAGTCACATTCTTATTTCCCATTTGTTCCCTATAAATTCTCTGTTCAAAAATGTATTACTGAAGCATTGTCATGGAAACAGTAAAGGCTAAAACTTTAAAAACAATCTTGAAGAGTTTTAAGCAGTTTTTCTCAGACCACAGCTGCTATATGTTTTCAGGCAGAGCCATAGCAGACGTCACTGCTTCAAGAGGATAACATGAACAGTGACCCTCTTTATATTACAGAAGGATGGGGAGACTGTGGTCTTCCTGCTTCCTTTCCCCATTTGTCCAGTATTCCTGCCTGCTATTCCCTCCTAACAACACTTTTGATGGTGCACATAATTTTGTTGCTTTTGCCACTCAGCATCAACTTGTAAAATATTACTATTAGCCACTGCTGCTGGCATTGCCTTCCCCATGAAATGGTACGACCAGAATAATTACAGGGATGCTCTGCAGTGATTTTCCCTTCTGCTGTTCCACCCAACAACGGAACTGAGGAGAGGGGATGTTTTATTTAACTGAACTTCTGACCATAGGATCATTGGAAAAGTCAGGTTAGAAAGAACTTCAGGAAGTCTCCACACCATCCTCCTGCAGGGACATCAGAACAGGTTACTTGGGGTTTTACTGAATCAGTTTTTGAAGACTCCAAGGACAGAGGCTGCACAACCTCCCCAGGCAACTTGTTTCACTGACTATCCTCATGGTGAAAATATAATTGCATTTTAATATCCTCTTACTGAAACCCTTAGGTTGAGCAATCCCCATAATACATCATAAGGAACACAAACTTATTCTTTAAATATCATGCAGTTGACCTTACCAAATGAGACGCAATGCTGCCTAAAGGAGAAAAACACAAAATAGACTGGTGACTTTTTGGGTACTTCTAATAGGACTTTTGCTACCTGGTGACTGACTTTGGACAACTTCATTTCTGTCTCAGCTTCCTCATTTACATAGTAAGTAAAAAGAGATTTACTTACTCTGTAGAATCTTTTGATGTATATTAAAAAAGTGAAGAAAAAAGGTAACTCTGATAATGCTGGTGATAATAGCAATGTAATTTATTATTATTGTTAAAGTAAAATACCAATATATATATGTATTTGTTTGTGGTTTTATATATATGCATATATACATGTAGCTCCTAGCATAGCTATAACTACCCCTATCAGTAGCTGCCTCTGAATTAACCTCATCGAGATAGGTGGTATCTAAATCCTACAAATGTACAAGGTATGTATACATGTGTGAATACATACGCATATATATAAAAACTACATTAAAATTTATACTACTTTGTGTGTGCATATGCATCTCCTCACTTAATTTTAATCGTAACCTCTAAACTGTGATTGTCCTAGGAACAAAGTTGCCCTTCCATAAGACAAATCAAATTTCTTTATATTCTACACTCCCAGGAAAAAAAAAAATTCTAGCATTACTGTTATTATTTCGTTTCCAAGGCCACTGAAAATACAGAAACCGAATAGTTTGATCAGAATTCCCCAGTACCACTCCGCCCTTATAAAGGTGTATCTTGAATAATCTTTTACCCTCACCGCATGGAAGGCCTTCTTAGACAGCTATTGTAAAATATCAGACAAACTAAGCCTTCAGAGGGATGAACATACAAAGCTCATGGGATGTTTTTATTCTATAAGGGGCTAAACAGAGGATGATCTGAAGAAACCATTAGTTCCTTTGCAAGTTGTACAGAAAACGCTTGCTTCCCTAAAACAAGGTTGCAGTAGGAAGCCAAGTGAAGGAGTCAGATTAGAACAGAGCTGATGAAACCCTAATTCAACAAGCAGTACAGAATCACAGTACAAGATGTTAATAGAAGCCATGTTAAGTACTGCTCTTCATTTAAAAGCATTGCTTTATAAGGTTACCACTGAAAGTGCACTTGTACATTCTGGCTCCAAGATCTAGTCAAGTACATGGCATAGATTTCTTGCCAACTTTGGTACACAGACCTTATTATAGAACAAAAATATCCCACCCATAATCAATAAATACTAGACATGTTGTACCATACTAATGATGTTCATACTGAATTTTCCTTAGAGGAGTACACATTGCTTTCAAGTACACATATTTGTATAAAGCTTATAGAGTGATTGCTCTTCTAACATTAATTTATACATTAAATTGGATGCTTAAATTGATACCTTTTATCAACCTTTTCCCCAAGAGAGACAAGGAGCATTTTCTGGTGTCCAATTGGAATGACAGGGAAAATTTAGTAAGTACAGGCAATTTATCTATTAGTGTAGCCTTAAAATTATGCATGTGTATATATATATATATATATATATACACATGTGCGTTTGTAAGAATGTGCTTATTGACCAAAATTCCATTTTTTTTCCTAAAGGTTACTGCTTCATTGCTACAGAAATAATAATATCCCCACCGTCCATGCCACCTTTTCTCGGTACTGAAGGAAAACAAAAAGACACCATGCACTGAATTTCTCTTCCACTCCTCCAAAACTGTATGCTTCCCATCAGATGGATTCACAGAAAAAGAGAAGTGGTCACAGGAGGAAGGACTGCTGTCAGCTAAGAGAAAAGATATTGCGGCCCAATTCCACATTTTTTTCCAACATTGCTCAAGCAGAGAGGGTCTGTGGATAGCACTGACTCACTTTGGAGAAGGCATGGGAGAAAAGCATTTCTGATCTGAAAGCACAGAGTACAGCAGGAGTACAGGACGTGGAGAAGGGACCAAAACTAGTGCCATAGGTTTCATAGTAGCAGGATGAGTGACAAGACCTAAAAAGTTTGTTATTTGTTTCTGAGTGTTCATAACCTGGTGCTATCAGTCAGACATCAAAGAACACAAAACTAATGTAAATAGGATGAGATACCTGGATTAAGCCACTAGAATAACTAAAATGTCAGACAGAAACTCTCATCATGGGAATATGTTCACAAGACAAATAACAAATGGAGCCTGACATTTCCAAAGCGAAGGTGGACACCTAATTAAAATATTTTCATTGCAGTGACCTCTTCACATCCACTGTTCCCGATGACAGTGGGAGCAGCTGGTACCGAGAGCCTGGGAAATTTAAGCCATTTTTATTGAGGTGCTTAAATGTGGCACTCCTATTTGAAAAGGTTGACACTGACTTTCATAAAAATTGATCAGTTTGATTAAGCATAACAGATTTTGGACAGGTGAAAACATTTTGATGAATGCTTCCCAAAAGGAACATGAGGACAAAGATGGAGTTTAAGGGAAGCTATGAGAGAAACTCAGACTGAAAGGGAAGGGGAAAGGAAGGACACCGGGCCTGAGCCAAGCCCTAGTTACTGCTTTTAACATGTGCCTGGAAATGTATATATGTGAGTATAAGAGGGAAATGAGCCAGAACAAATAAAATTGCAAAGTAAATGCTAAGCATGTTTTTATTCCCCACCTCATGGGAGAATAAATATTTTATCCTGCTACAGTTCTATTATTTATCTTCTTCATACCACATCCAATTGGGAAGTGAAACTGTTAAGACTTAAAGTCAAGGTTTAAGAGAACTGTTTCTTTTTGAGTTCAAATGCTACAGTTTGGCAGTAGAACATCTGCTTCAAATGTTTCAAAAGCTCTTGACATTTACTACAGTATGCCCCCCAAAAAAATCCAGCAACTGAGAGCATCACTGTGTATATCATAAAACTGAACATTCTTTGCAGTGTATCCCCTGCACACTCTATGTCATCTCAGTGAAGAAAATAATGTACCATTCTGCACTAAGAATTCTATTTCAACAATGTAGTAATAACACACTCTTTATTAGGGAGATAAAGATATCCCTCATTTCTTAGTATAAATAAAGATGACAGATTATACAAAAGCAAGAAAGCAAATAGAGGGGGAAAGAATGAAAAAAGAAGTTTACAAGAACCACAATCTGCTTTTAGTGTCACCCTACAGCACTTTCTTTGTGTGGAGTTCACAGCTGTAATTTTTCTGCAGTGAACATCAGTTTTAAAAGGATTAAAAATCATGTCTTTTCATACATCTTATAGGTGTTTCTGAGATTACAAAACAAATAAGAATGGAATTTTCTCACTGCAATAATTTTCTTATTTGCATGCAAGTGACCTTAGAACTCACCAATTTAAAAACTGTAGAAATACACTTTAATTGAATCTTTGATATAGTAAAGGCAGCCAAAGACTCTTAGCACCAAAAGAATGCAACAACTACTTCAAGGCCAAATTTACAGTATTTGCTTGCTCTAAATAATAAAAACCATCATGTGAAAGTTCTTCATCTTTAAAGGATAATAAACACAAATCACATGTCAAAATGATAACTAAAAAAAAATTCCTTCCTTAACATGACAAAATAAGTAAAAGAACCAAGTCCTACTCATATTTACATGTCCCATATAGACTGGGTGGGTCAATACCAGGTATATAACTTATTTCATGAGTGTAAGGTTGAACAGCACCTGTGGGCTGCTCAGTGGTCCCAATAAATATCTCATTTACATTCAACAGGGGCTATACAAAATAGCAAAATTGTGAGTCCCTGTTAATTTCTACTTATCCATCAAATCCCTATGAAAGTCCTCAATCCAAACTGACACTCCATGCCAAAAAAATAATGTAAAATGTTTTCTGGGCTACTCATCATTTGCATACAGATATTCCTTAAAATCACATCAAGAAGAAAAATATACATATATGAATATGGTCTTTGGGCTTAACTCACTTCATTGTGTCCTTTGTGGATCATGAGGCCACTCAATGGAAAACACGAAGTGCTTGAAAGATATTAAAAGCAGGCAGCTTCTCCCTGACAGGATGGCAGCAGGTCATTTTTAAGGGTACAGAGTGAGGAAGATGCACAGCTGTCAAAGGAAGGTGCTTCCATTGCCCAGAGAATAGTGGTCCACACTTACTTACACTGGCATTGACATATTATCACTAGAGTAAAAGTTGCCACAAAAGACTGTAAAACTGGTATACCTGGCACAGGCTTTAGCTTTCCAGGAAGAAAAATGAGCCCAAAGGGTCTACGCGTAGAAAGTTCAAGTCAGTACTAAATTTGGACTCATGTTATGCAACCAAATAAAATGGGATGTTTTTCACACACTCAGGGAAATGTCATAGCAGGGAAAAAGATGCTGACCAGGATGTGAATGATGCCAAGTCACTCTCCCAGAGAACTCTCCAAAAACAACTTCACAAGAAGGATTCCAGTTTTCAAACACAGATGTTACCAAAAGAGGCTAAAAAATGAGTTAAAGCTGTTGATTTAAAGGAAGTTCTGTAGACTGAAGTATCCTGCCAGTGTACTCAATGCATTACAGTATTGAAAAATACACCTTTGCTTCTCTGGGGTTCAAATGCACTGGTAATTCAGATTCTGCTGCCTATGTACCACTTTTGTAAGATGCAAACAGGATACTTGAGGTCTGACAGGGTTGCGGACACTGGACAAAATGTGTGCTACACAGGCTACATGTACAGTGCAGCTCCTGTTTGCCATAATCCCACCAAGCCTCTGAAAAGTAACATCCTACCTTCCCCATTTTTATACATCAAAGATATTTTTCACCCCAGTCCATAAAAAAATTGAGCATGAGATGAACAACAGCAGATTCCAATCAAGTATGAAGTAATAAAGATAAATACAGGGTACTAATGACCATTTATGTCTCTACAGAACAGAATAAACTACAGAGATGCATTTGCTTTCAACTTGAGACACTGTGCAGCTTGAGACATTGTGCAGCTATTAATTCCACCTGTATAAAAAACTGAAAGTATAATCTAAAATAACCTTATGTGACCTAATATATATTTTTTTAGGTTTGGAAATGCCTAATTTAAACAAAATTCACAATAACTTTTATCACTCATTACTCAGGTTGCCACTTTGGGTCTATGCCAAACTATTAAAATACAGATACCACATCTAACTAAGATGGGACATTTTTCATACACTTAAGCAAATGACACAATGAAAGAAAGAGATGGTGACCAGGTTGTGAATGAAGCTGAGTCATGCTTCCAGAGAACTCTCTAAACACTACTCTGTAATTGTAATTACTTCAACAACTCTAACATAAACTCTGTTCTATCTGAATAAGAATCTCAATGATGTATCACAAAATCTGATCAGCTTTATACAAGAGATGCATATACAATAGCTAAGAGGAAAGATACAGAAGTAAAATGAGAACAGCTTGTGATACGTATTTCTTGGGAGCTAGCAGGTATATTATAGTTACCACAGCAAAATGTGAATCTCCACTCACTTAGGTCTAAATTTATTTTGTCCTATTTCCTGTAACTGAAGAACTATAACCAGGAGAAAAGAAAGATGTTGCAGTTACAGGCTGGCTTTCAGCACAAGTACTGACTGTCATCTAGCTGCCACTACATAAACATTCCCTAGTGCTACAGTGATACCAAAAATTAGAGTAACTTGTCTTAAAATCTGAAAATCACGAGTATCATGATCCTATAGGCTGAAAGCAAAATCTTTTTGGCCTTAGAAAAAGGGTTTATTTCTTTGTTGCTAAGTATCATTTAATTTCACAAAGATATTTCTTTCATATGTCCATTTATTATCTTGGAATATTTTCAGGTGAATCCATGTGAACAGTTTCTAGAGTTTTGCAAGTTTGTGATTAATTCAGTTGGACACTGTGGAACTGGTTTATATTTTGAGTACTCACATTGTGTTTGGAACAAACTGTGACTGCTTTGCTTTTAAGAATCTCTTCAAAAATACTTTTTTAGGTCTTTACTGAATTTTATCTTTCTTAACAAGATAATGAGTGTGAATCTCACCCTACAGAGGTAAAAATCTAGAGGTAAAAAAGCACTTAAATACATTCGTAGCTCTATTTCTGTTCTGTGCAATACATAAAGCAAAGTAGGTCCCTTCCAACTGAAAATACTGTCTCATTGTCTTCATGTGAATCAAATCAAGCATGTCCACAAGTTTAGAAGCATAAGGATGCTTTTTTAAAATCAGTGTTGAAATGCTGCCACTTTTGACCACTGATTGCAAGAACATCTTCCTTTATATCTTTACACCATTAGGTTTTGTAATGTCTCTATGCACTGAGCGCAGGGAATACACACGTAGTCCTTATGTCCTTAAAATGTTGAGCGACTTAGGAAAAGAGGTCAGAAGTCATTCCTTTCTGTCTGTAAACTTTAATAAACTAAATCATTTTTTCCACTTACTTATTTTCAGGATCACAGAGGCCAAATTTTGTAGTTCTTGAGAACATACTCTCACTAGGAGTAGGACTCCAAGAAGTGCTCATATAAGTGGACAAACTAATTCCAGTAGAAGAAAAAGCACATCTCTGTCAGTGTTACACTCTAAGTATACAAACACATGGATGATCTTATCCACATGTAATCCACATTTTAAATTTAAAAATTATATAAATCATTAATCAAAAAATTAGGAATTTTATGTTTTTCAATTAACTTTTGGTATATATCAGTGCCATTCAATACTCATTTTTTTATTAGCCATACAAACAGATACTATGCCTTATAAAAACCCTGTACTATCATTGCCTTGAAGGACTTCAATAACATTACTTCAGAACTCATTTTTCTGAAGTCTGTAATTCAGTCATGAAAAAAATACACTCCAGGTTGAAACCTCACATTCAGAAGTTTTAGTCTACAAGGCTTCTTTCAGTTTAATTTGGTTTAAATTAGTCTTTTCAACTTGAAAAATTGTCAAACAAAAGCTCCGTGGTTTTACTTTTCAGAAAAAATGTTTTTGTTACTCAAAAATAGCTTTGAATTTCCCTATTCTATTTGATTCGTAAGTGAATGAATACAACTAAATTTAACATGATGTTTTAGGTTAATTTACCCCTCAGGCTCTCTCAGTGAAATGAAACCAGGCTATAGAAGTCAAGGACAAATTCAGTCTGTGCATATTTGTCGATTAAGAAACTAATACTGTTGAACATACATAATATCTAATTGTTACTCTTCTATAAAGATGGCCAGCATTGTTCAGTGTGTATAGATACATTATTCCAACAACATTTCTGTTTTTCTCCAGCTATGTACTTTTCATTTCTTCACCTCAGCAGCCTCCTCCATTTTCTGCTCCAATTTGGGTGGACAGTAGTTGTTTCTGCCCTAACATCACTTCCACGTACCCCTCTGCTATACTGTATGTGGTCAACCAACAAGTCCACCATAGAAATTTATAGTGCCTGAAACCATCATGTTACCCTGAAATACAGTGAAAAAGGAGTTTTGAAGCCTTAATAAAAAAATTAAAGCCACATAAGACTTGTTTTTTATTACGGGATCAAATTAAGTCTTTACGACTTCCAGCCCCACTCCACCTAGACAGAGAATTTTCTTATGACTCATATATAACATGTAATACAAGAATCATATATCTGAAGTCAGAAAAGTCATTATTCTGTACTTGACACACAGTTCTGACCAAGCACCCCAACTTTAGTGCATGGAATGCTCCAGCTGGCAGATGCTATAATGCTTTTAAAAATTAGCCAATGAGTACCCTCCTTTTGCCAGTTAAAAAAATTAGTATGTACTGTACATCACATAGAAACAATCTTTTCCTTCAGAAATCTTGCATGGTTGGGAATCTCTCAATCCTGCTTAACTTCAACTGTTCTTTTTACTTTTACATATACAGTTCATAAAACTTAAGGAAGCACCTGTTTCCAATGGGATCTATCAAATATAATAGTTTTGGATTCCTGGCATTAAAACAAAAGCTTGAGTATTTGTGGCACTTCCACAGTCCCAGAAGAATTTCAGCTTTCTTCCCACTGAGATACACATTACAATTCAGAATCATTTAAATTACTACTTGCAAGAACAATTTAAAGTTAAATAATAAAAGACATATAGTAAAACCATAAATGATTCAAAAGACCCTTCATGTGTTGAAGGTATTCTTATTCTGTGAACTGAGGGTGTGCTCTTCTGATTATACTATTAAAAGTGGTACTCTTGTAATTCAGATTTGTCTGTTCTTCCTTTTGTCTGTTTTTTTTCCTTCACTCTCTGTATATCCAAAAAATGTGTGTTACAAAACACTCAAAATCAGAGAAAGTGATTTATTTGCTCATGAGAGCAGAAGAGCCTTTAAGTCCTCCTCCAGTAAGTAAGAACTGTTTATCACTTACACTTTCTATAAAGTTGCTTGTTTTTCATTTCTACTAGTATTTCATTCCAACCAGGTTTGCCCCTGTTCAGGTCTAGATTTATGAATATGAGGAAGAAATCCATTTCCATCAACTTGACTACTTGACGAGAAATGAGCCTGACTTAGCATTGCTCCTCAAGGAGCCTACAAAGCCAGGGAACTTTCCAGCAAAATTTTCTCTTCATGGAATTCTGGTTTATACGTCACTATAAATAGTCAACAATATGGTTTTACAAGTATCCTTCAAAGGGCCTCATTTCCCAGTCCTTTCTTTTAACAAGGTAGTGTTGGTCTTGCAGTGTATCCCTCAATATCTTCAATCAGTGGTGTAATGGTATGTAATACATAACTATCACTCTACTAAATTTATCTTGAAAGAATTTCAAAAGCAGAAAATAGCAACACTTCCTCTGAAATGGAACATGATATTGGATAAGGTAGGGCAAGGGAAAAAGAAATTTTCCTGCTTTTATAAGTCTCATCCATAAATGCAAGCAGCAGCTTTAAGTGCATTTTATAACCACAAACCTGCTTCGAGGTTTCAACAGGCTACATATAAAAACCTCATTAACCACTTCTTAATCATGTGCTGGCATGTCAATGGGATAAGAACATAATTTCCAATCAACAAATTACTTCAATTTGTCCTAATTATGCAAAGGCTTTGGAAAAAACATTTTGGCAGAACCTAAAAGAGTATAAATATTTAAATCTGTTCTAATCAATAAAATTATGGTTTTTGTTTTCTTTTATTTCTCACACAGAAAGTCAGCTGCTTATTTTTATGTCCATTATGCACCTCCATAGCATTCTGTCCAGTTATTTTTTTGGCAATGACAGCAAGATATCATACATGAAAAGACCAGTGCAATAAGAGGTATCATATATACTTTATTTACATCAGATAGGTAAATCTCACCCCTTTTCTATTCATTTGCTCCTTCCTGTACACCTGGATCATGTTACCTTCACTAACCTAGTTATATGTTCCCATTATCCAATAAACAGAAATGAAAGCGCCAAATTCTTCAGTTTGATGAGCTCATCAAAGGTCACCTCACAAACTGGATATACTTGCTTCCACTGAAAGATGTTTCTTGCTTTCTACTTGTGTTTTTCACAATAACAAGAAATCCCTTTCAAATAGCCAGTCTTCTTTGTTTCATAAGCCTATGTAGCTTTAATTGATGCCACTACAAGTTCTCAAAAGCATTAATCATAATTTCTCTGTTTTCCTGGGTTTTATAAATACCCAGGTTTTTGCAGGATGCCATAGAAACCCGGCAAATTACAGCAATACAATTTCCTACTTTTAAACTTAGCCATAACGATAAAAGAAATCATACATTTAGTCTGAGAAGGTATTTTAATCTGAAGAGAGGAGGAAAAGGAACTGACTTGTAAATCCAGGCACTAGAATCCCATAACAAAATATAAGTTTCTTAGCACTAGCCTGCAACTCAGTTCTTTAGGTAACAAAATAAATATAAGTTAAAGTATTACTTCTCATATACTCCAGTAATACCAGATATTTGATTGCAATTTTATTGAGGAGAAATTAAGACTGTACTGAACAAAGAAACAGAAGAACGAAAAAAGGGCTAATTTGATCAAAGCCAAGAAAACACCTCTATTTTGACTAGACATAGGAGCACATAGTTCTCTTTGTAGGACAAAAGGTGCTTCTGCTTAGACAGTGCAGCATTAAAGATTAGGTCTGCAGTTAAATTTAATTTTTTCTTTTATTTTTAGTTCTTTGATATCAACTAAGTTGACTGAGCAAAATTACATCCTTCTCACACATCAAGATGAAAGCCTAGGTTTTCAAGCTACCTAAATGTCCCTATGGCAAACCCTTGCCTAAGATGATGTTCCGCTTTTAAATCACAAGTAACCCGAGCTAGCAATTCTTAGCTGATCTCCACTGCATGTTCTTGTGTTTCCTTCTGGTCAACACTTACTCTTCAGAATATCATCACACTGCACCTCCAAAATAAATCTGTAAAGCCTTCTCATAGAATGCTTGAAGGAGAGTCTGAGGCAGAATTATCTAATGCAATTCATTCTTAAAACACAAAATCACTTACAAGTATACATAGCTAAGGGAACTCTCCTAATGAAACATCTGTATATCTCTTGATGCAAACGGGTCATGGAATATACCACGCCTGTAAATCAAATTAACAAATTTAACAAACAGCAGTTGGCAGGAAATGCACAGTACTCCTGCCCCTGGGCTGCTATCCTGTAAAATAACACAGTGATTTATTAAATACATTTTAACCTACATGAGAGCAGTCATAACAGCCCTCCACAGGTTCAATTCACTTTTTTTTAAGAGATTGTTTGCTCTTTGGGTATAGAGTAAGTACTATCCACAGAAGATGAATACAAAACTACGCAGTTACTAAGCTGGATACTTTATTAAGGAACAGAAAATACACCCACTAAGAACTATTATTGAACAACCAGAGCAATCAGAGAACATCTACAGTGCAGGTTACAGTTGCTTGTTCTGTCTTCAGCATTCTATTAAGTCACTATTGCCTTGATTCACCAAGTTACTTAAGCATATGTCTAATTTTACGAACATGAATAATCCCCTGAAGTCAAATGACTATTCACTCAATTAAAGTTAGACATATGCTTAGGTACCTTGAAGAATTGAAGCCCATAATTGCCTGTAGTTGTTCTCCCAATTTTGCTGCAAATAAAAAACCAGTTTTTGCCAATGAAAATGTGACACTATAATGCTTTTATCACTGTAGAAATTATTTTTATTTAACATTCTTTTCTTTCAAGTCTCTTTTTCCACCCATAGTTCTAGGTAAAGGGTTCATCTAAGTGGATACAATAAAGAAAATTTTGTTTTAAATGTAAAATAAATTTGAAGGTTTAGTTCCTCTTCCATTAATTTATAGAAAAAATCTGCTGAAGTATGAAGTAAAAATCTTTGAAAAGACATAGGAGACTTGCTATTGCAAGTAGTTGATACTGAATTTATTGAGCAGACTCATAAACTGAAAGAGCACAATGATGAATGGAATGAATACAAAGAGAAGTTTCACATCAGAAGAGTTTTCCAAGATAGGAAGCTCTGCAGTTCTTGCAAGAATTAGGGTACTGGTCTTACTGCAGCACCCTGGGAAAACTAATGGAAGATTTACAACAAATTTTGAGAGGTGGATGGAACTGTTACTTCTCACAAACTTCCCCTTGTTTGGAAAAAAACACATACTTGGCAATATCTGCTAAAAGTTGTTATTTTTTGATGGTTCCTAAAAAGTAGGATTAGAAATAAAAGGGAAGGGGAAGGAATACATAAAAAAAGAAATATCTCTATTTATAAACAGAATGAAACCCTTGTAAAGTATGTTCTTTAGATCTATTAAGACCTGTATAAACATACTATTAAAAACACAGTAACTCTAAGCAATTTATAGCACCACAGTTCACAGCCTTCCTGCCTGAGCTAAGGCTAAGTCAGAAAATGGCTGCTGTTCTATGGCTATGGCTTAAATAATTTGCACAAGAAAGATATACTTATCAGTGGCCAAAAGGTGAGAAGAAACCATGATTTGTTATCCCATATAAAAAGTCAGCATTCAAGAATTTGCCAATAACAGATTTTGTTGGTAGAGTCACACCGCTGCTGAAAAGAACTGCACAGGTAAGTTTTTAAAAATGCCCACAAATAATAAATAAAAAAGGTTAAACTGAGGAGAGCTTGAGGGACTCTAAATTTTTCTGGAAAACGTCCTTAAATAACACCTATGCTAGACTCACACCTGTAATCTACAAAGGCATATGGCAATGCTAGCCTACAGATTTCTTCCCTCATCTGATATTTTTGATTAAAAGAATTGTAAAGACTTTTCAACTCTTCATAATAAATTATTTGGACATATACTTTTTGCTTTTCTGCCTGCAAGTCCTAATATTTCCTTATATAAAGACAACATGGGTATAGCCCAAATTTTCTTACAAGGCTTAAAAACATGTAAAATATACCCAAAAGGTAACTAGTTCTACTTCTGGAATTATATCCAACGGTTCTGAATAAAATTCATGTTTGTATATAAACCATGCATCCTGCTTCCACCACGATTATCCACCAAAATAAGTATCAACTTTAAAAATAATAGCTACAAAAATCACATAATGGAGCATTTCAAAATGGAAAGAGAAAAAAAATGGTTAACCTGCCCATTTGTATGAAAATGCTTCCTTCAAATTGGTGTCTCAAGAATTCACAGTCAGAAATTCAAGTCCCACTTCTGGATCACACAGGAGAAATGGGAACATGCAACAAAAGTTTTCAGGCATATGTACTTATAAAATAAATACAACAGGAGAAAAAAAAGGTGTGGCGGAGAACTATTTTGTAGTAGCTTAACCTGCTTACTGCTTTAAGATTACCTAGCAGAGGTAAATACGTTTGTTATTAATGTAACACAAGTATGACTTCACCGAGCGGACATTTCAAACTGTATTCAATGCTCCTGAGAATACCCTTCCACTGCAAGTCCTGATATGTGTAGCTACATAACACACAAAGTATTTCTCACTGCAACATACGGTCACTTAATAATTACCATTTTGGGTTAACATTCTTAAAATACCTTTTAGAATGATTACTGAATAAATCTGTTTGTTCCACTGGATTAAAAAACCTATAAAGAAATACCTATCATTTTATTGTTACTACATTAACTCACAGTTTACCCTTGAGAACACAAAAAAGGAAACTAACCTAATTTTCCACTTTAAACTGTGTTCTCTGAGCAACTTTAGTGTTACAATTTCTGCTAAGACTATCATTGCTTCCAATTCTCCCCTGAAGCTATGAATGTTCATGACCACAGTTTGTTGGAGTGATATACTGAACTTTAAACTTTTAAGAAAATGCCACAAACAAATCCAAATGAAGTAAGCATGCACCTGCTCCCAGACTAAATTTTTCTCTGCTTTTGGTGAGGTTGTCGAGTCCTCTTGTTAAATAATAGCTTGAATCACATCCTGGTTTAAAAAGAAATCCACAAATAGTTCCTTAAAAATCTCTGGCTTTTTATTTCAAAAGTTTTATAACTAAACAGGGTTCAACTCCCGCAATAACTCTACAGATTGTTTCCACCCACACAAAAAAACCCAGCCTACTTACTGCACAATTTATACTCAAAATGTGTAATACTGTTTTCCAACTGAAACAAAATCAATTGTGTGAAGTGTAGAGTTCATACTAGCTCTAGAGAAAACAAAGTCCAATATATCTTGTTCAAATGGTAAGTGAAATCAGAAAAGCTCACAAGAAACATGAGAGGAAGTTCAACCCTCAACTGAACTGTTATAAATGGCAAAAGTAAATTTAGGGCCTTGAGGGGGTGAGAGCAGAGAAGGATATGAGGGTTGAAACCCTTCAGCATTTTTAAAATAGCTTTTTAGAATTCATTAATTTCCAGATGACAAAAGGCAGGTTTGCAGACAAGGCAAGAACACCTGAAGAAGAATAAAATGATGCCCCCACTACAAGTTTGTCATCTTTTAATTTTTAATTGTCCTCATTACTGAATTCAGAGAAACAGCAAGAACCCATAAAGAAAAAAATAAAACAATTTAACCCCCCTCCTATTAGATCATCTATGACCAGACAGAAAATCACCTTATTTGGAACACGTTTTTCTTTATTCTGAAATATTTTCATTAACACGTGAGTTCCAGAATCTACACCACTTTTGCTTACCCCCATGTCCACACAAACAGAGCCCCAAGGAAATAATTACTTTTCCTGTTTACGTAAAATAATTATGCAGGATTTCCTGAGAACATGATTTTCAAATTATGGACAAACCAAAACTGAAGAGTCTCTGTTTCCTTTACCACAGGAAACGTAGTGGATTTGGTTTTAAACTCAATTTATATATCAATTAAAAAGCTGGAAGTTCTTATCTGTGACTGAGTTGTGGCAACTTTTGGAAGTTGGGGAAAACAATGCTCTAACAAGTATCTAGTTGTTGAAAATATCTTTTAGAAATGTTAAATTTAATAGCTCTCTAGTGCATGTCTGGGATTTCTTTGTAATCTTCTTGAGCAATGTGTAATATTTTGGCAAAATCCCAAACTCTCTCAGTTAGTAGTAGTGGAGAAAAGGAAAGCCTATAAAAGTGAATTTGTTGTCTCTCTTTTTCATTAGTTTTAAAAACTTTAAACATAAAAGAAATCTTGTTTTACATTAACTTTGTCCTGTTGCTGCATTCCAAAAATTTATTGCAGATTTGCATGTCCATATGTATCTTTCCATATCTGTCCTACCTGGCCTAAGCAATTACTGTGCATGTGCTGACCAGCTGTGAAGAAAGAGGGAGGGGGAAGGGGAAGGGGGAAACAACTGAGCTGTGGACTTGGAAAGCCAAGAGCTGAATTTCCTGGCTTACCCTGTGGCCCACTTAATGTCTTCAGTCAGGTGACCAAATCAGGCAAGTAAATTACACAGGAGCAGGCACGGAATGTCAAACAATAGATTATAGCCACACAATATTCCAATTTCCTTTTCCAATCACTGTAGCCTCAATGTGCTCGAGCTACATCCTAGCTTGGCAAATTTTTATGGTTGCTTCACACACCTAATTTCCAAGAGAATTGAGTATGATGCTGCAGTCCTTATACTCCTTCCTTGTTTTAGGAACTTGGTATTCCTCATTTCATTGACAGATACGCATATTAGGGAAAAAAAATCAAGATAACTAGAATGATGAAAAATATATTCTTAACTTCTAGAACTCAAATTATCACTTCCAGCATCTCTTGTTCTTTAATATATTTTCCTGATTTTATTTTCTGTTGCTGGCTGATTTTCATAAAGTATGCACACAGAATTATATTGAAAATAATTGCTAGAGTACAAATTGCTGTTGAGCAGTAAAGCCTAGTCCAAATGGCACACAGATATTCTTGCCTCTTATCCTTTTTCTGGCTACTTGTTTGAAGGGCATATCACTTACCTGGTATTTTTAAAGCCCTATCATATGCACTGGCGGTGTTTTAATTTCTGATTTCTGGTTTCCCAGCTATAGCAAATACTTAGCTCATCAGCTCAAAAAAGCAGCTGTCTGCAATATGGGTTCATCTATTCTCCTAGTCTTTTATACTTCAGATATTCTTAAAAAAAATATTGTGCTAATCCCTCAACAGTAAAAAGCAGCACTATATTAATTCGCATGTGGCAAACACAGCATCTTCCCTGCCTGAGCTGAAACTGCCATCATACCATTACTCAATCACCAACTGTTGCCAGTTCCACTGCAGCCACTTTCATAACGGCTCTGGAGACATTCAGTCTGCGGTATTTCTAATTCTCATTACAACTCTTTTACATATATGCTTTAAGACATTCTTGGAGTGCGACATCAGAACAACTACAATGGATTTGAACAGCATTTTAAATATAGCGGATATTTGTCTCTTAATGGCCTTTCAGGCATGTCAAAAGTCTGCTTATTCTCTAGAAGACAAGGGTGCAGAGCTTGGAAGCAATGTTATCAGAAAAGGTTTTGAGGTAGGGATGGCAAAGGGAGCATCTCTTGCTGGAAGTACAGCAGATGGTACAGTGAATGATTACATTATGCCAAGCCACATACTCAAAATCACTCAGATCTCCAAAAAATCATAAGGCTGTCTTAAAAGCCATGAGATGCTCTAAAACAAAAACTATCAGCATTCTCTTTCAATATTTTTGGAGCTTCAAGGAGAAGCTGCCTTCCCTTCCAAGTCCTGATGAGTTGATACATTACTGATGAGTCTGGTGAGTCTGACATACATTACCAAAAAAATACAATTTACATCCAGACAGTAAAGTCTCGCTAAATCAAGAACAGGGTCTTGATTCCCTCAAGGAACTGAAATCAAAGATGCAAAAACCAAATAACTAAATTTTTATTAAAATGGAGGGCAGACAAAGTCTAGCATGCTGCCAAGTCAACTTGGGTAATTATGTGAAGAAGTCAGCTGTCTCCTGCCATTTTCCACATAAGCAATTTTTGGAACTCATAATATGGGGGGGGAAAGGGAGGGGTGTAATCAGAAAACTGGTACGTGAGCACAGAAGACATAGTTTCTTTATGAATGTCATTATTATTATTATTATGTCACTCATAATTCTCAGGACCTGGTACACTAATTTAATGTTAGACAAGGACATAATCGGTATGTCTGTCAATATTTAAATATTGGAACCTCATTTACATAAAGTTTTATTTCATAGTAAACTTGCTGTCTATCCACCATTTCCTTGTGTAAATTCATCACATTATGGATTAGTATTTTACATAAAACCTGGAACTGGCACATTACTCAAGAGTATTCTTTTAACTTCTGTTTCCAGGTGAAATTCATAAACCCTAACACAGAATTTAATCAAAAGGTCTTACATGTCATATAAGTCATATTTAACTTCCACTTTTAAAGGATTAAATTGGATTTGGATGATTAAGTCTTCTGAAGATGCCCAACACAGTAATCAATGCCACCTGAAACTAACTCATGACTCTTTTGATTCCTATGAATATTCACAATCTCCAACAGCAGCCCATCTGCCTACTGTCTACAGATGCACTGTGTTACTATTTTAGATGCTTGCTATTTGCATTAAAAAGATACCTACTGACTATTATACACTACACAAACACATACTCAGTGAATTAATTAGCAAAGGTACAGTAGCACACCAACATGGCAATATTCAATGAAACTTGGGCTAGATTATGAAAACGCTGTGTTGAGAGCATGCTTCTGAAAAAAGTGTTTTCAAGTGTCATGATATGCTAACATTTCTTCTAGAATTCTTGCAGAGTCTGAGGAAGCTGCACACTAGCAGCTTGGGGACAGAAGTGAGATCTTAGAGATCAGAAATGTGCAAACACAGTGACTGGATTAAAAAAAATAATAAAATCAAGCAAATTATATGTCAGCACTTACCTCCCAGAAGGATACATATCCCCCACCAAACAACCAGAGAAAGGTTAGCAGCCAATATTGGCTTGCAAAGAACATTTACTTAGGTGTCTGTCACTGCACACCAGACTACAGGGCAGGGCAGTACAATTTCACTAAGGCCACATGAGAAAATAGATTACCAGTGGGTTGGATATCACCCAAAGGGGTTTTATGAACTATGTAAAAAAATACTATCAACTGTTCAAGGATCATTTCAATATTCTCATTAGAAACCCAGACACTGAGAGAGTAAAGGATGTACATCAAAGATGCCACAAAACTAGAAGGAACTGCAAGTATTAGACAGAATTGAAAATCCTGAGAAGTTTGCAATTAACAGAAATGATATCTGAAAGCAAGAGGGTAAAATTCAACAAGGAAAATCAACTGGGAGGTTCTACAATTATGGAAGAGTAATTCACTGACATGAATAATTCACATGCAAGAGAAAAGGATCCAGAATTTACACGTTTCACAAACTGAAGATGAATTAAAGGCTCCTTTGCAGCAGTAAGGTAATATTAAAGTGGCATTTTAGATCATCAGTAGAACCCACAAGATTCACAAAACACTCTTTCTGTTGTAATTCAAGATGATAAAACTGGAGTTGGAGTAATGTACAGCATTTGGTTCTGGATGCCATGAAAACGACGTGTTCCAAAAAGAAAGTACAGTAGAATAGCAGTAAGTTCTAGCAAGTGTGATCTCAAGGAAAGACTATGCAAACTGGGAATGTTTAGCCTAGAGAAGTCTGAAACATACCGGTCATAAAAGTGTCATAAAAGTGTCATAAAAGACTACTGAAAAGAGGAAGAAACCTGGCTTCTCTAGTAATAAGCTTTTCTTAAGGTCTGATCTGACTTTTGCTAGCTTATTGCCTTGTGTGCCATGGAAATAATGAATAGTGAAGCACTAAAACGAACTGATGGGGTGTTGTGGAGTCCCAGAAAAAGTCAGGCAAATATCTGCATAGAGCAATATTGTTAAAGATGATCTTACATGGAAAAGGGACAGCCTCATCCAAGACCGTTTATCTATGATTGTTCCCTGCTTGCAACATTGAAACTAGCTCACATACACTTCAATGTTACACTGTTCAATGACTTGCAGTCACACAGTGCAAGACAGAAATAATGTCTTCTGAACAGCTTACAAACAGCTTACTATTTAAATAGAGACCACAAAGGAGAAAAATAGAAGGAACAGGTCAGTCAGCTCTTTTACAGATGAAGGAGGGGCACACAAAAGTGGCCTACTCAAATCACAACAGCAGGAGTCAAATCTCAGAACTTAGATAGAAATGTGACAGAAAACACAGCAGTAGAAATTCCAGAAGTAACTACTACTGTTATCTTCTGCAGTCTGTAACTGGTGATTTCAAGAAACTGCTCTGCCTGGTATTAAAAATGGATTGGGAGAACTCAGCCAAAAAGCAGCATCACATTAAATGAGGTTGCAACAGGCACCCAAATCAGAAATAACACAGCTATTTTGGAATCAGATGTAGAACTACATTTCTGAGTTTCAGTCCAATCTCTTGGCTACAAATAATTTATATTATCTTTTCTAATCTGACAAAGGCTTATATGATGCATGTTTGAAAAAGCTTGCACAAGATGCACAGGACATCACTACAAAAACCATGGGCATTCTGTTACTTTCAGCATCTGGTACTTGAAAAAGAAACTATTTAACTGTTTTCTCATCATCATTATTATGCAAAACTGTTAAATGGCAGGAAATACGTTACTTAAGAATCTCTGAGTAGTTTGAAAATGTAACAGTGAAAAGATAGCATAATTAAGCATGAGTGCTAAAAGGTATCACTATTAACATTCTATTAAACAGCCTACCTGATCAGACTTTTAATACATACACAAACATACTATTCCTGCCCAAGACCTTCCACCTCACTTGCAGATTAAATGCATCAGTAAACACTGTAGGTATTAAACAAACCTCAGATTATTTCATGATTCTGACAGTCATGCGATGGTCATTTTTACTTCTCACTTATCCTCCAACTTTGACAAAGTGGTGAATGTAAATTGGGTATGTAATTAGAAGAGACATTATCATAAAGACTAACATTGGTATTCATGATATTTTATATTCCTTGTCTTTATATTAGGATTTAGTCATTACATAGATTCAGCTAATGTTTCTCTACTTGAAGTCACATCAACTTCCTATTTGTTTATTATTATGGCCATTCCACATGAAGCACAACTAGTATTAACTGATTGCATTTAAACTGGACAGCAAATTAAAGGACAACCTTATGTCTGCTTTTTATTTTTATCTAGCAAAGAACAGTCTTTCCACTAAGATAATTTAACTTCTACTCTTTACCCTGGTAGCTTTCTAAAACATGAAATATAGAAAATATAAAATACAAAATATGAAATACAAATTGGGTCCTCCATACCCTTACAAGACTACTTTTTGTAATCTCAAGCTTCATCTACCTAGAAACACCCAGGAAGAGACAGATGACTAATGATTTAAAACTCAAGTGCCAAAGTTTGAAAAGTTCATCAAACTCACACATGGACATCTTCATTCAAAATCTGAGTACCCTAAACTTGCTGCAGCTGAGATAAACCAAGTCAGGAATTACCAGTCAAGTAATTGCTTTGGCCACTTCCACCTCAGATTCAGAGGTCACTCCAGCAGAGTGACCTCACCTCTGCAGGATTCACTGGATTCAGAGTCATCAGAGTAACTGATGACAAAGAACTATTGTGTAAAATGATCCATGGTGAAACAAAACAAAAGTCATGGAACACAGACAAAGGAAGCCCAAGAAACTTTTGATAGTAAATCAAACTTAAGCTGTAGCTGGTAAGTAATCAGCTTTAGTTTAGGCATAGACCTATATGCTGTTCTCCTACTCTAGCAATTGTACATCTGAGAAGAAGGAGATACAGCAGCGTGATACTATTAAAAAACTAAAGCAAGCTATACTCAGGTGCCTTAAAAGCTTGTGTAAGCTCTTCATATTACTCAGGAACATGAAGAACTCACCTAAGACACTTGCCAGATCTGGACACAACATGGCAAAAGGTAGGCAAAGTAGAAATACGCCAGAGATAAAAATGAAAAAATACAAAAGGTTTAAAAAATATAACATTGGTGGATACATGAATGAACTGACTTCACACAGTCCAGGAATGAGAACATTGTAGATGAGCTATACATATGTTTTATATATGTAAAAACTTGGTAGACACAATACAGCAATCAACTGCCATAAGACATCACTAACTATATAGCCAAAACCTTTCCCTAAATCCAGGTTCTAACATTGCAAACGGAATTACTTCTTTTACTTCTCTCAGTGGGCATGGAAAACTACCTAAACAAGACTGTAGCAAGTATTGCAAAACTTCGGTGAAAAGAAATCGGAAAAACCATCTGTCAAAACTATCCCAGATATATGCGAACAAAGGTGAGGGTGTAGACTGGATAAAACTGGTTGAGATTCCCTTGGGGATACAGATGTAAGATCAATTTTTCTAGCTTAATTTGTATTAGAAAAGTAAAATCCAGCAAGTACTGTGTGGTTTAGGTGATGGTCAGGAAGTATGGTTTTGTCAAAACAGAGAACTATTTTTAAAAAATTTATCTCTCCCCTTCACCCTTATCCTTCTCAACACAACTGAATTCAAGCCTCGTAGTAAAATTCCTACTTATTAAAAACTATGGAAATCAAAACCATTTTCTTAATAATAGGGGTTTGATAATATACAAAGCCTTAGACTACAATTTTTAGTCTTTTTACCATCAAATTTTATAGTTGGAGTATTTATAAAAACACCTGCTTTAGCGTCATGTAACATATCTCAATGTAGCAAAGAGCATGAGAAACACCATTAAGAAGCACTGCATATTTAAAGCTTATTTTCATTAGTAGATTTAGCATTTAAAACTACAGTATTTTAGGAAGACAACAGGACTGAGACTTCTTAAGTGCATAAATCACTTCTGAAAATAGAACAGGAGCTTTCTCACTACCCTTCCCAATAAATTCCGAGGAGCAGTGGTGTACTGGAGTACCACAGTCATGATTCCAGTGGAGCTAACCTCACTGTAGCAGTAGTGCAATATTTTTAAAGAAAACAATATAGCCCATGACAAATTTATTAGCATACATCAGTGCTTGGAAATCAACTTAATGATCAAATTTTCATGACATATCAGCTCACTGTGAAAAGAAGGGGTCATCCTGCAAAGTAGCAATCCAGTTCTACTCTAAATCTTAATGATGTAGTGCTTAATACCAAATATATCTAGAGATACCAAACAAGCTTAAAAAACTTCACCCACAGATTGACCTGCTCTGTGAACATCCTCACTCTCCCATCAAAGAAATGAGAATAGATGTGATTTATACAGCAACTCCATTCATTAAACTAGCTCTGGACAGTTCTGCTTCAGAGATTCATGGAGATAAAACAGAGACTTCAAACAGATGTGAACAGAAATGCAATTCTCATGATGCAAGAAGGAAGAATGTTGTGATGAGATGTGGGGAAAAAGCATTTAGGGAAGTAAATGCTATGTGAAAGTAAGTAGTTTACATTCTTAAGGGCAATATGCAAAACAGTGAAACAGCTTTGAACAGCCTTATGTTTCTGGTGGCAGATGGTTCCCTTTTGGCTGAACAGTGGTAAAGGTTCTTAATCAGGTCTACAAGTACAGTGAACCTTCACACTGCTGAAAGAGAAGCATCACTCCATTAAAACCAAGTTCATAAGCAAGTGTTAATCCCCACGCAATGTAGCATTTATCATTTTTCATGCAAGTGCTCATTCCAAGAGGATTATCACTTCCCCATCCTGCCCTCTGGCTGACTACACAGGGCAGAGAAATTCTTTATTCCATATGGAGGTTGGAGGAAGCTGTGATCCCCAGCTTCCAGTTTCACTATAGCTGCTCCAAGTTGAAAGTGGGAAAGAGCACAGGCCAACGTTGCAGTAGTTGCTCTTCAATGAGAGTATGGATATGGCTTCCCAGAAGCTGCCTAGCAGTTGCTAACATATGTCATACTACAAAGATGGGTGGAGAGAGGCAGCGGGTGAAAGAACTCTTTGCTAATACCCATCAGTACAGATCAGGTACATTCAACTGAATGCTCAGATGCACTTTTGACTTGTCTGCATACATGGTATTTTATTTAAGCTAGATTCAAGTGATACTATTTGAAACGCCTCAGATATGAATAAAGTACTGTAAGCACAGTTTTATAGCTAAGATATAAGTATATAGATCCACTTGTGTGAATTTATGAAATTAGATACGCACTTTATTTTAAAGAATTGCCCTTTGAGGCATAAAGATCTTAGAAAAGAACATATCTTATGTAGAATTATATTAACTACGTGGTATTTTTGTTTTCCTTTGGGGCATAATAGACTTACGTCTATACTCACATCTCTCCTTGTAGAACAGTTACAGACTACACACAGCTTACCTGGGTGCTCTCATATAACACATCTATTCATGCAACAATGAATGTAATTGAAGGCAAAACCAGGTAAAGACAGGAGTTCTAGACTAAGTGGTGCGTCAAACCCATCACAGAGACAATTGTAATATTATTTTGTAACATGCCATACATACCTAACGGCAAAAGCACTGCATATGCAAAAGCAGCTAATAATGCTGATAATTCGTATCCACCATCCTACATAGCTCCTCAGAAATAAATGCTGCAACAAAAACTAGATTACATGAATGACATCTAGTGGACACACACTCCCATAACAAAACTGTCACAAGCTTCACACAGTAAAAGCAAGCACCTATTCAGGATGACTATATCAGGAGTCATTGAGTGATACTGCTGCAAACAGACTTCTGAATTCTTTCAGATTGTTTAAATACGTTTCAGCTTAAGAGTGGCTGCACTGTATAGTAATACAATGACTATGAAATATATGTCCAAAAAAAGGAAAAGCAAAATTTATTCTTCTGCCTTGGATCTATTAAGAAGATTAGAAAGAAGTAGTGATACTGTTGCAGACAATATCTTCTCTACAATCCCAGGTCCTACTTTCATCACTTTCCAAGCAGCTACAATTTGAAGAGCGCTGTATTGATCAGGGCTCTGTTACACTGCTCTTCCTAAGAATTAAAGAATTAAAAAACATCTTGTAGGCACTGCTCAAAATAAAAAGATGCAGAGGGATTTCCTTCAGGAAAAAAAAACATTATCAGGTTTTCAATTAAAAACGCATTTCAGTTCCACCTGAAAAGTTTCAGTGTACAGGTAAAAGCTGTCTATTCTATCTGCATGCAAGGTCAGCTTCTTTAAAGTGCAGTCTCTGTGAGAATTTATATTTATATGAATGAATTTATAAGTACATCTCACATCATACACTAAGCCCATATCTAAAACTGCCCAAGGCAAACCTACTGAATTCCAGACCTACTGAATTCCGAACCTACTGTTTCCAGACAGTCCAGGAGAGTCTTGACAATTCACTGAAGCATGATCACCACAAACTTATCAACATAATGTTGTCAGGTTTGAATAACTAGAATTAATTACTCATAAATAGGTAGCTTTCTACACAGATTGCCACAGATTATCATTATACTCTTCCATTACTAAAATGGCAAGGAAACAGAATCCATACTCCAGTACTTCTTACTAAGCAGAGTGCTGACTGTAGTAATCACAATAAGACCAAAACTTTTGTGCAGTCATAAATAATCTAGTTATACCACAGTAGGACACTTCTAAAAAATTTAGTAAGGAAATCTACAAAGAAAAACTTGTCCAAAAGAAAGAAAAAAAGAAAGTCCTGCAGATGATATTGTTTTCTTATTTTATAGAATCCAGGATAACATACGCTTTTCTGGCTTCACTCTTTCTTGTGCCTTGTAAGATAAAGATATGAAGGAAGCAGCTAGTTAAAAAAACAACCTGTAGGTAAGTAGTTCAAGGCCACTAAAGTATTAGGTATTCATCATATGAGTAAAGACATTTATCCTGAGGATGGCTGTTCTTTGGAAACTGAATCCATGCAGCATTAGAGAGCACACTTTGTCAATTGAGAACACAAAGTTGTTATTCAGCTGATCTGTGAATACATTTAATTTTCACATCAAGTGGGATATACCACTGATGTTGCTCAGAAGAAAAGTATAGGACAATGGGCCCCCGAGGCAGTCTTAACAGTCCAGGTGAGTACTATGTAGATAATATTTACAGAGTAAGAAGGGTCATCTTGCATTGCCTTAATTTAAAACTTGCCCCCCTCAAAAAAAATCTGTATTTTATTTCTTTCCTGCGCATAGGTTACATCTTCTCTTACACCAGGCTAGTACAGAGCAAAAAGATTTTCTTCTAGTTTGGATTTATTTAAGGTGAGTTTCATCCACAAAATAAAACTTTGCAAATAATCCAAATTCTATTCTTTGTTGCTTTTGATTCCAAGACTGCCGAAGTGTCCAATAAAATCACAGAAGGACAGACAAGAAAATGACTACACATCACGCTTCTTGCATGGAATAAGCAATTTGAAATTTCTAAATGATTGACATTATTCTGTTGTCCTCTCCACTGGAAGAAAAAAAAAAAAGGAGATTAAAAATTCTGAGAGATTCTCCAGAGCTGAGTTAGAAAACTTGGTGCACACTGTGCCTTTGTGTGAAAAGAATCTCTGCCAGATGAATCAGGTAACTAATAACTTATTGCATTTCTCTGTTCCTGTGATGAGGCACAAGTGACACAAGTGGGATTTTCTTTGTAAGACTCCTGGACAGTATAAAATTCCATGACCAAAAAGTATGAGATGCACACGATAAAAATAATGCAGAGATATTTGTATCTTTGACTATCTTAATCTTCTTAATACCTCATACCTTTCACTTCCTTGTGAGCTTATGCTTCGGTTTTCATAACACATTTCAATGCCTTTGAAACCAAGACAGTTTCCTCATATGAAGGAAATTTTATGCCTAGCACAAAAGAAAGTTGATGCTTAAAGAATCTAAGTGATGCTCTAATACAAAAACATTAGTGTTGGGTCTGATGAATTATGACAATGCATAGGTCAGTCAACAGAAAAGGCAAGTGGTTAAAATAATAGTTTCTTTAATGTCTCATGTTTTCAACTTCCATTCAGAGTCGTTGTTCTCTTTGCACATTATGAAAATATACTAAAGTATACTTGAGAAAACCTTGTGAGTCTTAGGACCAAATCTGGAACACAAATAATATCATTTTCATTAGGTATCTGTTTGAGCTTGGTTTCTCAGCTTTTAAATAGACTTCCATCATTACGGCCCAAGAGAAAACAGCCCTATACCTTTCTCTGAAAGTTTGCCTCTGAAAGTGCTGCCCAGTTGCTCAGGTGTCTGATGGCAGGGTGATAAGCTGCCACTGGAAACATCCTGTAAACATTCAGGTTAGACACACTTTCTTGGGAGAATGAATATCCGTTCCAAGTTAGCCAATTGAAAGCAGAAAATGGGATTGTCCAGATCTGATGCTTGCTACAGACAAGAAAGCTACATTGCTGAAACCACTAGAATGAGGGAAGACTTTATCACCCCAAATGAAAGACAGGAAGACAATTTTACTTTTCAGCACAATTACATAAACCGGATGTTTTTTTAACTCTAGATAATCATGGAGCAGCTGTTGCTAAACAAGGTGTCTCACTGCAGAAACTGGTTTTGAGAAATTTTACTAATTACATCTAAGATACACCCCAGAACTCAAGGTTTGTGTTTAAACACTTGAAACTAAGCAAACTGGGATCTGATCACATGCACTGTCATGAGTGACCTATTCAAACTACATTGCTCTGATTAAACAGCAGATAATCTCCAAGTAGATAATTTCTCATGAAGGTTTCAGGACTCAATAAACTATTTCTGATTTTGATTGATAAGAATCTAGAGTACTTCATCTTTGTGGCACATTGCAAAGTTCACCTCCATGGAAAATCTACGGCAAACTTTTGCAGACAGCTTTACTGGAACCCTGGAAGACATTGTACACCCAAAAGCAGTTCAAATCCTTTCCTTTGGGTTCTGGTGATGAACACGCAAAACTGAAAACTCAGACATTTCAGCTGATCGTGCCACAAAGACAGCACATTATCAGCAAATGAGAAAAACCTTAAAAGAGTATGAAAGTCCTTGCACACCAAACTTAACTCAGACCAGAGCAGAAATAGATTTTGTTATGCATCTTATTAGTTACAGGAAGAAGAAAATCCATCTGCCCATTAATGCTCAATTTTCATGTTTTTAAATGCAAGGAAAAGTACTAAAAGTCAATCTAGAGAACGCATTCAGGAACAAATTATGCTGCTAGTTTTTCAGTCAAGAAGCAATAGGTAAATCCAGTGAAATAAAAGATATAGTCAAAGGTAAATTTGACCTTGTAAGCAGAAAAAAATAGAGACATTTGCAAAGATATTTGGAACAAAATTATTTAAGTTAAGCTTAATGAAATAAAAGCTACATTCAATATACACTGCTAAATGTGTTCAGTAGAGCACTAGAACAATTACTGTAACAATTGTAAAAAAAAAAAAGTACTATTTATGTACATATTTAGGGTGCTTTTAATATTTTTTTTAATATTTTGGTCAGAACTCTAGTGTGACTGATAAGACATCTGTCACACTGAAAGATGATGTTCAGTTATTTTGATTTTTCCTTTTTAATATCTATAAGAGGACCTCATGTTTACCTGATATGTCATGATTTAACAAAACTGGACACTTTTTAGAAGGATTGCAGGCTCTATATCACTTCATAATTTATTACTTGTGTAAAAATTCAAAATACAGTAAAGGAAAACAAAATAAAGTTAAGGACATTAGGAAAAGAAAAAAAAAAACAACTCTGTAGCAGTTTGCTACAACCTACTTGTTCTGAAATATATAGAAATATACAAAAAATTTTCTAAAATGTTTTTCATTATTTGAATACATTGTAATTCACTTGCATAAAATATCTTGAAACAAAAAAATTGTAAAAATTAGCATTGTGATAGTCACAGTGTTTAGTAAGCAAAAGACTATATTCGATAACTAGGATGAGGAATGAAAGTCAGGTTTCAGAGTTTTGTTCTAAACTTTATTACAAATGAGCTACAGCAGAAACTATAAAAGTAGTACAATAGCAACAGTGAGGATTAACTCAAGTTTTATGAAGAGCTTTGGAATCTAAGTATAGCTTATGTTAGTAAAGGGAAAAAAAACACCACTAGAAACCATAATATTCTTATGGTTACAGTCAGAATTACAACCATGCTAGTTGATGGAATGTTAACAGACAAGCCATAAACACACACACACAACTCCACCCATAGTAAATCCACCCTAATTACTGGTTTATGAACAAAAAAATTCAGATTAAAATGGTTTATAATATTGAGGTAATATTTCTAATACCCACTACAGAAACAGCATACAGAAAAACAGGAACCATAGTTTAGACAGGGTATTTTTTAAAAAAACCCATTATTTACATAATGACTCATCTAGATTAAATCAGAAGACATCTAAATCAATCTCCTCAAATTTTTTATACCTTGAGAACTTTCTATGAAAAAAAGAAAGGATACTCAATGAATGTAATAATGACTGTGGAAAAACAAAGGCCAAAAGGACATAAAAGAATGCAAGTTTCAGTTATTCAGCCAAATGCAGTATGGTGAAGACAAAATGTTTTGTTTAGTCAGGTTTTTGGGTTTGCTTATGCAAACTTTGGACACTTCAGATCTGTTTTATACTTTCAACATACCAAAGTTCAAAAAGGTTTGCACCAAAAGGTCGCATCACAGAAACACAGCAGAATGCAACTGCTTGTTTCTTGGTTACATTGGGTCATGCAGAGCTGGCTCTAGAAAACACAGTCATGCTGCCACACCATAACACCCAGAGGGGAGCACAGTCACTTCTGTGCTCCACTACACTTGAGACAAGAATACTGCAGGACCAAACTCATTCTTTCAGGAAGAGCCACACCATCTCCCCATTGCTCTGAGAACATTTGCAATCTGTTGCAGATAATTCTTAACAAGACAGTTGATTATGCAGTGGTAAGCACTAGAAACAGTCTCCTAGATCAAGTAGTTCTTACAAAAACAACTCATTTTGGTGTTAAACCTGAGGAGGGCTGGCTGTGACACTAACTAGTGATAGTGTTCTACACAATGACAGAAAATTTTTGCTTCAGAGTATATATGGCCACAAGCAGGAAATATTTCAGTTATGATCACCACCACCTTCACCACTGGGAGGACAATACATTGAATTTCCCTCACTTTCTCTAAAAAGAAAGGAGATGGTAAAGAAACTCAGCAGTGCAGTTCTCCCAGACAAATGCTGGAAACTTCCCCTCTGGGGACTTAAAGGTCTCTGGCCAGAAATTGAGAAATATAGGCTCTGCCTACCTAGTCGCAAACATGACAAAAAAAATATTAAATAAAAAATAGATTTTTCAGAATTAAATATATGCCCAAGTCTCCATAAGTTAGCATGATCTCCATCATGAACACAAAACGAACAGCTAGAAAAGAACAAAGTTTTTGTTTATTGGAAGAGTTTCCTGTACTGCCCAAAAGTAGTATAAAATTTGAAGTTAGTTTTTTTTTTTCCTGTGCTTGTTTATATGATAAAGGTCATGTTATTTTAAGGAATTTCAACCCTTCATTAGATGTAGCAGAGTATGAATTCTGCTGAGGAGATCTGAGGTCTGGTTAATTCCTTTTGTCAACCTGTTGTCTCACTGAGGCAGTGATTTGTAGCAAAATCAATAGAAAATGACAAATACGTAGAAGTGACAGATTATCTTGGTCATTCAGACTGCTCTTTAAGACTCACAAGATAAAACCTTGTAGTCTCACAAAATTCAGAGGGAAAAGATTTCAGTTTATAACTGGCATGGAAGTCAGGTAGATCTTAAAAAAAAGGTTTCTGTGTCAGGTGAAAACCAATCAAGCCATCACCCTAGCTTTAAAGTCATCCAGTTTCAGCAAACACCTTTGATCTATTTCAGTGTTCTGTTACTAATCTACTGCAGATGAAGAAACACAGAAAATGCAGAAATGACAATGAACAACAGAACCTTGTCATACCTAGACAAAGATACATTACAGACTACAGCAAGTTATGGGAAAAGTCAATTCTTAATCTCATAATACACAAAATAATGAATTCCAAGAGAAAAAAAACCCTAATGCTTTCTGCTTACCTGATATGGAACAATACTCCCATGAGCAGTACCCCAGCGTTTTGGTTCAATTTTGCAATTAAGGTAATTAGCTGCTACATGAGTGAGACATGCAACCTAGAAATGGAGAAAAAGTATAGTATTCAGGAAAGCTGAAACTTCATTGAAAGCTTCTCTGAGATTACTATCTATTTCTATGTGCTTTAGATACATAAGTTAAAATATTTATGTCACAAAAGTATCCTTTAAATATTATATATTATGTACACTTTTTAATATTGAAAAATTCAGGCTACGACTATATCATGGAAGTGCTTGTTTCAGTACAACTCAATAAACTCAAAAATTAGTACATTCCCTGTAACACTAGTAATGCTAGACACATATAGTATTAAACTACCCTATGAGATAAGACAGTATCACCCTAAATATTTGGCAGAATGGTCAACTGCAGCAAAATAAAAATCAGTGTCTTGTCCATAGTCTAGTGCAAAGCACGATGGATTTGTGGGACAGAACTCACTATTTCCTGAACCTCAATCTCATGCTTAAATCACAAAGGCTTTTTCTCAGTTACAAGATTATCTTTTTGTTTTCTCCTATGCTTCTCATTTTACATGTCTAAGCTACGGAAAATACTTCTGAATTCTTCAGCTCCCCACATGTTCTGCAATATAATTAAGTGGTAGCCCTTAATAAGTCATCTGTCATTAAAAGATAAGGAGAGGTTTATCAAGTTATTAGTCAGACAGCAAAACGAGAAAAATATTAACTTTAGGGAAAACATGGCATGCTAATTTAGTAACCAGAATTTGAGGAGTTTAATATATATCTTGTAAGTATGATTATATTTTAGGAAAAAGAAGTGAACATTTATGTAATGCAGTAATGCATGAAAATCAGTGGTTCTGTTATAATCAATGCCAGATTCTTTATTCTTAATTCTTTGAGAGAATACAGTGTGCAACTATATCTGAAGCCAAGTAACACAATAAAGCATTAGTTACCATGCATCATTATCACTAATTCACCAGACACAATATACTTATTTTATTCTGTTAACTAGTAGCTTTATACTGTTAACCAGTAAATGCAAGTGCTTGTCTAAACAGTAGGCCATGTGACCATTTTTTTCCAAAAATATTATTTTCTCCATATTTTTCCTCTAGATGGAAGAAATTTGCTATGATGATCAAAGTATTTACACTATTTTGTGCCTACCAGTCAGTCTAATCTAAACCAAATCATGTAGTAATTAATTCAGAGTCCACTATTCATATTCCAATAAGTGAATTATATCAGAATTTCTAGAAAAAAAGAATGTCATTTCATTTTCTTCTTCTTCTTTCTCCATATATTCTAACAAGGCAATTTGAATGTGTCACTCTCACATTTAAAGCAAACATTTAACTGTAAATCATAGATGCAGTGATTCTGTACATCAAAAAACCTAGGAATATATAGAGCAAAATAGAGCTTCACCGCTGACAAAAGTTATATATATATAGACATACTAACTACAAATAAAATTCCTTATTACTAAGTAGTGTTGAAAAACACTTTGTAGCTGATTTTCACTGCAGCTTGTTATAGCCCATTCTCACTTTATTCAGCTAAAATGTTGAACAATATCTAGTCTCTCCTTTGGTCCCCAAGAAAATCTCTGCAGTTAAGGAAATGGATCTGGGCATACGTAGAAAGAACTTTTTCCTCTGGTCTGCAATACAGATTTCCTCAGCAATATAGAATGAAACACACTGTGATTATGAAGATAGCAATTTTGGGACTAACAGTTGCTTAGACTATATCAAGGTCTCAGTTCAACTTGCTACTTAGTATGAAGAATAATTCCATTGCAGTCAATGTACTGAT
The DNA here is from genome assembly GCF_025592945.1 of Manacus candei. Taxonomy (NCBI): domain Eukaryota; kingdom Metazoa; phylum Chordata; class Aves; order Passeriformes; family Pipridae; genus Manacus; species Manacus candei. The sequence goes on from NW_026138097.1 coordinate 2,033,585, forward strand.
CACTTGCTTGAATGCACATGCCTATGTAGCGTATGACACTGGTTTACTTATTATTGTTTTTTCAATAAATCATTAAGTCTTTTGACTCCCTTTGACTTCCTTCTCTGAGTTGGGTATCTTGTTCATAGTCAAATTAGCCAGCCAAAAATAATTATTAGTAGTAGTCACAGTATTATCACTAAACAAATAAACTTATGTAGACCACATCAAAGTAAACATTTCAGTGTTTTGTGTTTCACGTAGGAATACACTTAGTTGAGTGAACTCTAAGGCTTTTTGGCCCATTTATAATAACTTTCTGACAAGTTCAGCAAACTTAAAACACGATTCTGTTTCTACTGTCCCAATTAACTGTTATAGACATTCCTAGGACTACCATGCTTTTTCCTTCTCTCTCTTCCTGGCTCACTTCATTCTCTTTGGTCTCTCCAAAGATTTAGTCCCACTAAAAAGGCACTATCCAGAAAAACCTTTCAGCATAAACAATTTATGTCCTTTATAAAGAACACAAAGAATTTATCTACCTATACCTTACAGTTGTTAAGCAAACTGCTGACCTATAAGTACAAAAAAGACATCCCAACCGAACATTTCAACTGACATAATATCCTTAGAAAAAAAAAGGTTTTTAACAATGTAAGTCTACTTCTTCAAATTCCACTGTAATTCAAGACTCAGGACCTCACTGCTACAGACAGTTCTTGCAGCAGAAATATCTATAAAACAATCAATCTCTAAAATTGCAGTTTAGGTACATCTGTATGACATATTCAGCTAAGTATTTTTAAATCTATATTTAAAATTGCTTTCCTGAAACTCTATAGACCCACTTCTTTTCTCCTTTAATTAAGAATTAATCCTTAAAAGTAACCTTTGAACTTGTAACATTAAAGCAGATGTAATACAACGATACAGACATCTCTGTATTCATTTGCTTGCAGAGACAGACCTATGCACTGTAAATATGTATTATCAAATATCTACAGATAAGTGTTTCTTTATTTCACATCAATAAAGGGAACACATATTTCAACATTCCTTTCTAATATTACTGTTGATGGCCAAATCACATATTTGTGTTACAGACTTACTTAAACCAGAACAAAAAGAGAGCTGCATTAAGGTCTGAAAAGTTATGCTCAGCTTATGATGGAATCAGACAGATGGGAAACAAGATATTAAAAGCCACAAGGTCAGTAGACAAAGAAAAGAGACAGAATTTCAAAAGATTTTTTTCAAGATAGCACATCAAACATAATTTATTACAATGAGTTTGCTGAGTCAATCAATCATTTGCATGCAATTTCAACAAGTGTATATGAATAACAAAAGAAGGCAGGTAACTGGCAAGAAGAGAAAATAACTTTTTAATTATATTCTTTACTTTCTTCTCCCTCCAATTTTTTGTCTCCATCCTGCCACTTATCTTAACAAGGCTTTGACTCTAAGCCAAGTTAATTCACTTTTTTCTCATTCTTGTTTATTTTTTCTTAAAGTAAGCATGTAGACTGACTCTTAGGAACTTTGAGACAGGCATTTTACAACCAAAATAAGATAACTTATTTTATGCTATTCTACAAAATAGCAACACAAATATTAATTTGTAACTTCATAGAAAAAAATCATTCTAGAAAATTCCATTGCCTTCTGTTGTGCAAAGGCTAATAATCTTCCATTTACACCTTCTCCATACTTCTAGTGACATGGAAAAAAAGTCTTTACATGAGAAAAATGTGAACACAAGACCACAATTCACATCTGGCACACACTAAAAAGGTCTCTTAAAATCACTGATCCCATACTAGTATTTACCTAATGACTGATTTTAAATATTTTCCCCTTTCCATGTTGCAAGAAATAGTTTGACACTAATAAATCAAAATTCAAGTTTCATTAATTTTTCTTTTGTAGTTATCCCTGGTTGTCCTTATTGAAGCTACCTACATGGATACATGCACAGGATGATTCCCAGCTCTTGCTTCTTGAGTCATTTCTTCATTAAAAAAACCCAAAAAACAAAAAACCCAAACAAACAAAACCCAAACCAAACAAAAAAAAACCAAAACCAAAAAACCCACGAACATTAAAACCTAAAACCTCTATCTCTACCAAGAAAACTTCACTCCATTTAGAAGAAACCTCCACTCTTCCAGTTAATTGTGCGATTTCTAAGCATTTGACCCATCAGTTTCAGGATGTGGCACTGCACCACAATGAATGGTGCTGTTCTACCAGTTTTTAGGCAGGGAATTGTGTTTCAAACTCCTGCAAGAATGAACTGGGTAGCAGGAACCACAGTCTTGTGCAGAGGCAAGACAGCTGCCACAATTCAAGGCAGCCCATCACAGAGGGGTCCAGCAGGAAACCACAGCATTCTCAATAGCTGTCAACACATATCACCCTATGTTTGGGCACGTAAGGGCCTCCCATCTAGCCTGGAGCTGAGAGATCTACAGGACCTAAAAGTCAGTTCAAGAGTGACATAAACCTATGGGCAAAGCATACGTTCCCACCTGCAAATGTACAGCAAAGCCACTGCCCACCATCAAGCAAGATTTTACTGCCTCATCAGTGGTGTCTCTATATCTGGGCAAGGCAGTAGGTCTGGACTTTCGAATTCACAACTGTTGTCCCATAATTCCACAATCCCTCTCCACACAGGTTTTTTTCTCCCCCTTAAGAGCCAGTAGTACCATAGCTGCTTTCAACCAGTGATTTGTAAATTCCATGAATGACTGCAAAAGGTAACTAAAAAATGCAAAACTACTATCAAGTAGGTCAAGGCTTACTATTAAAGAGTCTTTTAGAAAATGTCTGTGGTCACATTATGAACAGTGTGCTCTGAGCAAAAAGTGTTTTCTTCCCAGTGATGCTGATTTCTTTTAATGCAAACCTCCAGGAAATTATCATGAATTCACCCTTCACAAAAGAAAACTCCTGGCACTGAAGCATTAGTAAATGGCATAATCCCAGTCACAAGTACAATCTTGTAAAGATAAAATCAAATCTTTAATGACAAATGCCTACAATTTTAAAACAGGTCTCATATTGTGTCCTGTTTTGGTGCCTTCCAACCAGACACTTAGGCAGGTATCCAACTCTGTCAGTAATCACATGAGCCACCTGACCAAACAATACACAGTGAATCACATAGTCACACAAATAATGTGCTAGGCAGTGCTTAATGAACCAAAAACAATAAAATAAAAAAAAAAATCAATGAGAAAAACAAAGGTAATGCATTTGAAAACCCTATATCGAACATGGATTATCAGAGGGGAAGACAGATAAAAAGAGCAAAACAGACTTTAAATTACATAGTTATGTAGATACTTTTTTAGCGTGAAAATGATGGCTGATAAAACCTTTTGCTTTCTAAAAAAACCAGTTTAGACTACATAAACATAGAAACCGAGGCATTTTCAAAAACACAATGCATTTGTATCACAGAGAACTGCTACGTTCAGTGAAATGCAACAACAAAAAAGAACTGATCTACAAATTATTTTTTAACGAGCTATTTAGAGTTTATAAAAGACCAGAATGAATGCTTCTGTGCTTCCCACAGCATGGAGATCATCTCCTGATTAAGATTCAATTAGTATTAACAATAGCGAAGATTGATGCAACCAACAGATCTAGGACTTGAAATTTCAAAAATATATACAATTCAGCACAGAGTTTCAAGAGAAAGTAAGTGGTAAGTGTTAAATCTATCCTAGCTCTCCTCAGTCTCCAATTAAAACAAACAAAGAAAGAAACAAAACCAATAAACTTACACACATGCAGATGAATCTTAGGTGAAGGATAAGAAACAAAATCCTGACCATAGAATCTACTAGACAGCACTGGCATTAAAGAGAAAAAGGAAACAAAAAACCATTTCTTTTAAATTAACTCCAGTTGAAGAAAAACATTTTAAAAGGAAGAATAAATTTCATTTTCTTGATTAAAATAAAATACTAATCAGTTTTTTCTGAAAGTGTAAAGAAAGATAGTACTTTAGTCACTGCAAAAATCCTATGTCAGCTTCATAATAAAACAGGAACATCTCTAAGGAATTCATCACTTAAAAAAAATATATTAAAGATAATCTTCAGGTTAAAAATACCAAGAACTCCAAAGTTAGTGTAAAATCCAAAAATTAAGGCACTGAGTTTCTCAGGAGGAGAAAAAAAAAAAAGAAAAAAGCCTATCAATGTATTTTCCCATAACATGATCCTGGAAACAGATGAATCATCTTAAAAGTAACTTTGAAAACAAATCCCTTTCTGGCAATTCTATGACATGGAAAATTCAGCCAAAACAGTTAAAACTTTGGCAGAGTTCTAATAACTGAATCAGATGCCAGTAATAGACATATCAGACAACTTTGACCATAAACTTCTACAGTTATTTCCTTAAGTTTTTAAGTCTCTGAAAAAAGAATATATATCCACTGAAATATAATGCTCAGCTTTACAAAGTCTACGCAAAATGCAACTTACAAAAAGTTTATTCTGTTACATTTTATACAGTTTTTTAAAACCATAACACATTTTCTTATATTATTTCTTAATTATAACCTTTACCAATGAGAACCTATGCATATAATACATATTACAACTTAACAGGGTTTTAATTCTATGCAATGATATCTGGTTGTATTTCATTGACTGTTTAAAAAATAGCACAGATCAAGTTCTCAGAGTGGCTTCTATTCATGCAAAGAACTGCAAGCAGACTTACAAAGCATAGACCAGTTTGAGTTGTGGGAGGTGCACCCAGGTAGAGAAACTCCTTCGCTTAGTAACAGAGCTCCGAGAGGAGGTGAGTAAATTGAGGAGTATGAGGAACTGAGAGAGAGAGAGAGAGAGAGAGAGGGAGAGAGAGAGAGAGAGAGAGAAACAGGCCCCACAGCAGACAGGACTTATGACAGAGATTTCCCTGTCCTCTCTCCATATCACTGAAGCATGTCCAGATAAGAGCAATGGAGCTGACGAAGGGTCTTATAAGCTTATGAAGTCTTATAAGGAGTAACCAAGGGAGCTGTTTTTTTTTTTCAGCCTGGAGAAAAGCAGGCTTGAGGGGGACCTTATCACTCTCTACAACTACCTGAGAAGAGGCTATAACCAGGTGGGGGTCAGTCTCTTCTCCCAGGCAACAAGTGATAGCACAAGACGAAATGGCCTCTAAACCAAGGAGGTTTAGATTAGATAACATGAAAAATTTCTTCACTGAAAGGGCTCTTGGGCATTGAAATAGGCTGCCCAGGGAAGTCACCATATCTGGAAGTATTTAAAAGATGTGGCACTTAGGGGCATGGTTTAGCAGTGGACTTGGCAGTGCTGGGTTAACAGCTGGACTTGAGGATCTTAAATCTCTTTTCCAACCTAAATGATTCTTTTCTATTCTAAAAAATGTAGCCATATTTGACAGCTGAGAATGGAAACAGGAAAGCATAAAAATGCAATGCACACAGGTTTTGCCCACATAAAGTTTAATTACCTGTGAAGACAAGCATCAGAATAAATATAGCAATTTTTCTTCTTGTTTGCAAAGGGTAGTATCCAGAGGCTCCAAATTGGATGCTACATACATTTTGTGAAGGATTATTTTCTTTAATCAGAAGTGGAAAGCTGTCAACCTCCAAAAGAAGCTGTATTGAGATACTTTTCACTTTTGATCTTATCATTAGGAACAGGGCCATTTACAATGAAAATATGCATACACCTAACTATTTACAACACTTCTTTTTGTCTCCACATTTATCAGTGTGAACACTTTCACAGTAAAAAGAATCTTAAGTAGTTTATCTACTCCTGACAATGTAATTTTGATCTTAGAACAGATATAAACATAAAATATAATAGTAATTTCAACAGCTTGTGCTGCAGCAGTATAAAGAGGTAGATTTCTAGATTTTTAATTTGATACGTAAGGAGGCACGTACAGAAACAAGCTATGTCTATTTGGTTGTGTGAGAAATGTTCAAATATTCCACCCTTATTATCACAGCCAAATCTCCTGTTCATTACAGTAATTTTCTCAGCAGAACAATGGCATTATTTCTAACACTGAAAGATCTCCGGTCACTGCCCATTAAGTACTTGGGTTCTAATGCACTACAGGGATGACGGAAGAAACAAATCATGCAACGGAACAAAATGTTTTAAATAGTATGCTTTGCAATGTGCAAGAATGTATTTCTGTGCCTCTGCAGCGTTAATGAATGCCCATAATGACTTTTTGAGCATTTTAATGCTGTTTGCAATGCAGATGTGGTTCATCTACTGAGCTGTTAAACAGAATGCAAGTCAGAGAAATGTGGTCCAAAGTTCTATTTGACTTGAGTATTACCAATGAGTCTGGAGTGGAAGACATGGCACTTCTGCATGATAATGCTTTTTGAACAGTGGCAACAAATTTGTAAGTGATACCCTGAAGAAGGAAGTTACTCTTTAATTAATCAAAAAAAATATTGTAGTACGACAAAAAACCAAAATGTTTTATTACAGAGTAAGCTTGAATAAAAATAACTTCACATATGTTTATCAGAGAAATATAGTACTACAAATATTCATTCCAAGCAAGTCAAAGCATTTTTACAAATAACTGAACTTTGACTAGACACGCACAAGTCTATAGGCCCTGATGGGATCCATCCCAGAGAAATGAGGGAACTGGTGAAAGAACTTGCAAAACCACTTTCAATCATGTACCAGCAGCCCTGGTTAACTGAAGAAGTTCCAGTTGACTGGAAATTAGTAAACGTAACATCCATCTACAAGAAGGGTCAGAAGGGTGATCTGGGGAACTACAGGCCTGTCAGCCTAACCTTGGTTCCGGGCAAGGTCATGGAAGAGCTCATCCTAAGAGCCGATACACGGCACATGCAGGACAACCAGGTGATCAAGCCCAGCCAACGTGGATTTACAAAAGGCAAGTCCCATTTGATCAACCTGATCTCCTTCTATGACAAAGTGACCTGCTTAGTAGATGAGGGAAAGGCTGTGGATGTAGTCTTTCTAAATTTCACTACAGCATTTGACGCCATCTCCCACAGCATCTTCCTAGCAAAACTGGCTGCTCGTGGTTTGGATGGGTGGACTCTTCAATGGGTAAAAAACTGGCTGGATTGTCTGGGCCTGGAGAGTGGTGGTGAATGGAGCTAAATACAGTTGGTGGCTTGTTATTAGCGGTCTTCCCCAGGGCTCAGTACTGGGGCCAATCTTGTTTAATATCTTTATTGATGATCTGGACATGGGAGTTGAGTGCAATCTCAGTAAATTTGCAGACAAAACTAAGTTGGATGGGAGTGTTGATCTGTTCAGGTGTAGGAAAGTTCTACAGAGAGACCTGGACAGACTCAACAGTGGGCTAAGGACTGAGGTTCAATAAGGCAAAGTGTTGGGTCCTGCACTTGGGTTGCAGCAATCCCATGCAATGATACAGGCTTGGGGAAGAGTGGTTTGAGAGCTGCTCATCAGAAAGGGACTTGAGGGTGCTGGTTAACAGCCGGCTCAATGTGAACCAGTGGTGTGACCAGGTATTCCAATGGCATCCTGGCCTGTACGAAGATAGTGTAGCCAGCAGGACTAGGGAAGTTATCATCCCCCTGTACTCGGCACTGGTGAGGCCACAGCTCAAGTACTGAGTTCAGTTCTGGGCCCCTCACTCTAAAAAGGACATTGAGGTGCTGGAGCATGTCCAGTGAAGGGCAACAAGGCTCATGAAAGGACTAGAGAATAAAGTTTCTGAAGTAATCAAACCAAGCAGTATGAAAACTTAGCTAGCATTCCATTAGCATAACCCAAAATGCCATACTTGTTAAGGTTTACTAGATTTCCAGAGGTTCAACAGCACATAACAACCAGTTATCTTCCTAACTTAAAATTTTCCATTACGTAAAATTGAAATCTCTTCCATCAAGGTAAAACATTTTACTTGCTATTTATCTTAACAAATAACACATAATGTGTTAAAAGGTTCTATCCAAATTTGACCAACTTATAGAATGACTTCTAAAAAGTTCTATGAGTTTAGAGGGATAGGTGAGCTCTTGGGGTACACTTGCTTAAATCATTCCCCTTTCTTTTCAACTACCCAGGTTATCCTCCTCCTAATACTCAGAACAATTCCTGATCTGCTGGTAATAAACATCTTGATTCCATTTCCAAGACTACACCCTTATTTAAAGGTCATCTAAATAATAAACTCATTAAAAGAAATGTCCTTCTTTGTCTTCAAACTCTCTCCCCTATCCACCCCAGACAGCCACTTTTATTTTCTTTTAGTAATAAAGGGGTGTATTTTTTCCATCTCCTTCCTAGTCCTTCTCTAATTGATGACAGAGGCAGATCAACATACAAGATGAAGCTGCAACTCATTCAATCTCATACCAGAACAATGGTAGTGAACACAAAAAGACAGAGAATTTACTGTCAGGTAGCAGCTAAAGAAGAAATACCCTTGCACTTTGAATACGTACTCTGTTTACAGACTAAAGAAAGCAACTAAATAAAGCCAAGATCAAGTTGGAGTATATTCTACCAATGACTGTGTAACTAATCATTAGAAATCGTAACACACATACCACAGAGGCCAATATTAAATTGAGTTACTGTCATGTTAGTATAGTCTTCTGGTCTATTCAATCAAATACTGGCTGCTTAAAACCCAGAGGGATAAGTTCTGTTCTTAGTTACACTGATGTCCTCAGTGGAAATTATTAAGAATTGTGGCCAAGAAAAGAGTTTACAGCACAGTAGATGTTTAAAGAAATGTTCGTATTAATTCAGATTTTATTCCAGTACCAGAGCTATACAGTGAAAAAGATGACATCTCCATATAGCACATACTCAATTTTTTATTATGATGGAGATTAAGAATACAATGTTTTGCAAAGATGACATTTTATAACCTTGTAAAAACCCACTTACTCAAACCATACCCAAAACAAGACAACTCTGTTACAGTCCTCCTAGTTGGCCTCCAAAGTCAACAGAAGCAATGACCTCTTAAAAAGAAGATTTTCTTTCTGTATTCAGTCAACTCACGACTGTTAGCAAGCAGAGAACAAGATACAGTCAAGAACCTGAGTAGTATTTAAGTTCCAAGATTGATATTCGTCATACAACTTACTGCTCAGGGATTCTGTGATGCCATACATGTCCTACAGGAAGTATGTAATTGTTCCCAGTTTTACCCATACCCAATAATTTGTAAAAGACATGCCTTGAAAGCCCTGAATAGACAGCACTAAAAGCACCTTAAATAGATAAGCCTTAAACACAGTGATCTCAAGAAAATGTGATGCAGAAACAAAAACTAATAGCTTCTAAACCTCATCATTACCTGAGTAAACTCACTGTCAAATTAAGCACAGAGATGGAATATAGAAAACAATGTATACCAATTTTCTAGGTTTTCTTAGGGTCACTTCGAAATTTTAAGAAGATTAAGAGTTTACTATGGCAAATACAAACTAAAACATAGTAATTAGAAGCAGAGAAGTGCCTGATGAACAATCATATAATACAAAGAATATTAACGACATTATCCTGTCTGTGGAATCTGGGAAAAAATACACTTCAAAATTGCAGAAATGTTAAATGTAAAATACTTCTTGCAGATTTTCAATCCAAAAGAAACCCACTTATTACAGTATTTGTTGAAGCCTGGTTGTAATTAAATAAGGAAGGATATTAAAACTTCCAAGAGATTTTTTTAAGCCACAACAGAAGAAAAGGCACAATTGCATAATTGGAACCAAATCCAAAACCCACTTCCTTCTTATTTACTAGTATCATCTAAAGGACACTATTTAAATGCTGAAAGGTCAGGAGCTGACAACTATGAATCATCTAAAAGTCAAAAATTTCAAAGGAATTGTACAACATGGGTTAAAAGTTTATAGATGAGAGATATAGAAAGTTAGTGCTCACTGCAAAACCACATCCTAGGAGTCACTGTATCTCTTGTCAACAAAATCATAGAATCCTATTTTGTTATGGGAAAAGAAATCCTCTTGGGTAGCAATAAGTGTTTGCTACACAGAATTTGAAAGAAAGACGTCTTTTTTAAGATATTAAAAATAATATATCTTCAGAGAACAGGATTTCACTTGATAATTTGGTGCTGCACAGACCAGTTAAATACAAAACTAACTTGCCAGTCAGTGGGATATTTTTTTAAAAAGCTTCAGATCATTTTCATTGGCAGTTGAATTCAGCTCAATGCTCTTTGTCATTTGCATATCTGTGCAGGAAATTAGTATCAAAAGCATTTTCCAGCCCTACCCTCTGGGAAAAAAAAAAATCCTCTTGCAATCCTATAAGGCATGCAGAAAAGTGATAGCACAGATATAGATGGGCATGTACATGCTAGGTTTTTTTGCTATAAAATAAACCATGCAGTTTTCACGATTTTCTAATTATTTGAGTGCCTTAATTCCTGGGTTTTTTTTTTCCTTTCTGACATAATCAAAGACATCAACACTGACCAATGAAGACATATGTATTGGCCAGCTTCACGATTCTCAGTTCAAAACAAAGGGTTGGACAAAAGATGCAAGTACACTCCTATGTTAGCTCAGTGCATGAAATGCTGGCAAAACCAAAAAGTTTCATAAAAGTCCCTGCTTTTGCAACAATATTAATAGGAGGATGGTTCAGTAATGCTTTTGTTTTACACACAGAAAATTCCTTTTTTCTTATTAAAAAATATTACACTTCAATGAAATTCATTCTGAAGGAAAAGTTATCATGATACATCTCTTTGACCTCTAGATCCCATCATTAATCAATGACAACAAGAATCTAACAAACTAAAAGTCTACAACTTTAAGTTCCTTATAGTTTTGGCAGCATCCATGAGAAACTTCTAAAGGTCATTCTTTTTAAACATTCATCACATGAGGAAGAACTACTTTTAGGTATCTTCGCTTGGATGTAAAACCCTAATCCCTGTGAAAGCATGGATCTTATCACAGTAATTGTCTAACTTTCCTTTAAAAAACCCATTACCATGAGAAGTCCTGTAAGAGCAATTTTATTATTTACTTATTTAATTTTCAGATTTGTGCTACTGTTATTAAACTCATCCTTAAATACTTACAAATAACCACCAGTCTTGCAAAAAGAAAGAAAATTAACCAGAAAAACTAGATGTTCTCTCTGAGGGAGGCTCAGCAGTCAGCTACATTTTACTTCATTCATTTTAACACATTTTTTTAATAGAATTGATCACATGGGTTTATTTTTGGTACTCTAGCACCTCATCTACAAACACTTCTTCCAATTGAATATATGTTCTCACTGCAGTCTTGGGCCAACACCCTAAAATTAATTTGGACCTAAGTAACAGGATTATCTAAAACAAAAGCACCATTTTCTGAATAACATTTTATACCCATACACTATTCCAAAATACCAACTTATTTGAGTTTAATTTATCCAACACTGAAGTAAATAAAACCACTTATTTTTCAATGAGAATGTGCATGTATGGAATTACCTGTTAATAACTTTTAGACAACTATAATTTGGTAACAAGCATGAAACGACTTAATGTTTGAAAATATCAAAAAACTACTAAACTTTCCCTTCACCATTTAGTACTTTTTCAGCTAAGCTAAGCATATAGAAGACAAACACCACCTCACATGCTTTGTTCACTAACATTTATCCAGGTCTTCAATCCCTTTCCTATGTATCCCAGTGAGTGGCCTAAAGGACAATGTGTAGAAGTTCAGACAGAAATTCTGCAATATAAGAACACTTTTGTGCAGAGTTAAATCTATCCTAACCAAGAAAAAAGATTCTAAAGACAAATGAGGTACCAAGCTGAAATACAAGAGCTACAGCAAAACCTAACTTCAACTCTTTTTACTTTCAGCATTTGATAAAATATCTAATAAAAATCAAGAAAGTTTCATTTTAAAAAAAAAAGCCAAAAACAGTGGAATAAGAAATTAAAAAAACAAACAAACAAAACACAAACAAACAAACAAAACCAAAATACATTAATAAAAAATAACAGAAACCCTTTTAATAAAATTAGAAATGAAAAAGATCAAGGACAAGCTGCCATAATATGGAACACTACAATATCTTAAAAATAAAATCCCCTAACTATTAAAAGGTATTTAACATACATTTAAAATATTTTTCTAAACTGCTTATTACACTTTTCAAATGCAGACACACTATTTACAAATATATTTACGTATAATTAAATTCAGTCCTTACAAACATTTGTTCTGAAACAAATGAAAATTTCTTTGTTGATTTAAGCAAGGGCTTCCCCTCCTTTCCAGATCTGATTTTGGAAGGTATTTAGACAAGAGCACTAGGCTCTAAAACAAGAGGAACCTCAATCATTAGTCTCAATCACTATTATTATACAATGATATAGATGGGAAGGAACATTTGGAGATCATCTTGTCCAACCTCCTGCTCACACCTGGCCCACCTGCACAATGGGCACTGTCATCTCTCAACTGTACTGACAGATACAATGTGAAGAAAAATACAACTGAATAAAGATGAAAAAAATGGAGCACTGTAGTAGCTTTGATTAGAACTTCATATAATTTTGATGCACATTTTAAAACATAAACAAAAATTCCTCTGCAAAATATACCCGTTTGGTACCAGTAAGTACCTACATCAGCAAGACAACATATCATCCAATCACATGCAGCTCATACCAACATCACTTTCTTTTTACAAATTATAAATCATTGCACCATTGGTGCTTAAGTGTTCAAAGAAAATTTAAAGTTCTCATTATTTGTAGTATATGGTATATCTTTCATGATCAAAACAATTTTGTCTTCAATACATCTAGAAAAAATGCTGCATCTTCAAGTTTACTTTATTCTTTAATTCCCGGAGCCAAAAGGCAGACGTCCTGGACTACATTACTTTGAAACTTAGGTGATACTTGATTACTCTGGGTGATTTTGCTCAAGTTATTCAGCCACTCTGATACTAACACTGCCCAGTGCCAAGGCCCCAAAACCAGTTTCACCACTTATACTTGTCTTACCTCAAATCACCTACTACAACTGTTAAAATCTCAGAGATATTATAAACCTTGATTAACCTGTGTTTTCCAAGAACATGTAAAAAGTGAAAGCCAAACTTAATGCAACAGTAACTATAACCATGTCATATAAAATGGTCACTACCAGAGTGGCAGAATAAGGAAACTATCACTAATGCCACTACTGTCATTATTATTTGTCATCATTAGCTGTAGTAACTAATGCATATTAATTTGTGTCCAAATGGTAGATTTAGGTTCAAACATAAGGAAACAAAAGGAAATTTTTTTAAAACTCCTACCTGAGTTGACAAGAGATTGCAGTCAATGTGCAGCCCTTTTCCAGTCTTATACCTCTGAAGTAAACCAGCCATAATTGCTCCATATGTATACAGCCCAGTAGCAAGATCTGTCATTGCTACTCCCATTTTAACTGGCTCCCCATCCTAAAGAAAAAAACACCCCGAAACAAAATGAGATAAACAAAACAATAGACAAAACAAAACAAACCAAAAAAAAAAGGAAGAAAACAAGCAGAAACAATACAACTGTGCAGGGCTATGATCTTATTGGCATCACAGAGACATGGTGGGATGACTCCTATGACTGGAGTGTTGGAATGGAAGGATATCAGCTCGTTAGGAAGGACAGGCAGAGGAGATAAGGACACGGTGTTGCCCTCTACATAAATGACCAGTTGGAGCGCATGGAGTTCCACCTGGGGATGGATCAAAAGCTGATGGAGAGCACAGGGAGGGCAGCTACAGGTGACATTACAATGCTGCTACAGGCTGCTCATCCAAGAGGACAGTGTGAATGAGGCCCTCTACAGAGAGACAACAGTGGCCTCACATTCACAAGCCCTGGTCCTCATAGGAGATTTCAACCATCCTCGACTTGTTGGAAAGACAACACTGTAGACCCAGACACTGTAGGAAAAGAGCAGGTTCAAGACAACCTAAGGAACCTGAACATGGACAAGTCTATTGGACCTTATGACATACATCAGATGTAGGTCCTGAGGGAGCTGGCAGTGGAAGTGGCTAAGCCACTCATGGTAGCCCAGTGAAGTTCCCACTAACTGGAAAAGGGGAAACATAACGCCCATTTCTAACAAGAGAAAGAAGACGACCCAGGGAATTACAGGCCCATCAGTCTCATCTTTATATCCAGCAGGATTATGGAGCAAATCCTCCTGAAAGCTATGTTAAGGTACATGGAAAGTATGCAGGTGATTTGTGACAGGCAATATGGTTTCACTAAGGGCAAACTGTGCCTGACAAATTTAGTGGCCTTCTATGATGGGGTTACAGCAGTTGTAGATATGGGAAGAGCGACTGATGTCATCTTCCTGGACTTGTGCAGGTAACTAACCCACATGACATCCTGGTCTCTTAAACTAGAGAGACATGACCTTGATGGATGGACCACTTGGTGGATAAGAAATTGGCTGGATGGTTGCACTCAAAGAGTTGCAGTCAATGCCAGAAATCAGTATCTTTGAGTGAACTGAAGTATAAGAACCACCACTGAAAACTAGATATTCTTACAGCAGGTACACAGAACTGTCACTTTATGATGTTGCATACCGCAAATTGTGAATGATTTGTTATGTAACTTTTTGTCCCTAATAACATAATGCTTCAACTTACCAGTGCAAAAAGAAAAGAGATAATGTTAGACACAAGAGAAGCCAGTGAAGACCAAATTTTGCCATGCCCAGAAGCCAAAGGCTAAAACAGTTTCCAGGGTGTGCTGACACAGGTGCCTATCTGTTTGAAAGGTAGAACCATATTGCTTCATTGTTCTCACTCCCTTTTTCTCCCTTCTCTTCTGTCCCTCCCCCAGTCAAAGGTCAGTGTTGTATTTTCCAGTATACACACTTCAGGCTTCTAGTAAGAAAAAAAGAACAACTTTTTGTTTAGACATGTAAACATTACACATGTAAAGACAGGCAAATTCCTGACCTTCTGACTGAAATCACTGAAAAGTTGTTGGTTCAAATATTCTTTTTCAGTATGTCGTCCCTTTTCTGGCATCAAGGGAAGAATCTTCATTTTACTGTTTCAGAACTGCGTTACTGTGTTTCAGAACTTCTGTAATCATTGGCATGAAACACAACCCTTCTGCAATCAATGGTAAAATGAACTTCTAATTTCAGTCCAGTTAGGCTTTTATCAAAAGATCTTAAAAGTGCTTCTTCTGAGACATTCTACCATTTCCTATTCTGAAAAGTTTGATGTCAGGTGATCAGGTTCTGACAGCAGTTCCCTGTTTTGAAGTATTTTTTTTTAATTTTCAAGTTTTGAAGAAAAATAGAAGTGCAAAGCTAATGGGACTGTTCCAGACTTTTAGCTCCCCCATAAACCCATCATAAGACAACTCAAAATCAGTATAATTGATAAATAATAACTGCTTGTGAAGTACCCATAAATGTATTTAAACTAATGTAGCATAAGTTCAATAAAATTTAATTTACAGAATTATTTTAATTAGCCATATCTAAACTTCTAAGTGTAATTATTGTAATAGTAATCTTGTAATCAAGATTGCAAGAGTAACTGATAATTATTAAAATTATTTTTAAAAGAGTGTCTTGACTTCATGTAAGACAATTAATCTTCACCATCTTTTTTCTTTTGCACTCCAACAGGATTTACATAAATCTGCTGTCAAGTCATATATAAGTTACAATATTTTTCTTAAAATAATTTTATTGTATTATTAATTGCATTAATAGAGCAATTTTGAAATGAAAGGCAGTAGGACAATATTTCCTATGTAAGGTGGAAAAGGTTGCTATTTTATTCATATCATGGAAGTGACTAAAAATTATAAAATCTGTATCAAATATGACAAAGTTAAAAAAAAATCTGAATTACTCTCATTCAAACTGCAGTAAGGATTAGTCTGGGGCTATCTATAGCCTAGATATCTATAGATTGATATGTAAACCACACAACATTAAAGTGAACACTGCTTTAGGAAGTACTACTTTATTGAAGAACCTCTTATTTCTTCCTTCTCCGCACTCTACACCAAGCCACTTCACCTTCCCAGTAGAAAAGACAACTCAAAGGTTCCAGCCATTTACTACTCTCATTGTACCCAGCTCTGGGGGAAAACAGGTAAGAAAGTTGTTCTGTTTTATATGTGTGCAAAGGCCTACTGAAAAAACTAATTAGCACTGGAATGTTTTTGATCTGCAGAGCTATCACTAAGAAATAAAATGCAAAAAAGAAAACAAACCTAAAAATGTTTCCCCTCTATTATCTGCTGCAAGATCTCAGTCTGTTAAATTGTTCTTTCTTCATTACAGTAATTTCATTACATTCACTGAGTTGAGAAAAAAATCAAAAATACTTTAGATTTTGCAAACACATGTGCAGCAACATTCTTAGTTTGAAAACACTTTTTATCATTTTCAAAGTGTCATTAATTTCACCCTTGAATGAGAAAACTACACTTTGAAGATCCGGAAATCAGGACTATTCCAATAGGTTATTACATATGAATTTGCTTGATTCCCACACACCTTCCTCATCAAGTACTAAACTACCTACTGTTTAAAAGCAAACACTTTATTTGCCTCAGTAAAAAGTTCACTTTTATTTCTAAAATACTTTCATGATTTCCCTTTACCGAACACTCCTGCAAACTACTAGCACTATACTGTTATTGTTATTTTTAACGTTAGCTTTACTTTACCCTAACACTTCACAACCTATAATTTTGAACAAGTCCACACAATTTCTAACCTTCTTTGGTCTTTCCTACCAAGGTTCATGACTAGCTGCCATTTTTCTCCGCTTAATCAGCTTTAATCAGCTCCTGTACCATAAAACAGCCTCTTGGTGGTAGGATGCTTAGCTGTAAGTACTGTGAAACAAATTCATTCAGGTTTTCATCTCTGTCCTGCAGAAGAAGGGAAATGAAGCTGCTTTACATGAAGGATAAAGCTCCACACACACAGAAATACTTTCCTATAGACAGAGTTTCTGACAGCACAGCAGTCCTTTTATGTAGCTAACTTTACTTCAGTCACATGAACAAAGTAAGGACCTATACAGTATCTTTGATTCAAGGAAATTACTCAAAAGTAACAAACACCGCCACCTCTCTCAGCCAAAAGTGGTGTTACTGTTCTGGTAGAAAGATGAAATATAGCCCTAGTCAGGGAGAAGTGCCTCAAGCAAAGAAAGCTGCATCAAGGCTCAAAGACTGGGTTGAACCCTAATTAGGTGCAGCACCAGGACATGCCCTTTTCTCATTTGAAAAGAAAAAGATTCACACCAGTAGAGTAGACCTTTTCTTACATCACTGTGCTTTACTTACCACTGTGCTCAATCTTATGACCAGTTTACACTTTTATACCTAATTTTTGCTGCTTGCTAAATTCCTTAAATTTGTCAGCATATTCTGGCCCAGAGATAGCCACAACATGTTTTGGAAGCTTCCTTTCCTGAATCTTTTTTTTGCTCTTTGACATATTTTCTATTCCCAAACTTACAACAATAATATAAAAATCATCCATTAAAAATGAAAATTGTTTTGAAATTACCTTCTTAATAAAAGCATTCTAAGTCCAGTAGTCTTTACAGATGTGACAGAGTTGCTGGAGCTAATATGAACCAGCAATGGTTGTATTTTTCAACAGCTCTGAGCTATATACCAGGTATACTCCTTTGTTATAGTTTGTTCGAATTTAAGCTGAAAAATGGTCTCTCTGGATTGTAGATCCCAATCATGTCTTGCTGTCTGATATTCAGTAAAACAAAAATATTTCTTCAGCAGGAAAGAATGCACCACCATAAAGATACTTTGAATATTGAAAACTCCATGTAATAATCAACTTGGAGATGCAAGGGGATTTGTATTCAAATTGGGCTTTATTTAATTAATTTCAATTTATTGCCTTAATGAGTCATAGAAATGTTCATCAAAAGAATATTCATCTGGCACTGATATATCTGAATATATTAAGTAAAAAGTTTCTGTTCCTCAAATATGAAACTTGAATGTGGTGTTTAACTAGGATATATCTATAAATTTTTTTATCCAGGACAATAAAAGTGTCATCAGGGCAAACTTTGTCCTTTAGCACATTTTAATTTATGTAAAGAAAACCTGAATGTGGTCTGAAGCAACTACTTTCATTCAAAAAGGGTTTGTGTTACCGATTTATACAAAACAGATTCCCCTCATAAACACCCTAGAATTTCAAATTTCATAGGTGTCATACATTTCTAATACAGAAGTAATCAAGCACGTGTGTAAGAGCTGGAATTCCGTGTCTATTTCTGTACATGAACACATAACTTAAAGATAGTATTCTACCGTGTTTGGTTTTGTACAACCAGCAAAAACCACACTAGCACAAATGCATCTGTTTGTGCCTGTAACTTCACAATATTCCAGAAGTTATAGCTTGATTTCCAGGTTCAGAATATGCTCAGAAGCATTTCAAACCTATTACCATTAAGTGATATCAGTAACTTCTATTTCCAGGCAGGAAAAGGTAAAACATGCCATTGACTTCTTTTTTTTATGCAGGAATATGTATTTCTATTGGATCTATACATTTTTAAAAAGTCAGATACAGGACAAAAGTTTAGTATCCTATTATTAAAATGCTTTGTGAGGAGCTGTGAATATGTATACCTCAATAGTAAGCACTTCAGTCATGTATGCAGATATTTTGTTGCTCCTGCTCAAATTCATTATAATTTGTCTGTAGCATAAGTTGATGCCTCTAAAACCATCCTGCAAGCACATTCAATGGTTTGTTTACCAAAGTTTCCACAGAGCACTGTTGTACTGATGATGTTATGCTGAATTCTCTATAGCTATTGCAATGCAATACAAAACCAACACTGTCTGTTATAACTTTTCCTTTTCCAGTTTATAAGAGTGGTCTTTTTTATTTTATTTAAGAAAAAAATCGTTTACTAGGGTATGCTTCAAATGAACATATTACCTTTAGTATATAAATTCCATGTTATCTGGTCAACAAATAATTTAAGCTTTATTTTAAAAAGCACCATACAAGAGTGAGTAAGATTCTTTTTTCTTCTTTATTTTGGCCACTTTTCTACATGCTGACTGAAACAAGGTTTTCTGCTTTTGTTCAGAGTTAGTTTTGTGGAATTTTAAACATAACTCAGTCACATGAATATAAATGTAAGAAAAACATGGAAGATTTTACTTTTCTCTTTCAAAGTAACTTTCAAAGAAGTATACAATATGATTTTAAAGCCACTTGAGTAAATTTTCACAACATCAACAAAAGCCACATTTGCTTCTTTGGAGTCATTGACTACTTGAGTCTTTGAAAGAAAACTGTCCCTCTATACATCAAAAAATGGTTTTGAGAAACTGAGGAAATACTGTATGAACAACTTCAAATAAAGAAAAATAAGAAGTAAGTTTTAGCATGTTTATTTTAATCATGCAAAAGAGTGACTAAGTTTGAATGAATTACTAAAAGGCCCCAGTGAACAGACAAAGCTGTTACTGACAATGATTAAATAATTCCTATGACTACATTGCCTCAAGTCTTGGTGAGGTGATGTGAACATCTGGTTTTCCAGTGTAGATCTTAATACAATCTTTTAATAAAATCCATCATCTTCATAATGGCCACCAAGGACTATTACTCTCATAATAGAACTTACATGCAATTACTCAGTATAACAGTTGTATTTTCTGTCATTCCCATATCATTGAAAAGCTTTACAAGAATCCTATGTTTTTCAATTTTTCAACATCCTTTCCTTTATTTGTGTTGCACTAACAGCATTTGCTCATTCTATTAGCTTATACTCCCTTTTAATTTTGTTTGGTATATTTTGAAATGTGCATGAAGTTTCTGGCATTGTACTGGAAGTATTAATCTCCACCCTGCAAACAATGGTCCAGATGTAAAATTTACTTACACTACAGTTACTGTGATCAGTCATTGCTCAGTGTATATGCGCCTTACACATTTGAAGGGAAGTAAGAGCCATAAGGACTGCACTCATGTCTTCTCGTGTTCTGAGATGGGGCATCCTATAAGTATGTACCAATAACATGGCAGAAATGGACAAACAGTTTCAGGACACTAGGCACAAGATGTTTCAGCTCATTCAGTCAAACAATGCTTGATTTTTATTCTTTTTTTCCTAATAGAAAGGACAACTCTGGTAACAATAATTGCCACAAGCACAGAGTTCTGATGTTTGCCATTATTCTCAGCAGAAAACAAGTCTATTTGGCAGACTATCAACCCTGCAGTAGAGCTGAGTCCAAATCATGTGTGGTTAGCTTTGAACAACCTACTCAAACACGAGTATTTGACACTAAGTAGAGAAACTTTATGCACTCCTTGTTTATCTAGGGCATGCAAGTTCATAGAGATCTGCCCTACTGCTTCCAGAGTATCAGGAGCACCACCACAGAACACTTTGTAGCATTTACAATGCACAGAACAGACTTGTAACACCACCTTACTTGAGAAGTGACATTTGGAGGCCACATTCCTTGCATCTGTAGGTGATTCAAGACAGCATAAGAAAATGCTTATTTGGCCACCATTTCTCTGAGGTGAAGACACACATTTTATGTATCCCTAGAATCCAGATACTAAACTACCTCTGTCACGCTTCCTGCACTACTGCAACTACCAAAGATCAGTGGGATTAGCAGCACATAAAGCTTTCCAGAACCACTAATGGCATCTCTCTGCTTATTTCCAGGCAGAATGATTGAAAAAACTTTTTGTCAGAGTTATCTACATAGCTTCACAGTTCCCTCTTTTAAAGAGGGAATATCAATATTCAAGCATCAGTGAGATTTCACATATGGTTCCATCATCCAGGCATCAACATGTCTATTACAGCTCTTGAAGTGACAACAAGTGGCCACTAACAGGTTAGCATACATCGTCAATTTATTCCCTGGAGATCTAGGGTTTTTCTTTTTTTCTTTCATTTTCTGTTTCTGGGACATTAGCTTTGGAAGCCTGGAGTGAGATATCTTTCATTCCCAGAGGTGAGACCTCTTGGAGGGCTTGTATAACAGATGTGTTAGCATAGGCTAACTTGTTCCATGCAGCAAACAGTTTTGGTACGTGGCACAGAGATTGTATTAAATTTGCAGGTTGAGTATCATACCTCATGCCCTGTGATATGCATGAGACCAGAAACAGCAGCGGCAATGGAGTCATATCCACCTCTCTGAACCACTGGACCAGTCTGACCATAACCTAAAATAGAAACAGAACAATTGGTAACTCAGTCAAGGACAAGTACAACATAAACTATTTCTTCTCAGCTTTTGTTCGCAAGTTGTCCAGATTGTACAACCAGTGAATGCTATTGTATTCTATTTATTCCTGCATATTTTTAAGAGTAAGCAGTTGGATTTATCCTCTGTGGGTTGATGACATGTTTGATCTTAATTCTAGACAGACTCTTGTCTCTGCTATGTTTCATTCACTTTGGATAGAATTACTCTTTTAATTTGCTGGGTCAGCTGAGGTCGAACTCAGATGTCATTTTAGAGGCTCTATGGTATCTCTACAGGCCTCCAATTGGTGTCCAACAGAGCCCATGTTGCCTGTGTTTTATCTCCACTCTAACATAAGGATACCTTGAATACCACAAATGATACTGAAATCATGACATTATGGTGTGGAACACATGAATTGTTCCCCCCTTATTTCTGTTACTTTATTCCACATCTACACAGAGCTACCTTCAAAACAGAACACTGTTTACAAGAGATGGCAAGGCTGGCCCTTTAGCAAGTACACACAATCTGTTTGCCAGGAGTTAGCAACAATGAAATGCAAAATACCAAAAATTTTTACAGAACTACATAAGTAGAGTTTTGTTCACCTGTAGAATTAACTTAAAACTAACAGCTGTAGCCAGAAGGATGTTCTCTTGCTTTTCTCTGCTATACTCACCATGTTCTTCTAACAACAATCACAAAATCTTCCAGTTGAGGAAGTCTTGTACAAGCAACTGAGGAGGTCACTCGAACCAGTGACCACCACCACAGAGGGTAAAGTCAACAGAGAAAGAGTAACATTTGATTGATGGTTTCCATTAGTTCTAATAATGGCAGAGCCCTCAAAAATCAGATTTAAGCATCTGTCCTCCTCAAAGAGGTAGCAGATTCAAACACTATTCTCATGCTTTCATTTCCCTTTTCAGATATTTCCAGGAGAAATCCCTTGGTCACAGGAGTAGTTAAGAGATATTTGTCACAGACAAGATTCCTGGTTTGGCTGATAGTTTTAAGGCAACATTTCTGTATTATTCTTAGCTGTGAGGACAATATTAATACTACATTATACCAACATATACTGCAAGATAAAAATTTCTGAGTCTTCTAGATTCCTTTTCATTATTCTCCTGGAATCTTCTCAATATACAGGCAGTCTGTTCAGCAGACATGACTGTCTAAAGATCGGCTTTGTTGACTACAGCAGACAATTAAAAAGCATTTTTCATTGGGATAATCTTCTTCAGTTCGTCCACTTGGGCAAATGCTGTTATGTACAAAATTCATAAATGGCTTCTAATGTACAGTGCAAGGGAATTATGATCACTTTAAACTGGAGTTAAAGCACTTTGTTACTTCAATTTACATATCACACCAATTCAAACAATATCCACTAACCATACGGATTTCCCTATTACACCACAAACTATCTCAATTACTTGATATTTTTCTGGGGACATGAGATCCACATTGCGCAAAGCTGGGGAGGAACTCCACTTCTACACTCAGTGTCGCCAGGAGTATCAGAATATTACAGTCAACCCACTGACTTTGTCAATGCAGCCTCAAAACAAACATTTGGAAGAAAGAATTCAACACTTTCCTTATGATCAAATCTGATTCTTATTGACGTCCTTACTCATAAGAGAGAGAAGAAAAAACCTACCAGTTTACCCAGTTTTATTCAAAATCATGTCTCTGACAACAGCTGACTCCGAGACCCCAAAGAGAACTTGCGACATTTCCTTTCATATTTACACCCATAAGTTTACAGCAAAGAACAGTGTATTCATTTTCAAACATAAGAGGACTAGCAAATAAAATACAGTGGATCCACCCAAAAATGCTCCGAAGGGCTCTAACTAGGCATATACCATTATCTCACTGGAATGAACTGTAGAATTAAAACCAGTTAAGTGTGTGGGGCCACTTCAAAAACAAAATCTTGCTCAATAAAAATTACTCAAAACAACTTTAATTGAATAGTGAAAAGCATATTGAAGCAAGTGAGAAATTACGTACTGGCCTCAATTATTAGCAAAGAAAAGACATCTCAACACATCTGCTCACACAAATGTTTTCATAAACAGAAAACAACTGAAAATTAAACGTAGTATGTAGACAGAACAACTATACAATGCTTTGCAATGCTCTTCTGGAAAGGACAAATATCCATCCCTCAAACACTGAATTCAGGAAAGGTAACAGGCAATAAGTTATGCATTTTTCTAGGGGGGTTTTCAAATTTTTTTAAGTCCTTTCCACTACAACACCCTGGTTTCAAAATGAAAGGTATTATTTAATGGCTTTCTGGTTAAAATTAGAGGTTCTAAGGAGTGTTTAATTAGTTTTCACAGGTCACAATAGATTAAAAAGAAAAAAAAGGCATAATTCTGATTCGATCTAAATTCTGAATGGACAAAGTTAGTGTGGGGACAAAATCTGTTTTCACTGGAAATAGTTTACCCCAGGAACTATGGACATACAAACGCATATGGGAAAAGGCAGCCATTTACTTGTAGGAGTTAAGTGAAAAATGGCTATTGCCCAAAATGAAAGATCGCATTATCCAGACAAAAATCAAAGGCTGAACATTATTATTCTGGTAAACTACACAGGTCAATGGAGTAAGACAGTCCAGAAGCTTCAGAAATAACTATGAACACAAATACAAAAAGCTTGAAGGAGAGCCCAAAATTACATTCAGAAAAATTTCAGCCTGGTACACAGATTTTACCATAACTGTAATGTATACACATACCTGTGCATATATATGTGTACATATACATAAATATATAAAATAACTTCTTAAAGATATAAAAATATCACCTGAAGTTTATGCTTGTTCAAATATCCTATGTTCACTCATACTTGAATTCAGCATGAAAAGAATAGATTTGCAATTCCACCCTTAACCCTAAATAAAGGTTCCTGTTTAGTAAAACACAGTTAGTGTCTTAGAGTTTAGATAAAATGAAAAATACTTTAGGCTAAAAAGATAATCCCAGTTGGATATAGAGAGAATGGATTTAACAGTAATGGTCTCAGAAGGCAAGACAAAGGAAATTATTACACTCCCCTCTAGTGAAGCTTAACACCTTAGGCTACAGTCAATATTTAAATAGTCTTTAACAGTAGAGAATTTATTTTAGTTCCTTAAGTGCAGTGAATATATTTTTATTTTAGGGAATATATTTCAGAGGAGAGACAAAAGAATTTGAAATTAATAAAACTGAGTGTTTTCTAAATCATTTCAGCTGCATAGGTAGCTGCCTAGGTGCTGAATCTCATATAAAGTTTAGATTTGTATAAAACAGAATCTGCAAGGAGCAAGAGAAAGTTGCACCATGCTAAATCCCTATTCAACTCCCAGAATCCCTATTCTACACCTTGCACTAGGAAGGTACGATTTATTCTGATAACTGCCACATCTTCATGTGCCTAGATCTCAAAATTGTTGCAGTATGAGCTGGTTTTCTCTACTGCAAGATGTAGATCAGTTTCACAATCAAACTGGGTACAAGACAACAATCGCCAGTGAGATCTCCAAGTGCTTCCTAAAAATTGTCATTGTCAAAGCACTATTCAATCTGTATAGCAAGCTCTTGAAACTACCATAAACATAGACGTTCACAGACTCACTGAATGGGGAAGGTTGGAAGGGACCACAGAGGGTCATCGGGTCCGACCTCCCTGCTCCAGCAGGGCCGTCCTAGAGCACATTGAACAAGATTGAATTCCGGTCAGTTCTCGGGTATCTCAAGTGAGGGAGACTCGAGTGAGGGAGACTGCACAACCCCACTGGCTAATCTGTTCCACTGTGCTGTCACCCACAGAGTAAAGCAGTTCTTCCTCATGTTCAGGTGGAATTTCCTGTGCATCAGTTTCTGCCCATTGCCTCTTGTCCTATTGCTTGGCACCACTGAGCAGAGCCTGACTCCATCCTCTGACACCTCCCTTCAGATACTTACAGACATTGATAAGAGTCCCCTCTCAGTTGTCTCTTCAAGGTTGAACAGGTCCAGTTCCATCAGTCTCTCCTCATAAGAGAGATGCTCCAGTCCCCTAAAGATCTTTGTCACCTTCCACTGGACTTGCTCCAGGAGCTCCATGTCTCTCTTATACTGAGGAGCCCAGACTGGACACAGCACTCCAGGCGAAGCCTCACCAGGACTGAGCAGAGCGGCAGGATCACCCCCCTCAACATGCTGGCAATGCTCCTCCTAATGCACCCCAGGATACCACTGGCCTTCTTGGCCACAACGGCACATTGTAGGCTCACGGACAGCTTGTTGTCCACCAGGACTCCAAGGTCCTTCTCTGCAGAGCTGCTTTCCAGCAGGTCAGCCCCCAGCCTGTACTTTGTATTTGCCTTTGTTGAATTTCAGACAATTCTTTGCCTGTCTCTCCAACCTGACAAGGTCCTTCTGAAGAGCTGCACAGCGTTCAGCCACTCTTCCCAGCTTTGTGTCATCAGTGAACTTGCTGAGGCATCTGTCCCTTCATCCAAGTCATTGATAAGTAAGTTAAGCAATACTGGGCTCAGTAACGAACCCTGTGGTACACCACCAAGGTTACAGATCTCCAATTAGACCCTGTGCCACTGATTATGACTACTAAAGGGTTATTTGCTTATTCAGCATAGTGACTTACACCTAAATCTTTCTCTCCCTGTCCTGACCCTGCAGCCAAGTCTATCTTCTACATAAGAAAGTATACCTTTACTGTTTGAAGCTTTTTGTGAACAAGCAATATTAGCTGGGTATGAGACAAATATGAAAGAACAGGCACTGTCTACTTTGTATCAGTTAAAAGGGAAACATGGGTCTTTATGGGAGACACTTACAAAGCAAATGACATAGCCTTCTACCAGCAATCCTGTATTCCTCACAATTTCCACCAGCAATCTTGTACCCTTAGCTCAGACAAGAATGGAGAAAGGGACTTTACTGGCTCTATTTAGCATCCCCTGTTTTTCAGGACTTTCCACGTAGTTAAAGACAATTTTGCCACGAAAATTTTGAAAGAATTTTCTTAAACCAAGGTCTCCACCATCTCTCTTAGTTAGTCTGCAGTGTAACATACAGTGTAAGAATATTCAAAACGGGGCATCCTTAACTGAACATAAAAATATGATGTCTCTCTGGTCCTGTATTTATTTGTTCAATATTTGGATAAATATGACAATTAATGTTTTATAAAATAAGATGGCTAATATGGAATACTGAAGCTCACAGCTGTTCTAAAAAGCCTCCAGGTTTTTGATGGCCAAATCTTTGGTATAGAGCAACAAGAGAAGACTTAAGGTGTCTAAAAATATTTATCTAGCAAAACTGAAAGATAATAATGTCAAGATAAACAGGAAATTATAATAGTACTAAGATCCTCATCACTAGCTGGGCATCATTACAGAAGTAACTTTATGCAAGACACTAATTGCAGCTGATTGAAAATTCATTTGGTAAAACGAATTGAAGTATAGAGATTTCCTGTAAATATTGGCAATATATCCACATTCCAATTAAATCTAAGAGTCTGACTGTTACTATTATCCAAGTAAATTACACTGGTATTCATACATCACAAGTCCCGACAAAGGGAAGGACTGAAAGTATTTCTTTCCCCCAGACTTCTGAGAGACATATATTTAAAAAAAAAAAAACAAACATTCTTCAACAGGAAATAAATCTAAGCTACTTCTCTAGGGTTGGTGTGACATTCCTGCCTGATGAAAGGGGGCCAATTAGTCTGAAATACAGAAGTCACCTCTGACACCACAAAGCTTATAGTTCTGTGCTTAGTGTGCAGGTGTCATGTGATGGTACTCAAGGTTTGGAACATAGCACAGGAGAAATAATATTTGCAGGTATCATATGGGACAAAAGTTTGGAGGAAAAATAATATGTCCTAACAATCTCCTGCTAGTTTATCTGCTTTAAAATGGTCAATATATTTATCACATGAGAGACATACTTTGCTTTGGAATCCACCCTAAGAGAGACAAAAATAAATACTATGAAGTAAGAAAGGTCAGGTTGAAGATTAGGAAAAATGTAATAATGCTAAAAGTTGTTAGACTGCACAAAAGCGTTATTAGTCAAGCTGCCAAATGCTCAAAAATGTCACACTAAATTTAAAAATGCTAGGAGGAAAAAAAAAAACCAACCAAAAAAAAACCACCAAAAAACTCTGCTAGAAAAACAGACTAGTGTGTCTTTCCAGGTTTAGCTTTGTAGTACCATACGAGCTTTCTAGAGCAAGCAGCAGTCACAAGTATTGAGGCCATGTTGCTGAGAACACAGCTGCGCTGGGCAGGGCACGTCTCAAGGATGAAGGACCACCGCCTCCCTAAGATCCTGCTTTATGATGAACTTGCCACTGGCTGCTGCAAGAAAGGAGCCCCAAAGAAAAGATACAAGGACTCCCTGAAACAACATCTCAGCCTTGGCCATATTGATCACCATAACTGGTCTACTCTGGCCTCAAATCGGGAGGTCTGGAGACACACCATCTATAACGCTGCTGATGCTTTTGAGAAAGCACGCAGGATCACTCTCGAGGAGAAAAGACAACGCAGAAAGAACCGTGTCTTGCAGAATATACCACCTAAGGAGTCTTTCTGCTGTGCCTTTTGCAACCAGACGTGTCTATCTCGTATTGGCCTTTTCAGCCACCAGTGCGCCTGTAACAAACGTGGGTAAAGCCCTCCCCAAATCTTCATTTGCGAAGCCTAGCCGTGAATGACCATACGAGCTACAATATAGCTTTATTTCATTTTTTGCCAGATGACAGTGGGATTTTTTGATACATTTATAGCAGACATTCAACATAAATTTTAAGGAGACAAACCAAATAAAGAACTTTGTCCCAGACAAAGTTTCATGTGTCTGTAGATCCTATGCTATTCCAAGATGTGTACAGAACACACATTTGGACACCCCAATTCCTTGCTTAGGAGTTACTGATCATATGATGACAGAATTCCTAGTGTGTATAAAAACAATTTATTTCAGCTAGGAACGGCCTGAAAGTATCTGGGATAAACAGGCAGTAATGTGTTGCAATATCATCACTTTATGGACAATCACCCTAAAACCACATTTTTATGTAGGTTAGTTTAGATTCATTTGGGATATTTAAAAAGGTTAATGAAAATGCTTCTACATTTCTCAGGTTGTTGTGCATTTGATTTGTATTTCATGAAACTTTGCACTTAACCTGGGGCAGTGGGTCACAAACAGTTTGCACCTTTCACAAAACAACTCAGAAAGAAGTAAATCTCTCAAAATTACTAAAAGCACATAAACTGGAAAGGGGACAAAAACCTATTCAATACCTGAAATTACTACTCTCACTTCAATAAAGTATGCTTACAAGCTAATGATGGCCCTGTAATTAAATGCTACAGGGTAGTCTGAATATGATTTTCTGTGTCATAAAAAGAAAGGTCAGCATTTCTCATTATGACCTGTGTCCAAAATATTTGTATCACATGCTAGAGAAAACCAAAAGCCATAATTTCTGTCCTTCTTCTTGATTTGATAGCATGATAAAACTTTATAAGACCAAATATAAAACACATTGTACTAAAAGGAGAGGAAAAACCAACACAGAGACACGCTGTCAACACAGACCAGTTCCCTGTAGCTCAATTCCCACATGTCAAATGACATTACAAAGTCAAGTTTTATAGAATATTCTGAGCAAAACATAGAAAAATATGTTCAACATAGGCATTTCTACAAATAGGGACTAAACATTGTCACAAATTCAATCCAGATAGATGGTTATCCCTGCTGAATAACAAATTAATGAGAAACACCTTTTGGCTTGTTCTATTGCCAAAGGAAAGTATTCAATTAAAGAGAGCTTACATCTTTACTTCATAAAGATTAATGAAACAAGCAGAAGAACATAAGCAATTCTCTGTGATGACAAAAGCCAAAATCTAACAGATGCATTATATGAAACTTTGCAATGCCAGAGCTGCCAAGTGCATTAGCAAAACGAGTAACGACTTTTGGAAAATGCTTGCCATGTGTTGTTCAGAAAGAAAGGAAGTACAACTTCCTGGGTAGGCAGGCTTAGAGGAGATGAGAACAGATAGGAGAAAGGTGAAGTCAGAACAAACTGCCAAGAGAGATGAAAGGATGCTAAAAAAAAAGTAAGTCTTAAGTCAGCAAGC
Organism: Manacus candei; assembly: GCF_025592945.1. NCBI lineage: Eukaryota > Metazoa > Chordata > Aves > Passeriformes > Pipridae > Manacus > Manacus candei. The sequence goes on from NW_026138097.1 coordinate 2,063,070, forward strand.
ATAAAATCTGATCAATCTGATAAAAGCATTTCATTTCATAATTGATGACTGCAAATGTGTACAATATTTATTGCTTTTACACATGTTGATTTAGACATTCTAACCCCATATTTCAAACAAAATCAGGTGTTACATGTTGGAAGGCAAAGATAAAATAAAATTGTTAAATCAAATGCAAAGCTTTCTGCTAATATTTAGCTACTGAAAGACTAGAAGGGGACAAACAACAGCCTCTCCAGTTGTCCAACTCTGTTCCATTTTCATGCAATTTTGGGTACCCAGCCTCACACAATTCCTCTAAGGGCACCAACCAAACTTCTGGGATGCAGCCGCAAACCATTTCAAACAACACAAGCCTGGTTTTCAACAGGCTTTTAATCAGGCCTGCAAAATTCTGGGCCATATTTTCTAGCTTTTCAACATGCCACATATAAGTTATAAGAAGTTCCCTCCATCACCTAAACTGTAATTACCCATGCTGCTATGACTCTCTTTGCTAAGTCAGCTACAGTTTAACTTGTCACTGTCTGAATTTCAAGGCAGAAGCAGCTTCCCAATCTAAGTGGGGTCAGTCTTCTACATTATCTCAGAAATCAAATGCATCACAGGGACCATTTTCTGAAAACATAATTTCAATTAAAAGCTTTTAGATAACACTCAGGTTAGGTATTCAGAGTTCATTCCTCACCTTAAAGGAGGCTGATAGACACCCAAATTCCCCATCATTGTTTTGGGCTTGCACAACATTCCTAGTTGCACACTCTTAATTGTAACAAATCACTCCTTGTACCCTGCTTGGTACAGATAAAGCCGATCTTATGACTCCAAATACTTACATTGTAAATGCTAATTTTAAAATAATGAAGTCAATTACTCCCAGCAGTGTAGCAATGGCATACCCCCAGAACATCCAGGTTGCAAAACTTGCACAGAAACTCTAAATACTGAGACAAACTGTCTGTACTAACCTCACCTACTTTGCTAGGACTGCTCTACCCACCCACCTCCGCCCTGCCATTACTACTAAGGTAAGGGAGCAAATATTTTTGAGAAACACCTGGCTAACTCTGGAAACCAGTCAGGAGTCAACAGAAAGACAACAGACTTCTCAACAGATACTAATAATCTTGCTACTTCTTGTAGTGAAAAAAATGTTTTAAAACTAAGGAGTACCTGTAAGGTGTATATTCTATGAATATTTATAATGCTATGGCCAGGCAGTATAACGTCAGAATAGCCTCAGAGAAGTCTAAACTCTGGGGCCACAGATACACCATAGCTTCTGATAAGGACATGATTATCTATGACCCCATGACAGAAATGTAAAGTAACCACTTAATTACATAATTATTTCTCATCTGAAACGATGTTCATTCTGAAGTGGATATTACCTGAAGAAATATTCATTTGTTGTGACTATACATAGTTATGCTGACAGACAAATCTGTGCAGCAGAGTCCAGTGAAGAAGTTGACCTTGACTAAGCACCCCACCTGGGGGTTGCATGTGCACAGGCAAGCACAATGTGAGAATGTGTACTGTGATGCTGAATTCTCCCTCTAAGATTGAATACATAGTCCCTCAGGGGGTAGAAGCTGGAAAAGTGTGTCAAACGAACTCAAAATCAGTAAAGAAATTTTTTTTAGCTTTCCAAACATTTCCTCAAAAAGTTTCAAAAAAAAAAAAATCTGTACAGTTTCATTCCCAAGAGGATTAAGTTACATGGAATGCAACACATTCTTAAAAATCCAAGCTATCCTTTCAAGCCAATAGTTCTCTTTAGTCTATAGACACAAAATATGTAAACAACTCAACACTTACTCTCTTCAAAGAATGACCTATCTCCTATTTCTGAAACCATTAACTGTAATATGGATTTCATTTGCAGTCCTGATATAACATTAATTTTCTATGCAACATAATGAAGGTGTAAATCCCATCTTGAAGTTTAAATGAACTTGCAGATCAAATAGAAGTAGAAAGCTTCATTAACTTACCAATACTTTAGAGACTAAATGAACATTAACAAAAAGTGAATGAACCTTTTCTTGGAAATACACCTAAAAGTGATCTTGAATTTTCTTAACATTAACAGATTCCCTGATTACACAATGTATAGTTAACTATAATAGTGGCTGATCATTTACAGGAATTTAATATGCAGAGTGGTAAAAAGTAAATGCATCTGGTTACCTGAAACAGATAAATCTAATAACTGATTAATTCAATATATTGCCTAACTTGAGTATTTTTCTACCAACGGATTTTGCCAACTAGCTCTTTAGGAATGGTCATGTGTGAAAAGAATCTTTTCCTTCAGAAAAAAAAAAAAAAAAAACAACCAAAAACCTGCAATGGACGACAGCTATTTTGCATACTTGGGTTTTTACCCTTTATAAATATTTTCCTAACACAATACCTCTAATCAAATTCTCTGACTTGTATCTCATTGATGAGAAGCACCTTCTAAATAAATAAAATACAAAACACCACAAAACAAGATACCAGTCTGAAAAACTGAACAAACTTTTGACTGGACATTGGTACTCAAACATCTTGGGACATCACTTTGTGAAGGTTTTCAGAACTGCAACAAGTTAATAGAATTAGAAAAATTATAGCAGAGGAGATGATATCTTTACTTCCAGACCACGTATTATACCATATTCAGGCTTTTCAGTTTTAATCTTAAAAGAAGTTCAATTCATTAATAAATTCATTCCCACATCTCTTAAGATCATGACTTTAACTTGACAGAAATAAAAGAAACTGACAAACAATCATATATTATTCAATTATTTTGAAAGATGTAGTCTCTTAAAAGAGGTTACAAAATCCTGGTCTCAAATTTTCCTCTTGAAATGGTGGTCAGGGTTCACTGTAAGACATGATCATAATGGCACTAGGTAACCCTGTCCTCACTTTGCAATACCCCCGGACAAAAAGTCATCTTGTCTATTAGAAAGCTTTTCTGAACGTTAAATTGGAATATTTTTTTTGCTCAAATTTTAACAGTTAATTCTTGTCCCTTGTATAACATATTATTCTCTTCTCAAGAGTTTACACTTATGAAAAGGTTGTTATCCACAAAACTATTCTCTTTACACCCTTCTTTCGCAGTAACATCCACAACTTCCCATGTCGAAGTTTTCTCTACAAGACAACTTGCAGATCAGTGGGTTTCAGCTGTTGGCACAAACACTGGGATACAAAACGCTTTTAATGATCAAGTACATGGAAAAGTGCCAGATATTGCCACCATTTTGGTCTCTAAAAATGACAAAAATAAGACTATTTTTCAATAGTTTCTGTCTTCTACACCCAAAACTGTTTTCTTTTTGTTTGTCAGCTACAGACTGTTTTATTTTATAACATTTTAAAAACATAAGTAATGAAAACCATATGCTTACTAAGAAACATTATCAGGTCAACACCAGCTACTTACAGTCTCCCTACAAATCTAGCAACATCCACAGACAATACCGTGAAAGGGCACAACAAAGACACTGGATCTTTGCACCATTTTAATTAGTTATACTTGCTTCTTTGGTGAAATCTCAAAACTCAAGAACAAACAAACAAAAACCAAAACAAAACAAAAAAAATCCTGCAATCATCATGAAGTTTAATAAGTACATCAGAGAAGAAAAAAGTTTAATAAAACAAGATAAAGCAGATAAGAATGCTACTTGACAGGAGATTCCCTAAAAAACATAATTCATTTGGGAACCAGGACAGAAATCTTTAGTGATAACAAACAAAATGTTTCATGATCTTTTCTTGTGTCTTCTCTTTAGACTATTACAACTCAAACACAATAAATACAACAAAAGCCTACTCATGGCTTCTGAAGATGCTTAAAATCTTCCAGATTTATTCCTGTTAACTTAACTAGGCATCAGTCCAAGCATAATAACTTTTGAAAAATAAACATTAAACCATCAGTAAGTGTCTCCACAGTCATACTGCGTTGTCTTGCTGTTCATATCCAGGATTTTCAGTGCTTAATCTGGTTTCGTTCCCTGTAAACTAACCCAGTGTCAAATCTTATGATTCACAGGCTCTCTGTCTGATATGGTATTCTTCATTAGGCTAGAGTCCAAAATTCTGAAGTTTCAGATTTTATACAAAATACTGCTATGTAGATGAAAGAACAAGCAATTGAGCGAGAAGGTATAAGAAAAATATTACCTTCATGCACAGCTGAAAGTCAATACTTAATTTTAAAGCAAGAAAGAATTATGACTTGTTCATTAAACTTTGTATATGCTTCATATCGAACAAAGAATGGGAACACAGTGTTTCAGAACAGCACTCATTTTCAACTGTTTCTTATTCCTAAACTCACAGTATTTTGGATATTCAAGCTGTGCGTGACTGAAAAAACAATAGTGGAAAAAAACCAGCTCAGCCCTCCTGCTAGGATGCTTAATGGCAGTGCAAAAGGATAGCTCAATAATTTACAGGACAAAAAAAATTAATGCACTCTAGCTGCTGGTGGTGTGCTGATGACAGAAGCAGCACAAAGTCAAAGATTTAGTGCCAGTCAACTAAAAAGCCCACCTTCCTGGAGATGCACAGCAGATCTGAATCATGCAAGGATATCAATCCTACCAACAGAGAAGGGATTCTGTCAGCTCCCATCTGTTTCTCAGCAACCCTTTTTACAACATGCCACCTTTCAGCTTCCACTCTTTTCATAGTTATTTGTGTAAGTGATATACTTTGGAAGTTTGATCTGTGTCATTGCCAGAGCCCTTCAGTACTCTGGAGGTACTGGCAAAACCCTGTAAATACAGGGAAAATACAGCTTTCTGGACCAAATCGCACTTCATACTAGAATGTAAAACCGTTTACAGAGAAACACCTCCAAGTAGACCAATTTTACCAGCAAAAGTTTTGTTAATATAATAATGCTTGCTAATGGCTTCTGCCAAAAAAAGTAGACCAGCCGGCATTGACACCTCTTCTCATTCCTGACCAGCACAGCTGTGCTGATAAAAGCCTGTTGTACAGAAAACAATGTTCCAAAAAGTTTGTCAACCAGCTGAATTTTACAGAAGCCTCCTCTTTTGAGTAGGTTTGTTTGGGCCTATGCTAATTTTACAAGCTGTAGAGAAAAACATATAAACCCACCAGCAGCAAGAATTTGTTTTAAGTAGGAAAGTTATCCTTTGATATATTTGACACAGCATAATTATATTAGTCCTGTACAAGGAGATATCTTTGGTTGTATTGTAACACACCCCAAAAGTGGGCATTACTTCACACTGTGTAATACTTATATTTCAGTCACTCCAGAATTGAATACACACTTTTTGTGTATAATATTGGTTAAAAAGCATTGTTGCCATCATCACTAGAAAAACATTAAGACTCCAAAATAAAGTGCATTTTGCTTCTGCTCCAGTTAAGAGCCATAAAGAAAGCTTAATTGCTCTGCAACACACCTCAGTCAAACCTTGCTGTTCACATTTTGCTCTGCAACCTGCTGGCAACTCATGTTCAGCAAAGGGGTTGTAAAGGTGTATTTAGAGGTGTTTAAGCATAGAGCAGCATAAGAATAGGGAAAAAAATGCACTAGATTAGATTCAAGGCCCAGCTAGCTACATATCCAGTCTCCAAAAACAGAGAAAGACAGATGCCAAGATGAACAGGATAAGCCTATCTAATACTATTCTTGAGTACTCTCCCAGCTTCCAACAGTTTGCAGCTGACAGCCTTCCGAATAAGTAAAGTTATACAAAACCTTCCCAAATCAACTGTTTAGGGGTAAGACATATAGAAAACCTTTGCAAGTCTCAGGGGCTTAGGGAAAGCAGACACTTTGGACCTACTTAATCACAACATAAGCAAGAAAAACAAAAAGAAAACTGAAGATTTTGAACAACATTACAATACTTTTAACACACAACCCCAAAAATCCAAATCCTATAAATCAGGCTTTTTAAACAGATGATGCTTAAAAAGAAATATGAAAAACATGTGAACAATAAAAGTATAAGTAATTCAAAGTAATCTCATTATTTGTCATCTGTTTGCAAGTCTGATTAACAGTGGAGTCAATATTTCCCAGTCTTGGTCATTAGGATTTTTTTTCAGTAAAAGTAAATTTATTATGAAATAATCTAACTTTTTATTAAGAAAAAACTCCAAATATATTACTAAACCCAGTACAGAAAAAAAAAATAACCCTGGGTCTAACACATCCACATAAAGTTTTACATTTGTGTCCAGAAAATCATGAGGTGAACACCTGCTTGCAGACGGATCACTTATGATACAGAACAGATAGCTGGAAAGATTTAGGAGATCTTCATAAGCAGTAAAAATTAAGTTCTTTATACATCTTCAAAAGGTACACCCTGCTTGTGAAGCTGTGTTTAAATAGGATTGTAATTGGCACCATGGGGTGAGAAAAGAAATTAAAAAGAATTGGTCCTCATCATTAAGTTCTGAATAAAGCAGTCAACTCCTGGAAGGCTATAACAATATTTGCTTTATTTTATATATAAATAACATTTAAAAAATTAAATTTCATGTGTTTAGGATTGCAGTTTATATTCCATATACTAAGTTCTTTCCTCCAGGAAGAAATACTGGCCACCAAGTACCAATCCTAATGTAGCGCACACTGTTCTGAAATGGGTTTCATCCAAAGCACAAGGAGGTTTGGGATTTTACAGGTTACTTTCAACAAGATAGTGAAGGAGAGGTACAATACTACCTAAACATTTACTGCCAAACAAAGCAAGTTCTTAAAAACTTTGTACTTAAGGGAATTAATGTGAAATACTTAAGGGCAATTTTCAGAAACATCAGCTAAAGTACCACCTCACTTTAAATCAATGGATTTCTATTTTCATAATCTCCTTTATGAAGTTTTGCATTTACACAAATCATCTTTTGATCCAAAAAAAGTACTGACACTACCTATACAGCACATACTGCTACACTGATAAATGACAACCAGTTAGGCCACAACAGCAATGCAGTGATAATACTTGAGGTCCTACTTACCATTCGATTTACAGATAGCTCCTTTATTTTTTTTTCCTACACAACACTATCAAGTGATGTAAATGTATTCTGACTGGTCTCAAAAGTTCCCTTTTGTAAAGGAAAGAAGCTACTTAAACAGATCAAAGTAGTTCCCTCAGGGAATTTACCAGCAGGACTACTTACCACCTAAGACCACCACTGACACACCAATGCAGCCCTGTAGTGATTGATTGCTTTCTTAGAAACAAGAATTGTTTCTTCATTCACGAGAACAAGTGATTTCTTTTTCTAAGCTATAATGAAAAAGTTCTTTTTTGACATCATTGATGTGGTATTTGGACCTCTGCATTTCTGCCAATTACTTTCCACACATAAGCGACTACTTTGCCTTTTAAAATTAAAGTTGTCAGGTATGATGGCTCAACCCAAAGGAAAAAGTGACACAACTTAGATACTCAGATACATATGACTAGAAGTTTTTTAGGCAAGGTACAAATCTGCTTAGATATCTACAAAGAAATCAGGCATGGTCGACTCACGAGACAATGCAAAACTCCACCTCTTCCACACTGAATTTTTTCTAAATATTAAATTTAGAAATTCTACTCGCAAACACTGTTTAATACAAATAGAGATGAGAATCGTCTCATCAGATTCTTTAGTTGCTTTATTCATATGGTAAATGCAGGAAGTAAGGAACAATAGTTTGACAAACTGTCCTACTCCCTGGAAGCAGAGAGATAGCCGGCTCCTTGGCTTTGATTTATATCAAGCAAACTTCCAATCATAATTTTATTTAACTTCTTTATGAGACTATTGCTCTACAATATTTAATACTTGTGCTATATAAATTAAAACTGTGCCCAATTCTTGCATAAATTCATATTTAGAATTAATATAGTCTTAAAAGCCTCAGTTCATTTCATTGATGGTCACCTCACGTATCCGAATTATTACACACGAGAAGTATATAAACTCTTAGAGCTCCTGCTGCATGCCATAAAGCTCGTTCTTACTGCAAAAGAAACAAGCCACCAATCTGTGCAAACATGCAGTTCACACTGGGAATTACAAAGCAACACATCAGTGCAGGTCAGAAAAGCACTGAAGTATTCAATATCTGTATAATTTTTTATGTTGTATGCTGTTCTCGTAGTCCCAATTACTTAACTCTCTGAAAACAGAGACAATCCACTTCTCCAACTGTCATGTCTGAACTCTTATTTTAATTACTAGCTCACAAAATTTTTTTGGGGATCTTTTTTTCTTAACACATTCATTCTTTGAATTCCAAGTAGCATTTCGGCTACTTCTACACATTAAGCAGAGATATTATTTTTTATGTTTTCACATACTGTCAGGATCTTTATTTAAGAGCTACTGTGTGGGAATGTACAGAATGCTTTAGGAAGAGATGGTTAGATGGTCAACCACAGTACTTCCTCCTCATCACAGCAGCATTTTTTTAAGGAAAAAACTGAGGTTCCAAGCTACCTTTCATATGCAGTGTTTTTCATCTATAGATTGTTCTTCTCTCAACTTTCTTCAGTTTTCCACAGAGTTTTTGAAACATGGTACCTAGAAGTAGACTTCGCCTTCCAATCTTACCAATGCAGAACAGGGCAGAGAAACACTAATTCAAGGCCATGTTCATCTTTACATAATCCAGTATGATACTAGCCTTTCATCTAACTATATCATCACTGACTCATGTTCAACTTCGATCATTCCCCATCATTACAACCAAGTCTTTCGAGAACACTAAATCAGTGTGTTCCCCATCCCATATTAAAATTACCTGATTATTTCTGATTAAGCACAGTACATTGTACTCGTTCCAACCTTTAATTCTGTCCTTTTTCTTCTATTTATGTAAGCAATTTGATCACGGTATTTTTTAATTGTAATCCTGCTGTAAAAATTGACTCCCTTACAGCTTTGTGGGCCTTCAGAGCTGCATAGAGTTCTCAGGCCACAAAGGTGCACCTTTTGCATCACAACTTCATCACATGATTGTCCATGGGGCTGTGCTGACACAGGGACTGTTGAGAAGGGTTTCAATCCCAGGCTTTAGGAAGAAAAACTGAGCAGAGTTCCTGATGCCAGCCCTTCATGACTCTTCACATCCCCAGATAATATTCTAAAATACAGTGTAAGGATGCAAGGAAAGTGATGTCTTCTACTTGTAAATCAGCTCCAGGATCTTCTTGCCCCTCAAATCTAAACCCGTAACAAACACCCAGTAGCACATGATCACATGAGAATTTTGGGTTCATCCCAAAATTCCTATTGCATTCCTTTACATACTTTAAACAAACAAAAAAAAAAGAAATAAAATCAAGAAATGTCAGTTTTGAGGCATTTTCTTCCACGTCAATCACGAAGCATCTGTAGTTATTATATAACAAAAAAGCTAAGATATCAGGGAGTTTCTGATCACTCTTGAAGCAATTTTTTTAATTATTTCTTGTACATCACGCTTTCCTAGCTTGTCCATGAAAGCATTACTCAAAAGCATCAAAAAATTTACTACAGTCAAAATATATAGCACAAGTTTTATTATTCTGCTATAGATAAGTAATTATATTGTCCCAAAAATAATTTGTATATCCACAAATCCAGTCTGCTAATCAACTCCTCAAAAACTGGTCTCAGACCATTTTATCCCTAGACCTTGGTTAATAACTTCTCTCAACTGGCCACTCAGACAACTTCAACCTATCAAAAAAATGACACATGGTCTTTGATCTGTCCATCTTCCAACTCCATAATCCATAAAACAACAGATTAGAGAAGCTTGATTTTTGTTTGCCAGTGCTGAAAAGCTCTATTTTTATCAAATCAAACTCAGGTAGAAGCTTTACATTTTTCTCCTCCAAATGCTTTATTCAGTCACTGTCAGCACTTAAGTTTATAACTCAAGGCTTGCGAACCTGTGATTTTTGTGTTTAAGAGCCGTATAATGTTCAGAGTTTTCCAGACTTCCCTCCTTGTTCTTAAACCACATGAAGAACTACTGACTACTGGAAGCACAACACCCAGGTTGTTCTGACAATGCCTCTTTCCACGTATCAGACAGTGCATTATTTTCTATTATTAGAAAACAATATATCAGTTGAAAAATTCTCTATGAACATCTTTTACTGAAGACTGGTACCAAGACATCAATCCTCTTTTTTGCAGCTTCCAGATTTTTTAATTAACTCATTCTCAAAATTTTTGCTTCTTTTAATACATTTAAAAGACACCTGTAACTGTTTAAATCCTCAGTTAAGTCTTTTAATTTCCATTTCGTTCTGCACATAATCCTGCTTGAACTGGCTACCTGGCTCAACCAGCCTACACATGTTGCAATGCAGGTGTTATTTTTAACCTTCTTTTTTTTTTTCTTTTTTTTGCCCTTCCAATTTGTTGTGCCTAGTTTTATGGTCATTTTGCATTTGTGCAATAACAAAAAAAATGTCCTCTTGTTAGAAATTTGGAGTCACAAATTTTAATAACTTTTGAATAGATAAATGATCAAGATCATTCCTATAGCTGCTATTATTTAGTTACAACTGCAACTGAGTCAGCTTCTCAATACAACTTGGTTTCTTACTTGTATGCTATCAATAAATAATTTACACCATCAATAAATTATTTTGCCCAGTGATTTTTTTAAACTTGAGCAACCATTTTTTTGGCAGGTAATCTATCAGTTTGTACCAGTTAATTATATACAGACTAGAACCATATAGAAACCACAAAAATACCAATTGTCAGAGGAATGAGTAGGTGTGAAGACACACTCAAAGTTATCTATAATTTTAGAGGCCAGAAACACTTAGTAAGAGGGAGTCTACAAACTGCATCCAAACCAAGGCAATTCCACATCTTACCACAGTTAGTTCACAAATTAGAGGATCTGAAGAACACTTTGGCTAGCCGTTGCCCAGCAAAACACACTGCAGATGGCTTTTCTTTCTTAAGAAAATACTGGAGACAAAGTAGGTATATGCATCAAAACTGTAACATTACATCTTCTCATTCTACAAATTCTACAAATTATCAGGACAAAACAATGTACTGGGAAGTGCCAAATGTTGGGGTTTTTTAAGTTATTATTAACCTTTACGGGTAAAGAACTATTTTCCTTTTCATAGATTCAGCAGAATCACTCAAGAGACACAGAGGATTTACTTACTGTTTTGAAATGTGTTCATTTATGGATCTTTAGGACTTTATATAAATTAAATAAAAGCTATATATACAACAATTCCAGATTCAGACCCATAGGAAACTCAGGTGACACATAACACTTCTATAAAACTTTTGCTTCTCTTTCCACCTAATTTTTTCCCTTTTACCATAACACAGTTTGCCAACAGTTTAGTACAGTCAAAATATTTGTACCTTCAGAATTAAGACTAAGTACTTTGGGATAGAGACTACAAATCCCCAAGAAATGTAATCTGTTACAGTTAACACAAAGTTAATAAAAATACCAATCTCAAAAATTTATCTTCATAGTTACTTTTGGTTTAACTAAGAATATTTCTAAGATTTTCTACAACTATTGCTATGTACAGTGGCAGATCCCAGAGGGTCATGATCAGAGGCACAAAGTCTGGTTGAAGGCCTGTCACTGGAACAGATTGCTGAGAGGGATTGTGGAGTCTCCCTCACTGGAGATACTCAAAAACTGTCTGGATGCAATCCTGTGCAATGTGCTCTGCGATGATCCTGCTTGAGCAGGAAGGTTGGACCAGAAAACTCACTGTGGTCCCTTCCAACCTTACCCATTCTGTGATTCTAAATTCAATTTCTTTAATGCATAAAGACACCAAAAAGTCTTTACAGGAGTAGAACTTCCTTAAAAGAAAACTTAAGCATCACATCTATATTCTAAGAAATTAAATGATGTAAAACACCAAAACAAGATTTCATAATACCACGAGCAACATAAAAAGCAGTCTGAATATGATACAAAGTATTACTACCTAGAAAAGGAGGAGAGGAAAAAAAAAAACAAAACCAAAAAAACAACACTATCTTTGGAAAAACCTGTACACAAGAGAAGAGTAATCATAATTCATTCACATTAGCAGAGCAAAGGGGTAGGGTAGAGAACCTGAGAGGAGTAGCTTTCATCATCTAAAAGCAAACCATAAAATTCTTTGAGAACACAATACTTTCAGAGACTTTAAGGAAAAAAAAAAGTGCTTTGATTTGAAAACCATGTTGTCCTTTTAAACAGTGCCCCCTCCTGTTCAGGAACAAACTGTGACTTTCTCAGTGAGAGCGTTACACAGACCATACAGATACGGTCACTCCCTTGTGATCTGTACATTATTTAATTTAACCATCCAATTTTCCAGACCTTAAACTAATCTCAACCACAGAACTGTCAAAATACATCATATTTAAACTAGTTCTAAGATTATTCTCATCAGCAAGCCAACTTGTGAGTGAGAACAGGCAATTTGGAGCTCAAGTGCACTCAAAGGAACAGGAACATTGGGAAATATCCCGGAAATCCTCAAAACCCTGCAGCAGTCACTGCAGAGTTGAATACACTCAATCAGAGCTGTTTGGATAAGAAACTCAGTTTGCTAATCATGACTTCCAAAATACCATAAAAGAGAAAACATCTGGCATACCAATGCCTAAACTCTTCACCTACATATGATCTTGGGCTTTCAGAAAAAACTGTACTGTATTTCATTTTACTATCACAAAAAATTTGCATAGTCCAAAATTTAGAGAGACAACTCTGCACAAACATTATTCCTGTATTTAAGAAAAATGGCTCAATTCTATTTAAGTTATAAAGTAATATCTCTTCTAAGGAGCATGATATATTTTATGTTCTGATAGATTTATATTCTGATATTATAGATTTTATATTCTGCTACAATATGTCCCTATGCAGCTGAACCAGTCACCTCCATACGTTTCACTCTCCAAAGAAATATTTGTTAGTACTACAAGGCTAAAATCTCTAACAATACAGTTCAAGAAGAGCATGCTTCCATCATACCACACAAACTAGCAGTCTGTCCTGAAAAATGTGCATATGCTTTCACCACAGACCAGCAGAGCATGCTCTAGCCCAGTTTTCCTTTCTACTTACTGCTCACACCTATTGTGCATGATGATAGCACTCAAAAAGAAGCATAGAGAGTATTCCCCCCCTACTCCATTGCTATTAGAACTGCTATACAGAAAAGGAGAAATGGAAAAAAAAGGTTAGAATGAAGTTCCTGAAGGACTGGAGAACATGATTAGCTGTAACAGGAAGTTGGTAGGAAAATATGAAGTCAAAGGAGGTAAGGGAAATGGATCTTTGATGAGGAACTGAACTAGTGAAGGGAGGAGTATGAACTGGCCAAGCTGGGCAACCATGGCTAGCAAAAGGCAGGTATAGACCAAAAAGAGGGCACAGAGAGGTCATGTAGGTAGGAGGCTGAAAAGAATAAAAATACCAGTTTGTAAGCCATCAGAATTGAAGAGAAAGGCAGAATAGAAGGAACCATACAGTATTATAATTGGGATTGATTAGACAAAATTTCACGGTGATACCGTAAATTAAACCAAGAAGTACAAAGGATATAGTAAATAAAAAGTAAGCTGATGACATCTCTATGATATTTTACCTACCATCCAGAAGGGAGGTATGGAGTATGTATGAAATACATACAAGTGTTGTTCTATTACAGATGGCATGTATGAACCACTCATGACCCCATGACCAAGGCGATTTACTTTGAACAGCCCTGCCCAATCTGACTCACATCAAGCACATCAAGCAGCACAAAACAGAAATTCCTATATAACAGAACACACAAGAACAGTATCACTAGTAGTGCACTCATTCAGCATCTGAACCACCTCAAGGATCTGGCAAAAAACCTAACCTGTAACAGGGTAATGGCTACTATCATTGTAATAACAAACACAAAATGCAGCCAGCAGGTGCTGAACCAGTCAGTGCCAACTATATAGGGACAATAACTATTTTTGATACAAGTCAAGATGCCACGGGCCTTCTTGGCTGTCTGGGCACACTGTTGGCTCATGGTCAGACAGCTGTTGAACAGCATCCCAGGCCCTTTTCCACTGGGACACTTTCCAGCCACTCTGCCTCCAGTCTGTAGCACTGCATGTGGTTGTTGTGACCTAAGTACAGAACCCAGCACTTGGCCTTATTGAACCTCATACACTTGGCCTTGGCCCATCAATCCAGCCAGACCAGAACCCTCTCCAGATCCTCCAGCAAATCAACACCCCTGCCCAACTTAGTGAGGGTGCCCTCAATCCCCTTGTCCAAATTATCAATAAAGATATTAAACAGGACTGGTGCAATACTGATCCCTGGGGGACACCACTAGTTGCCACACATCAACTGGATTTAGCACCATTCACCACCACTCTCAAGGCCTGGCCATTCAGCCAGTTTTTAACCCAGTAAAGAATGCACCCATCCAAGCCACAGGCTGTCAGCTTCTCCATGAGAATGCCACAGAAGACAGTATCAAAGGCTTTACTGAAGTCCAGGTCCATCCACTGCCTTTCTCTCATCCACTAGGTGGGTCACCTGATCATAAATGGAGATCAGGTTGGTCAAGCAGGACCTGCTGTTCCTAAATCCAGGGTAACTAGGCCTGTTTCCTGTTTGTCTTGTACATGCAGTGTAATCACACTCAAGATAATCTGTTCCATAACTTTCCTGGGCACCGAGGTCAGGTTGACAGGCCTGTAGTTCCCTAGATCCTCCTTCTGGACTTTCTTGTGGATGGGCGTCACACTGGCCAACCTCCAGCCATCTGGAACCTCCCCAGTTTGCCAGGACTGGTGACAAACGATGGAGAATGTCTTGCTGAGCTATTCTGCCAGCTCCCTTAATATCCTAGGGTGAGTCCCATCCAGACGCGTGGACTAGGAGGGTCTAAGCGGCACAGCAGGTCACTTAACTAATTTCTGCTGGATTGCAGGGGATAGATTCTGCTCCCTGTCCCTGTCTACCAGCTCAGGTAGATAACTGGTCTTTCTGTTAAGGACTGAGGCAAAGAAGGCGTTAAATACCAGAGCCTTTTCCTCAGCCTTGGTTACAAGGTTCCCCTTCACATCCAGTAAAGGTTGGAGATTTTCCTCCTTTTGTTGTTAATGTACTTATAAAAACATTTTTTATTATCTTTCACAGCAGTGGCCAGATTAAATTCTAGCTCAGCTTTCACCTTTCTAATTTTCTTTCTACACAACCTAACAACTCATGTGCTCTTCCTGATTTCCCTCCCTCTTCTTGCAAAGATGATAAATTCTCTTTTTTTCCCTGAGTTCCAGTGAAAGCTCCCTGTTTAACCAGGCCAGTCTTCTTTCCCAACAGCTTAAAGACATGGGGACTGCCTGCTCCTGCATCTTTATGATTTCCTTCTTAAAGTATGCCCAGCCTTCCTGGGCCCCTTTGTCACTAAGGGCTGTTTCCCAAAGGACTCTCCAAACCAGTGTCCTGGACAGGACAAAATCTGTCTTCTGGAAGTCCAAGATAGAGTTTTTGCTGGTCCCCTTTCTTATTTCACTAAGAATTGAAAACTGTCATTTCATGGTTGCTGTGCCCAAGACAGCCTCCAACCACCACAGCTCCCACCTGCTCTGTTTGTAAACAGCAGGCCTAGCGGGGCACCACCGCCGCTAAGCTCACTTACCAGCTGCATCAGGAATTTATCTTCCACACACTCCAGGAACCTCCTAGACTGCCTCCCCTCTGCTGTGTTGAGTTTCCAAGAGACATCCAGCAAGTTAGTCTCCCATAAGAACAAGGCTAGTGATTGTGAAACATCAGCCAGCCACTTACAGAATAGTTCATCTGCCTCTTCATCCTGGTTGGGTGGTCTATAACAGACTCTCACCACGATGTTTGTCTGATGTTTGTCTTGCTAGCCATCCCTGATTGTTACCCATAGACACTCAACCTTATCACCACTATCCTTAAGCTCTGAACAATTGAAACACTCCCTAATATACAAAACCACCCCACTGCCTCTTCCTCCTCACTTGACCCTTCTGAAGTGCTTGTAGCCACCTATTTAGCACTCCAGTCTTGTGAGTCATCCCACTGTGTTTCCATGAAGGCAACTGAGTCATAGCCTTCCTGCTGCAGAATGACCTCCAGCTTCTCCTGTTTGTTACCCACACTGTGTGCATTGGTGCAGATCCACTTCAGTTGGGCTATTGATTTCATCCCCAACTCTGGCATGCCTCCTCTAGGCTAATTTCTAGTGACCCTGGTCTTATCACCTTTCCCCTTCAAACCTAGTTTAAAGCCCTCTCAATCATCCTTGTCAACTGATGGGCTAGAATACTTTTCACCCTCTTACAGAGGCAAGTCTCATTGGTCTCCATCAGGCCTGGTGCTGTATAAACTGTTCCACGTTCGAAAAAGCTAAAACTGCACCAATGGCACCAGTCTTTAAGCCATGTGTTGATCAGGTTGGTTCTCCTGTTTCTTTCAGCACTCTTCCCTGCTACTGAAAGGATTGAAAAAAACACCACCTGTACTCTTATTCCTTCAACCAGTCATCCCAGTTCCCTGAAGGTCTTTTTCACTGTCCTAGGATTTTCTCCTCAACCTCATCACTGCCAACCTGGACACCCAGAAGTAGGGTGGGTTGAATCAGTCCAGGGAATCTTCTAGTAATATCCCTTACCCAGGCCCCAGGGAGGCTGCCCATGTCCCTGTGGGATAGGTCTGGTCAGCATACAGGGTATTCAGTTTCCCGCAGAAGGGAGGGACCTACAATAATTATCCTTCTTTATTTCTTAACAGCCATAGTTGTAATGTGTCTGGTTGATTGACTTGGTCCAGATAGATCTTCACCTTCACTATTTGCCTGACCCTGAAGTTCCAGAGCCTAGTACCTATTCCCATCTTCCTATCTCCCTTGAAAAAAAAAAAGGCACAAAAAAGTTATTAATTGAATTGTAATATCTAGAATTAGGTCACAGAGCTTTTAAAAATCAATCAGGAATTCTTTCTTCCTAGATAGGTTTTCCACCTGATTGTCCCCAAAAAACCATCATGCCCTCTCTGTCACAGATATACATTTGGTCCTAGTCTGGTCGCTTCTTTTAATATGCTTAGATTGAAGTTTTGTCTACTCCTGCCTTGACTTAAAAAAAAAAAGTCAGATCAGAAATCCATTAAGGGCATTAGACTTTGTGCCTTTATTTCCAAAAGATGAATTATCCTAAAATAGGTGTGCCTTGTCACCTATTGGGTGTCCAAGATTTAAGCAACCATAATTTAAGATCCAAGTTGCTTTACAGATCCCTGACAAACATCACTTAGCTGTTATGTCCCAAACACCTTCAACCTCAAGTTATCACAGTCCATGAATAAATGAAAAATAATCTTTATTGATGTATTTTTCAATCTTTATGTGTTTTGCATTACACAAAGCTCTAAACAGCAAGATTACATGATCTTTGTTCAATTTGTTTTGCAAGAGGTGGAAGCAGGGGCAAGTGACTTAGAAGTATAGAGGTGCTGTGTGGTCATAAAAGTATATGGTTAGAAAAGCCCAGGCTGACCTGGAGTTGAATTTGGCAGAAGACATAAGAAGCAACAAGAAAGGATTCTGCAAGCAAATCAGCAGCAGAAAGGAGACTAGGGAAGACATGGACCTACTGCAGAACAGACAAAGGACTTGAAGAAGGCAGATGTATTTAATGCTTTTTTTGCCTCAGGATTTACCAAAAAAGCTGGCTCTCAGGTGTCCTAGATCCCTGAGACTAGAGGGAAATTCTGCATCAAGGAAGACTTACCCTCAGTTGAGAAAGTTAGGGAGCACTTAAACAGAGCATCTAAAAGTATGCATCCTTTCAGCAGAGGAGAACAACAGTATTTTGTGATGCATTAAGAAGAATATCATGAGCAGATCAAGGGAGGACATCCTTCCCCTCTTCTCAGTGCTGGTGAGTCCACACCTGTAGTACTGTGCATGGCTCTGGGCTCCCCAGTACAAGGCAGATGTGGACTTACTGAGGCAAGTTTAGCAGAGAGTCACAAAAGTGATTAAGAGATTGGAGCATCTAACATATGATGAGAGGGTGTTGTGGTTTAGGAACGGTATTCCCCAGTTTAGTGTTCCCACCGAAACACTCCAAACCACATGCTGCTCACTCACTCCCATCCTCCCTCCCTCTCCCCTGCAATGGGATGGAGAAGAGAACTGGAGGCACAAAAAGTACAGACCAGGGGCTGAGATAAGAACAATTTACTGGAAACAGCAATGAGAGAAGAAAACAGTAACAGCTACAATATCGATAACAGAGGGAACCAGCACTACCTGACCCCTCCCCTCCACCACACTTACTCGACCAGAAGGGACCCCTTCCCCCATCCCCTGCATATGACCTGAGGTGGTATAGAATAACATCTGTGTCATAGCCATGCCTCCTCCTGGTTACTGCAAAATTTAACCCTGTCCTGGCCAGAATCAAAGGCCAAGTTACCTCATATAGACTGTCGCTTGGATGTAATTTTTATAATTTTTCATCATTATGGGTACAACAACTAAAAAAAACCAACCAACCAACCAAAAAAAAAAACCATCTAAAAAAAAATTCCAGTTGTGTGATTATATGCACAGACAAATGTGAAAGATACTGTGGCTACTAGCAACTGACCAACGTAAACATGTATTCAAAGATTCTCAGCAAGCCCTGCATATAACTGCTCGTCATCTTCAGACATTTGCCACACCAACATGATAAATACATCTCAAGAGTCTAAAAAGTTATTTGAATTTTGATTAAATTACATCCATATCCAGTAACTAAAAAGCCAAAGCCATTTATTCTTCAGAAATTCAGAGGCATAACAGGTTCGTAACTAAGATTTTAAACCCATCTAAAAAACCATCTAAATATATCTGTAACTTGTTTTACATTAATTTCATTGTAATATTAGAACTTTAATTCTAGTACTTAATCAAGATTTTTTTGAGTTGATTTTTGCTGAAGTTTTTAATTGTTTTTACAGACTTAAAATTATTTTTAGATGTATGCAGTTCCTGATATTCATGTCTGTTTTCTTTTCATTCTTCCCAGCTTTTTAAAGTACCTACAACTCTTCTACCATTTCAGTTACCAGGCAGTAGATTGTAGCAAAGTCACGTAAGGCTACCATGAACATGTAACTGCACAATTCCAAAGAGAGAGATACTTCAGAGCAGTAAAGAACATTGAGATTACCAGATTTAAAACCTGCAATACGTAAACAGATTCAGCAGAACTTCTGGGAGGGGGGAAAAAAAAAAAAAAGAAATCTGAGTTTTCAACCAGTTCAAAGCAAAATCCACAGAGGCCACTCAATCCCAGCTCCTTCAAAATCAGGAGGAACATGTAAGGGTGGCATGGTAACGTCACTGAACAACTTGTAAGCTGTTGACATGGTTGCTGCCTCCCAGTTTTTCTATACCTGCTTTTGAATTGAAAAAACTCACTATCTTTCAATTTATCTTAACTGACATCAAAGTAACATAAATCTAAGTAACTATATGACTTTTTTAACACTTTGACTGGAATAAAGAAAATAATGAACACAATTGAAAATAATTGAACATAATTAAAAAAAAAAATACCTGTTATTGAACAGTACACTATGTGAGGAGCAACATTTTTAATGTCTTCATAACCTAAACCCATTTCAGCCAGTTTCCCAGGGATGTAGTTTTCCACAAAAACATCAGATGCTGCTGCAAGCTTTAGAAAAGAAATGGATGAGTAAGATTCGTTAATTAGCTTCCAAAAGTTCAATACATTCCTATGTATTATGTAATTTAATTTTAAAAACCTCAATAATCAAAATGGCTCTAGTCTTTCTAATAAGAGAAAACTTACAAGCCTAGAGATATTTTTTTGCCTGTTAGACTGTGCATTTCTGCGAACTACATATTAGAGATGTCACATATCTATAAAAAAGACTGTCAAAATCCTAAAGTGATTAGACAAAACTGTGATATTACACATTGATGTGATATTATCACATCAATTTCCTATGGTTTGACAACAGTTTACAGAACAATCTTCACCTATATACTTGCACTTACCTTGAGAAAAAGGAGGTAGAATGTATCTTCATCCTTCATTTCTTTTCTACCTTAGAAATAATTTTAATTGGTTTTCATTTTCAAATCATTGATTACAATTAGACCAGCTTCTATAAACTAGTGTCATCATAATAACGACATGCACTTTTGTTTTAGCATGTCAGCTGTTCAACCAAATTTAAGGCCAAAGAAGCTGCCAAGTCTGCAAATATTTAACAGGAAAGACAGAAGAAATTGATTCTTATTTAGACAAGGCAGCACTCAACTTATAAATGGTTTAATTTGATGCACAGAAAAGACATTAATAACATTTATAGTAACTACATGTGGCATATGGCAAAGGTGCATTTTAAAATATGTTATTAAGTATTTTTAAAGTGGTTATGTCAAGGACCTGTAGGACTATAATGAAATAAGAAACAGATCCTTAATTAGGGAAATACAACTGGGACAAGCTGCTAGGTTTTAATAGTATGCCTTTATGAAAAATAAAGGAGGTTTTATTTTCTATTTAAATTCATTACAGTTCACACGTAAATACTTTTTAAACTGGTAATGCTACAGCCTTAGCCTAATTCATTCGAGAGACAAAACTGGTTAAAAACTATATTGCTTTCGCCAGGATTTTATGATGTCTGCAAATTATAGTGATTGTAAGGGCTAAGATGGTTTGAAAGTTGTTGTCCATCTCATATTGAAGAACTATCATCTCCTACAAGCCACTGAGGAAGAAAGCGTGACACACGGTACTGTAACATGATGAGTAACTCTGGACTTGGTAACATACATGGGATGACAATGATGAGGATACAGTGACTTGGGCCCAGTTTAGCAGGGTATATACTCTCAGAGAAATGAATTTTCAAGACATCCTACAAGTGCTGCATCAGCTCTACAGCTAAAGTTTTTGTGGCACTTGGAAACAGACTTTAATGCATAAAGACAGTATTCTATGTATGGTACTTTTGATGCTCACTGAACCCACAATTCTGCCATTGTGGAAAATGGATTCAGACTCTGATCCAAACAAACCGTGTGTTCTTAAAACAAAGGAATTTTCAGTCTTAATAGAGTTTTAAGTCCATTGTCAACTGAAATGTCACACTTTATGCCCTACAAATCCTCTAAATATATCACCTGTATTTTAACATCATCTAACATAGTGCTACAACACAGACCTGAGTTTGAATACTATCTATTCCAGATAGGAACTGATATGCTTAACATCTATGCCTCAGGAAATAAAAACTGGCATCACTCATGCCAAAGTAGTCATTATATTGAATAACAAGTAACGATGCTACTAACTTGTTTAAGTAAACTATACATACCTTTGGGAAGTTTTCTTTGGGTTTTTGTTGGGGTTTTTTTGGTTCATTGTTTGGACAGGTTTTTGGGGGGGGGGGCGATTTGGTTTTCACAAGAACTCCACAGAGGAGAATGTGCATACACACACATATAAACATATATATATACACACATATTCTTTGTGTGTGTGTTCATATATACATGTATTTGCATTAATAGTTTGCTTTATCAAGTAAGAGAGCATGCATGAGATGCATTGACTCATCAGCTAAAAGTAGTGGAAGAGAAGAAGTGCCATCAGCTCCCAGCCAATTAAATTCCCCCAAGTCCTTCATGAATAGATAAGTTAATTAGTTAAGGCTAAATACACAGGAGAAAAGTATCCTCAGGGTTCTTAAAATGAGCTTCTGACAATAACTCTTGAATAACATTCTAAAGAGATACTGAGCCATATTACTACAAAAGGATGCCAAAGTATGGGGCTGGTGCACATACCATCACTGAAGAGAAAAAAAAATTATATTCATTCAGGAAGACATAGAAATATTTGGAAGGCAGTTAACAGTGAGTCAAAAAACATTAGAAAGAAAAACAGGGCTACAAGTGACACAGAATAAAGAAACAGAAAAGAAGATCCAAGAATAATTTTGTGGAAATCACCTAATCACATATGAAACAACAGACCCTTGCAAAAATCTTTTGTAGTGCTGTGCCAAAGAATGAAAGGCAGCAAGAACTCCTGATTAACAGATTTCTTCAGCTCGCTTGATATTACTGACTGAATTATCAAGTCTGTGCTGTGTCATACAGCTGAAGACTCACCAGTCCTGTTTTTAACACGATTCCAGATTGAGATTTGCCTTCATCTACCTATGTAAAATTTCTGAGAGAGGGAAATACAACCTATTCTAACCATGCTACCTTTCTTAATAAAAAAAAAAAAATTATAACATTGTTACATTTCTTTGTAGTGTTTAGGCTTGGACAAAATTCATATTTATGGATGAGGAACCAGTGTCACAAACTTGAATTTCTGCTTGTCATCAGTTACTTTACAGACATTAACACTACTTTTTGTAGTAACAAATATAATACTGAACAATTTCAATTCTATACACATCTGTCCTGATATAGCAGGAGGCAACAGGAAACAAAAGCCTGGTAGCCAACTTTCCCTTTACACATACTTTTTGACAGAACTCCAAACAGAAGTTCCATTTGAGATGCATAATAGAATGTTAAGGCCTCTGCACCAAGTGCTTTCAAAATATATCACTCTAAATCAAGCAGAATGATGGACAACTCCACAAGTAGAGTGACACTTAAATAATGCCTAATCAGTTCACAATGTTGCTATATCACATAGGGATGCCATTAATTTAAGGAACAGAAATCTATAGTGATGATTAAAGCAACTTTATTAAAGGATACAAACTGGTTTTATCTCCAGCTCATCCTACTCATAGGCCCAGCTGCCTTTAAATCTTTGAACACCTCCAGCCCACACATGTGTAATCAGTGGACACTGCGTAGAGTAGTTTTTCTTTCACCATTTGTAAAGGTCAAGCAACTAATTAGTCTTCTTATGCCAGAGGAACAATTTTTATAGCCCTTACTTAGAATATGACTACTTCAAATAGACGTCTGTGTTATACCATGAAAAATTATACCTAATGACAGTTTCTGTTTCTAAATTTTTTAGAAGATAAACATACAACTTTTTAAGAAATCAACAATAAATGGTTCTGTTCTGCAAAAAGAAAAGGCATTCCGGAATCCTTGACTTATAAATTCCAAAGATTTCCATATGAAGTACCTTTTACATAGCTAACAAGTCACAAGTATCAGAAAACTATCTATTTCCATTTCATGCAATATTCCCAAGAGAAAATACTACCAGACAAATTCCACTTATTGCATGACACATACAGTCTCACTGTGAAAAAGTGATTGGAACTGACACTGAAACAAACAGTAACAGAAGCCAGCTGTTAGTACTGCAGGGTTTAAAACCCAGCACTAGCAAGTAGCAGGTCTTACATTTCTCAACAAATAATAAAGGGATGACAAAGCACAACTTTCACAGAATGGGAAATAGGATGCTTTTATTAATTTTTAAATAGAAAAAAATGGATCACCTTTAAAAGACTCTAAAGTCAAACACTGAAAAGGAAACAA
Source organism: Manacus candei (assembly GCF_025592945.1). Lineage (NCBI taxonomy): Eukaryota > Metazoa > Chordata > Aves > Passeriformes > Pipridae > Manacus > Manacus candei. The sequence goes on from NW_026138097.1 coordinate 2,086,649, forward strand.
ATACTAAGTTTGACCTACAGGACAATATTTCTCAGAAAGAGATACAGCTACTGAAGTCATGAATACACAGTAACATTCAAAAAACTTCAAATACAGTATCTCCTCTTTCTCAACTGCTCGCTGACATCCTAAGATCAGTCCATCTTTAATTCTTCTAATGAAGTACTACAGTAAGATCAAATACAGCAGCAGTAAGAGGAAAGCAGTAGGCTATTAGACCATTTCCTGACAATATTTCATTTGACGACTTTGATGACATTTTTGTGCAAATTTTATATCTAAAATCATTAGAAGTTACACTGAACATTGAGTCCAAAAGCACAAAGGCTATATACTGCAATTTACCAAATCAACTGTGTACATACATTTTTTAATTATCAGACTTCAAATTAATACTTGAAATGCAGAGTTTAATCTTTATTACTCAGGATAACAACAATGCAAAATAGGCACACTTCACACGCTATCAAAACCTACCTCTCTGATTAGCTTTGCTCCTTTTGAATCCTTCATGTTGATAGCTATACTCTGGGGATTAAAAAAAATACAACAGTAATTTATGTGAAAACCCTTCTGGTGATCATAAGCCTCTTCTACACATAACCAACAGTCAAATTCACACTGCAGTTAATTTGGATAAATAAATTATAACATATACCCCCCACCTCTTTCTGAAAAAAAAAAAAAACTCTCTCAGTAGAGTAAGCTGAACTGTCTCACCAATGGATCAGACAAGGTCTAAAACAAGTCTGACAGATGTGCAGCTGGGAGCTGCACCATTTGCAGTCTCTTCACCGTATTATTTGCACAAGACTTACTACTGCAAATACACATGGGGACACCAGAAACATTTGTTTCAATGGCAACAAGCCATTAAACAATTCAGGTATATCATGAAACTTCATGCTAATTCCGAAGTTTCACAAGCTACCTTGAGCCAACCTCACTGTGGTATAATGCCAGCACTCCTTCAGCTCCAGGTGCCAGCTGATGCACGTCAGCTGACCTGATGCACCTGAAAAAAAGGATCATTCAATTAAAATAACCCTTATTGTCAGCAGGTTTCATTTTCAGTCAAGTTGCACCAGCAACTGAAGACTGGAAGGAGCACTTTTGCTTTTTGAATTTGCCTCAACTGTCCACAGCACCATACGAGAGATTTGCAGACTCTTTTGTTCAAAAGCACTCTCGGTTATTCTCCTCAAATTTATTCATCATAACTTAAGGCCAATGTAACTATTGCTCCATTATATATATGTTAAGAATCCAACTAAGAAGTTTTATATATTCAGTTGTAGTCACAGAAAACTTAGGCTAATGTTCAATTCCACCCCCCATTTACCTTTTTATTTCTATTGACACTGAGAAAGTAAACACTTTCTGTCCCAGCAAAAGGTGGGCCCCAGGCTCTTGTATCATCGCCAGCTCCTGAAAGAAATACCATCACAGGTTCATAGTTTTCCAATATCACACTGCCAACAAATAAAAAGAATAAAAGGCTTTCCTCCAACATCCCATTTAAATCACCTAAGCTTCATCTAGCAGGCAGGACAAATATTAGTTTAAAATATATATTTTCACTTATTTATACCAAAAACCACCTAAAAGCAAACGTTACTAAGCAAAGCGAACAAAGTGTTTGCTAGTGCTGGGATTACATTTAGTCTTTAAAATACTAATACAGCCACACACCACCAGCGTATTTGCAGGTTTTTTGGTTGCTTTCTTATTTGTGGGTTGATATTTTGGTTGTTTAGTTTTTTTTGGGAGGGTATTTGGGGGATGGGGGGTGGCAGGGAAAGAGGAGTTGGGTTTCTTTTGGTGGTTTGTTTGTTTTAACTTAAGCAGAGTTCCAATGCCATTCTTTTAGGCAATGTGGAAGAATTTAGTAGAAGCTCTTGCTGGACCAATTCACAGTGCACGTGGTCAATAAGCTATTCCTGAAACACTCCAGACGCAACTTCAAGATACCACTGACAGACAACTGATTAAGCTTCATGCTGCAGAAACAAAAAGAAGCACTTCCTATAGCTAGTGCAATGACCCATCTCCAGCTCTTCCAGAAATCCTGCCTTACAGAATAGAAACAAATTACCCAGAGTCCAATCAGAAAGAGCTACAGAAGTTTCTGCATCTGAAAACACAAACTCAAAGGTTGTTAATCTGACGCTTTCAGCACCAGCATCTTCATTCAAATTCAGAAATTTCCCTTTTCAGGGAACTCTCATCTCTATGCAGAAATACCAGATCCTGGACTTTAAAGATACAACTACCTCACGCAGAAAATAACTGTTGTTCACTTTGCATGATTATGAAGAAAAATTTCTCCAACAAGGTAATGTTTAATTAACAACCTGAAACTGTAGTAGAATGTTAAATTTTTTCTCAGGAGACAGTTGATATAGCATGCCAGGTCACCTTGTATTCTACCAGCCAAAATTCTTGCCAAGCCCACTAAGTCTGTATATTATTACAGAAAAGCAGTGCCAAGAAACAACATATCTATTTTAAATGCTCCTATTACCTTTCTTCCTTTAACACTAAAATGAAAATTAAAGTGCCTGTCATTTTATCAGTAATCTAATGCTGAGTAGTCAGATGTATTCCTATTTTTAATTATCTACCACACTTTTGCTCAGAGGGAATTGAGATGAAGATTCTGAATTCTCAAATGGGCAAACCACCTTTTCCATAACTATTACATAACTAATTGCTGGGAGGATTTGTGTGCTCTCAAATTTTGCACGTTAAACTCTACACTTAAAACCCTGTTTTAACCTTTTTATCATGTTACATAAAACACCCCATCATACACGTAAGCATTCACAAGCCCAATTTAAAATTGAAGTAAAGTCCAAACAATTCAAACAAAATCAATTCAGCTTTGAGCAAGGCAATAAGGCACTTAGTAAGTGATGACTCTACCATTTTGAATATTAACATCTAAAAAAAGTCACCTGACCTAACAACTTCAACCTTCTCACCTTATTTCCAAATACAGACATAGACTATTTCTGACCAAAACACACCTACATGGAGCATAATGTTAAGCTTAAAGCAAATAGATCATACCTGCATAAGCAAAACAAACCTACTAATAACCAGTTCTTTAACATGACAGAAAGAGTACCACGATAAAAAAAAACATTCCTCAAACTTGAAAACGGCTATTACTTAGCACAATACCATTCACAAACTGTCACAAAAAGCACACTATCAAGAAATAAACATAGTATTGAAAACTTTTGTAAATATTTATATAGACAACGTTGCATTGTCATTCATATATTACTTAAAACACATAAACTACTATTTGTTAAGCTAGCTCACATTCTTATTATATCTAAAATAGAAATCTTACCTGGTTTTTCCACTTTGATAACTTCAGCCCCTAGATCTCCCAAATTCATTGTGGCAAAAGGTCCTGCAAGCACCCTGTAATATTAAAGAAATATTGTTTTCTTAGTTTTTCCAAACAGAATATTTGCATCTAGACACACTGTTCCAAATTACAGACAAAACACAAACCTTGTTAAATCAAGAATTTTCACACCATCCAATGGCTTTACATTACTAGCATCTGTCAAGAAACAGAAAACAGTGACTTTTATCTTAAAAAAAAATAAAATTCAGGAGTGTTTCTCATCAGTTGTCTGAAACACTGTTTTTATGCCACTGTCCCCTCATCTCCCTCCCCAAATACAGGATAATAATCTCCAGGGAGATTTCTGTTAAACAAGTTAATAAGTTTTGGATTTTAATATAATATGCAGACTAAGGAGTATTGTGAAAACATGCCTACCTAGGAATGGCCATGCGTTTTGCACTTTCCGAGCCTTTAGGAAAATCTCAGGCTGCCACCTCCCTTCAGTGCTGCACACCTCAGTGAGTTGCAGGTGTTGAAAAACAGTTGAGCCAGGTAAACACCACCAGCCCTCCAGTGGAACCTCAGTCTTATCAAGCCAGGTGCACCATTTGTTTCACAGTGACACTACTCTGTTTACCAAGAATACGTAAACAGCTTTACTGAAGAGCACAGCTCCCCAAAAGTAAAAATATACACAATTTCAATTTAAAAAAAAAAAAAAAAGTCCACCTTCTCTATTCTTTCCATGCCTTTTAGAGTTGCACCTTATTATTTAATGGCTCACTCATTCTCATTCTGAGCTGAGTTGCAGGAATCCATAAAGATATTTCTCAAAGAAGCCTATAAAACATCAAGATTAGCCTGTAATTATGTATTTATGCATAACTAAAACTAATTATCATATCACTCATATTATGGCATCATCTAACACTTCATTCAGGGATTAGGCCTCTTCCATAGTTGGAACAGAATAGGAGAGCACAATCGTTGCCTTGGAGACAAACAGACCATTGTGAATTTTTTTTAATGCCAATAAATAACAGATGTCCACAATAATGAAGAAATGCAAGAAAGAGGAGAGATAAAAAGTTTCCTTTGGAAAATCTGAGGAAAATAATAGACCTGTTAGTTTCTTCAGACTAGAAGATCACAAATGCTCACAAAGAAAATATACAGGACCTAGAGCTGCATTTCAGCAAGTCAATAATTTGCTGAAACAATTAAAACAGAAGGTGTTTTGACTATCAGAGAAGCAGCAGTTCCAGTACACTGATCCTGAGTACAGGAATGCTATCTATTGCAGGAACATAAAGAAATAAAACCATATCACAAACAGACACAAGAGATCAGAATTGATCAGTATTACCTAGAAACATCTCCTGGGCTTTTTTTTGGTTAATTTTTGGTGGGTTTTTTTCTTTCCTCGCTAGCTTCCAAAGTGGGTGTGTACCTCCCCAAGTTTTTTGTTGGAATTCTGGTTCAATAGGTTAAATTTTCTGAAAATGTGAACTCACATTTTCTCTTGTATTTTTGCTTTTAATTATTCCAGTAACTTGATGACTGAAAGAAAAATCCACTCTCCCTGCTATAACTATATCCTATATGTAAACTCTTAATTTCCATGATGCTTGAATTTACTGTGAATTGGACTATCATATGTATCTTTTATAAATAATTTCAATTAAGAATAAATCGACCCAGTTACTCTCGATATGATTTACATTCTTTAGTTACGCTCAGTAAGCTATCCCAAGGTTAGCCTAACCTAACAGTATGAGTAAGGAAAAAACAAAGAAGAGAAATTAATTTTTATAGGATATTCCCAAATGATTTCCTTTATACTTTAAAGTGACAGAAAAGGGCACCAACAAGAGAGCCAATTAACACATTTTTGCATCAATGCAAATTAACAGTCCTCATTCCAATTACATTCAATTCCAGAGGACATAGCTCCTCAAGTCTATTGTCTATTGATTGCACAATCAATATTTTTTACTTTATCCATGCAGCAAGTTATAATCAAGTCCATCACTGCTGTGGATTAATTCATGATCAATGGGTACATTCCAACGTACACACCTGGTACTTTCATCGTGGGAGACAGAAATGCAAACTTCCTTCAATTCTAATGCCACCAACGCTATTGTTAACTATTTTTCTATGCCACTAAACAAGAGAGAAACGTGAAGCTAGAGAAGAATTACTTTGTTGCAGCTTGGATTTATTTTCCTTCATTTAAAAAAGAGGAAAAAAGGCACAACTGTACGAAGTTTTACTTTTGTAACCTTTGGGAAAAAAACAGGCCTGAAACTGGGCATCTGGCACTTCCCCCGCCTCCACCAGCCGAGGGTGCCCCGAGAGAGCCGACACGCTCCGTGCCACAAAAGCTCCGGAGCCTCCGGCAGCGCGCACGGCCGCGGGCAAAGTCCGGCCGCGGGCAAAGTGGCCGCGGGCAAAGTCTGGCCGCGGTGATCCCACTGGGAGCCCCCTGAGGCTGCAGGGGCTCGCCCCCAGCGCGGTGGCTAAGTATCCCCGTCCGCCGCTCGCCCCCGCAGGAGTCCCGCGTCCGTCCCGCCTGCCCCCGCCACAAAGGGAAGCAGCTCCGACTCCCGGCCCAGCCGCACTGTCCCAGGGCCACGGGCAGATTACACGGGCAGGGGGGCTCAACGCGGCGAGAGACGGGGGGCTGAGGAGGAGCAGGAGGAGGGCGCGGCACGGAACAGCATGGCACGGGTACCTGCCGGGGAAGCGCCTCCGCTCCGAGCCCCGCCGCCGCTGCCGATGCCAGAGGAGGCGGAGGCGGCGCTCGGGGCTCTGGCGCTGCCGCCGGCAGCTGCGGAGCACGGGTTCCTCCAGAGCCCGCCGCAACGCCCGCTCCCTCTTCCCAGCGCGGCGCGCAGCATCTCCGCCGCTGGAGCCGCCGCTGGAGCCGCCGCTGGAGCCACCACTGGAGCCACCACGGACCGCCTCGGCGCAGGCGCCGCTGCCACCGCCCCCTTCCCTTCCCCTCCCGCACCCGGGGCAGCCTTAAAGTGTCCCTCCCACTGCATCGGCGGGACAGCTCCGCTCCCATCTCCTCTACTGTAAAGCGCTCCCGGCTGGACTTTACAAAGCAGGAAAGCGCCTTGCAGATGTTTGCAGCAGGAATCTTGTTGTTCTGGAAGCTTGTACTTGCAGTTCGGCGTACGGACTGTGACATGCGATATTGCCAAGAAGGAATAAAAAGTAAAATGCCTGCTCCCCCCTCCCCCGCCATCCCCGAAAGGTTTTCGGCACTTACTAAGGTAGGCAGCCACACTGGATGCCATTATACCTGCTCACTGGCACCAGGTGGATCCTTCATCACAATTCCTCACTGAAGGTGCAGTATTACTTACACTGTAAGGTGTATCTTCATTTGGCTTTAGAAGGGTTAGCTTGAATTGACGTTAAAGCAATCCGTCCCTGAGTGAAGTACAGTCTGACTCTTTTTAGTCCTATTTTAGGACAGAGTAGAAGACTTGTTATAGGAACATCGTAGTGTCTTCTTGCTCTGTAACAGGATAGAAAAAGCCTGCACGCAGTTTTAGCATTTATTTATGAGAAATATGATGTGACGATAAGACAACAGTTGCATCTCAAGAGTAGCTGAAACTTCTGACAGCTTGAACACGAGCATTATGAATAGCACAGGCTTAAGAAATGTTGCATGTCAGAATTCTGAGGAAAAACACAGAAAATCTTCTACATTACAGGTTCGTTGACTGGACATGCTATGCATAATGCAAAGTATGACATAGATGCTTAAAATCCTAGAAGTAATTTGGATTTGTCAATAAGAGGAAATTAGTCAGTTGAATTATCCCAGTATAACTCAAAATGTACATAACACTATGTATTTCTAAATTTCTTTGGTGTGGAAAGGGTTTAAATTAAATGAAGCTGTCCTTTTTTGGAATGAGACCGATCAGACAAATTTGTAACTTACGTTGATAAACTGTATTGTGTAAACATGCACAATAGTAACAGATAGAAAATTGGTCTTCTAGACTAAGGGATTAGCAAAAAATTTAAGTGAGCAGGTTTAGCCTCTTTCCCTTTTAGAATTAAAAGGATATTGTCTCATTTTGCACAGGAAAATTTTATAATGTAGTGGAGAGCTGAGTTCACTGAGAATATAAAGTTAGTTCTTGCCATTGAAAAAAAAAGTCAACCCGAAGCAAACCCCAAACCCCAAACAACTATTTAAAGCCAAACAAAAGCAAAACTGGTATATAAAGCATAGAAACATTCTGCTTATTTTAATGGTTAACCTGTGTTCTGTGCTGTTCTGAAAGCCCTCTTTAATTTTCATATGTGACAATATCCTAAAACCAAGTAGTGTTGATACAAATAAAAAAAAAAGTCTTTATTATTTTTTTGTACAGAGTTCTTGAGGATTTGCATTAGTATACCTGAGAACAGAGCAGGAATGGTAATAACTGTTTAATTGCTGCTAAATATGAGGTTCTCCTCCAAGAGTACCTTTTGCCACGAGTTTGTATGAGTGAGTCGTTGCCTGAGCTACTACTCCACTGAATTGCTGGCAGTTCGAACTGACTGTAAAGCAAACCCTTTCCATTAAAGAGCTCTTTAAATACGTCACTATATATATTGTCAATTGGGACTGCCCTAGCGCGCGTAGTTATTTGCAGGCTCAGATGTTATAAGACAGCAGAACAAAGGCGCACAAATAAGCATATCTGAAGTGCCATGAAGTGTGAGGTAAATGCTCTCTTTGCTGTACAACAGATCATTTCGTTGTTGTTCACTGTAGCTGTGGAACCGCGGGTGTTCCCTCACAGCACCCAGGGCTTTCACCCTGAGTTACCAGGCGCGGCTTCTGCGCGTCTCCTGAGACTCTCTTACTCCAGATTATTCCTCTTGATCTGGAAAACGCACAGAATTACTCAGGGTCGGCGTGACAGATCGCTATGCGAGGCTGAACGAGCCGAACTCCCACTCTCCCACTTCCAGGTGGGATGGACGGCGCCTCGCCTTCCCCGGCCCGGAACGTTTGGAGGCCGGAACCTTCGGGCCGCCTGGCGGGGAAAAGGCGTGGGGAAGGAAAAGGAGTAGGCGCGGCGCTGCCATTGCGCAGGTTCCATTCCCGGCGCTGCCATTCCCGGCCTGTCCCTTCCTGGCCATGTACCGGCCAGGGTTCCGCGCGCCCACACCTCCCTACGCGGGCGGCGGCTTCCGGAGCCCCCCCTCCGGTGGAGGGCCCCTGCCGCCCTCCCCGCGGGGCTACGGGAGCCCCCACCACACGCCGCCCTACGGGCCCCGGCCTGGCCCGTACGGCGGCGGCCTCTCGCCCCGCGGGCCCGGGTTCCAGGGGCGCTTCGGGAGCCCCTCGCCGGGGGCGCAGACACCGCGCAGGCCGCAGAGCGTCAGCCCCCGGTACCCGGCTCCCTACGGCGGCGCGGCCGCGGCCGGGGCGCCCCTGCACCTGCCGTCGCAGCACAAGCGCTCGCCCGGGGGCTTCCAGAGGCACTTCCAGGTATGGGGCAGGGCGGAGAGGGACACAGGGAGGGAGGGAGGGAGCTGCTGCCGCTTTAAAGCCCGCTAGGGAGAGCACGCTGAGCGCAGCATCCACCCGCTCCAGCACGATTTTCAGCGAAGAGCGGCGCTTGCACCGCAGCGGGCAACATCAGTGTTCCCTCCCCCCCGCAGCAGAGAGGACGGAGAGAGCACAGCTCAGGCAGCTGTAAGATGAGGAAAGGGAAGAGGCCCCGGGCCTGGCCTGTTGTGAAGACACAAGGGCTGATGAAAGTGCAACTTTTCTTTTTCATATTGTGGCCCGTGAAGGTACAGAGAGAATTAAGCACCGCCCAAAACTGCAGCAAACGCCTCTTTTTCCTGTACATGCCTCCCTTTGATGAGTTTTCTTCGATGCGATGGTAAAGCACTATGTGCTTTTAGTTTTACTGTATTGTTACATCATGGGAGCTTCCTTATCCACACCCTGTCCACACCCAGAGCTTTCTGGGACACGGCTAGAGAACAGGAGTGCTTATTAAAGAGAATTAAGCTGAGGCTCCTTTAAGCAGAAATTAGAGCACCTGTTGGGATAATAGACTGTAATTTTGAAGTCTTTGCATTGGACACTGAAAGCTTCTGTTTGTATAAAGTAGTTTTCCTGACAGTCATTCCCAACGGGTTCTGCGGGTTTTGCTTTTTTTCCAGGTGGGTTAGTTGTGGCATGTGACTGGCAATGCACATAGGGATGATACCAACTTTATGTGCATAACTGGCTTTATGCATTATTAGAGAAGCTTTAGAAGTTCAACAAATGGCACGTGCAGTACAAGCAATGATAAATATTGTAGGTGCTCTTACTGACACTTCAGGGATTAGAGTGTGATAATGAAGTCAAATCTTAATAGAGATTAGTAAAATGTTAACGTGCCTGCACTGCACTGTCATATTTCCATTCAGAAATAGTACTTTGTTACTTTTTGTGATGCAGTTAGCTATCTTACAGGAATCTCATAGTTGGTGGAAGGGGATCATTCTGAGCTTTGTACATATTCTTCAACACAACAGCAAAGACTCTCCTGGTGTGAAAGCTAATACATGGCTTAACCTCTGTACCTGTGGAAGAGGCCAAGGATGTGGCATTTCTGCTGCAGATTCTGGAGGGACAGTTTATGTCATCGATGTCTAATTTCCCTTCAAAAGATCAGTCTTTGGCTGTTCAATTAAGTGACTTTTTCAAAGCCTACCTTAAAGTAATTGAGCAGAAGAATATGCAGGAATCCTTTTGTCCCTAGTTTTAGTCAGAACTGTTTCTTGTCAGGACCCATGGACAGGAACAGTCCCATAGGCTCATTCGTGATGTAAGAAACCCAATATAAAGAAGGTAGAAGTCTGAACCTAGTCTCAGCTTGTCACAACATCTTCCCTTCTCCCCTTTCGTTCTGTAGACTTTGTGAGTACTTTAGGAGCATTGGTCTGATGGTGATGCTTTGAAAGAGTCAAAGGATATTGTATGTCTGTAGCTCTGCGTAGGGCTGAAGTAATGTCTGTCTGCTTTTGTGAGAATCCACAAGGGCTGTTTTTCCTGGGGGGCGGGAGGGGGGGGGCAGTGGAGGCAGTCACAGAGGGAGGAAGTCTCATAAACCCCAAGTCCCCATTTTCTTTGGTGTGGACAAGAATCTCTCCACCAGGCCGTGAATAGATTCAGGTAGAAGGCCTTTTTGCATTTTCGAAGCATCAGATTTCTTTGTGAGCCATGTGTATTGTCCCCCTCTCTTCTGTAGGTGCTGATGTTAAGAGAACTACAGTGCTTTTGAAATCTGTGATGCTGTGGTCACTTTTGAGAAGGAAGTCTTAAGTGGTCCTTTAAAATTTCATCAGAAAATCCAAAAGACAGTTTATGTTTACTTCAGTGTTCCATTAATGTCATGTCATTGGCATTCTGTGCTCATTTTGTGCTTGCAGACATTCATTTTTTGAAATGAGCAGAAAACACAAAGAAAAACATAGAGAACTTGTTTTTTCTGAAATGGGTGACAACCTTTATGTGGCCAGTAGTTTACAGCACTTTCTGGTCTTTCCACAGACATGCATCTACTTTATCTGTTATGAAAACACGGTCATGAAAACAAGGGCCTGTAGTGACAGGACAAGGAGGAATGGCTTTAAACTGAAAGAGAATGGATTTACATTGGATATTAGGAAGAAGTTCTTTACTGTGAGGGTGACGAGACACTGGAACAGGTTGCCCAGAGAAGTTGTGGATGCCCCATCCCTGGAAATGTTCAAGGCCAGGCTGGATGGGGCTTTGAGCAACCTAGACTAGTGAAAGGTGTACCTGCCCTCTGAGGGAGGGTTGGAACTAGATGATCTTTAAGGTCCCTTCCAACCCAAACCATTCTGTGATTCTGTGTTTGTTGTAATTCTTGAGTATCTACTCTTAGAATTCACTTAGTGGTAATGTTTCCTTTTCTACACTCAGCAGGAATTAGTGAACTAGCTGGTAGCAGTAGCTTGTTAGTGGTGTGGATCAAAGATTATTACAGAAAGTGAAAAAAAAAATCCAAACCCCAACCTTTTGAAATGGTACAGTTGTGATTTTCATGTTTTCTGTGTATGTCAGCAGCTGTAATGACATCAGATGAAGAAAGCTGATAAAGGGAGTAACTGTCCCCATTTTCAAGGCAGTGTTACTCAGCTCAGTAAGGTGTTAGTGAGTAGCACTAAAAGATGTTGTTTTCTACTCTAGAGAGAGACTTTATATCTGGAGAAAAAGTATTGAGAACAGATTGACTGTTTCTTTAAGGAAAAGTTAATTGAGAAAAGGCTGTTGGCATCAGTGACAGCAAAATAGAAAGTTTTTTTTAAGGTATCTTTGGCATCAAACAGTGTCTCTTGCACAGAATGGTTTAGTTTCTACAGGTAGGGCAATTTCCCTTTTCCACAGGCCTAAAAAAATACAGAGGGGAAAAAAAACATATGTTGACTAGCATTCTAGACTTAAATAATTTACATGCTTAAAGTTAACACTTACTAAAGTCTGTCAATCTTGTATTACATAATAATACATTTCCTAGATTTCAAACATGCTAAAAATGTCAGTGTTACTGATGGCCTGCATATATTGTAGTGAAATTTAATATTATTAAATAAACCCATACAAATGAGCCTTACCATTGGATTATTTTGTTCCTTCACTGAATACTGCAGATCATTATGTCAGCTGAGCTTTGTGTTCTGCAGATCAGATATAGCATTAAATAAGCTCCACACTCAAACTGTTAGACAATGTCAAAGTTACTGGGTCTTCCTTAAATATGCTGTTTTAGAGATGGTGAAGTTTTGTGGTTTTTTCAGACAGAATGCCCTGTGTACTACTGCTTTACTAACTAAATGTGAGGGCTTAACATAAATGTCACTTTTGCTAGTGCATATCAACTTTAGAAAATTCCATGTCCCTTAGAAAGTTTTTTAGATGTAGTCTGAGGTGATTCTCTCTGATCCTTGTAGGGTTTGATGCAATAAAGTAATTTTTCTTGCCCTGTAAATAAGACATGGGTGTTCCCACATTTGGTCATGTATGCATTGTCATCAAGCTTTAGGAGTTCTAGAAGAGTTTTTGCTGGAACCAAATTAACATGTTCCTGCCACAGCACATGAGCAGAAATAGGTTCAAGCTGTTTGAGGGAAATCTATTCTTCTGGCTAAACACAGGGGGCTTCACTGTACAGCACCATTTCTCAGTTTCAACCAAAAATTGTTTCATGTGATCTATTTATGTAGATTCTGTAAGGGCTTATTAGTCAAATTCAAATACCATCACTGCTGGTCCAAAAAGTCAGGGGTTGGGAGGGGTAGGAGGGGGAAGCAGGCCATAATCATGGGTTTTTACCGTGCTTCACAAAGTTTGATACAACCTTGAGGAGTCCTGTTGTTCTAATCATACGGAACGCAGTGGGCATGTTTGGAGACTATTGTGTACCTGTAATATGCGTTGTTTAACTTTGGTAAAAACAAAATTAATTTAATTAATACAGCTTTAAACAAAACCTCACTTTTTAGGGAAGTGAATCTGAAGAGAAGAACAATGGATGACGCTAACAGGAGAAAATGGTTATAGGCATTCCTTTATGTCATAGCTCTCTTTAAGTTGCAGACTTGTAGCAGCTTTACACAAGCAATTGTAGTGATCCTTGATCTTAAAAAAAAAAAAATCAAAAGTTCCGTGCGAAAGTCAGTATCTGCTTAATCACTGATTACCATTCAGATTGTACATAAAATAAAACCATCTGTTCTCAATTTTCACAGAATACTGGTTTGAATGAAATGTGTTTTTTTCTCAAAGAGTTCTTCGGGTCATTTGTAGCTATTTGTGTTAAACAACACTGTGTTCAATCAGTAAGTACTTAATATATGGCTTCTGCTCTTGTTAATACTGTCAGCTCTTCCTCAGCCTGTAACTCCCTGTTTTGTTAATCAGCTTTTGTTAGACATATCGTTGACTTAGGCAGCTTATGAAGAACAGCATGAGGAGCTTTTCTGTAGCTGTGTGCCAGAGTGATGTAAACAAGTATTTCGGAGAACTCTGTTGTGGGGCTTTTTTCTTATTTTGGTAAATCATCAGCTGTTATTAAAAGAATAATAAAGTTAAATTTTCTGAGAAAGATGCAAGTGAGGCATAGTAATGATCATTAATAATCAGCTTCAAAGCTCTACTATGGTAGAAAGAAACATTTATTTTTTTTTTTTAAGTTTGAATTAGTCTATTGAACGTTTCTTTACCTGATGGTTTTCTTCCAAAGGGATCACCCAGGACATCTACTCCATTTGGTACAGCGCATGGCAGAGAGAAAAGAGTGTCTAATGATGTGGAAAACTATTACAGACCTTCAATGCTTGAGGACCCATGGGCTGGCCTAGAGCCAGTTTCTGTTACAGACATAAACCAGCAATACAGCAGTGAGCAAACAACATGTACTGGTAAAAAAGGGAGGTATTTCAGCTAACACTTTTAAAGGCCAAATAACTCCATCTTGTCAGGAAAACTTTGGGACAAAATCTTAACACTTACACAAGATGAACAATAATCAAGACCTTAGATAATGCTTTTATTTGAACATATGTCCACCCTTTTATCCTCCTTTTTTTTTATTGCATTGGATATTTTTATGTATGGGACAGAAAAGGAGTGGTAGGAAACCTTACATTTCTGGCTATGTGGAAGTGCCTACCAGCTTTGAAGAACAAAGTGTTCTTTAATCACCAGCGACTGATATGTGACTGTTAAAACAGGTTTCCATATACTTACCTCTTCCATGCCAGATTGTTAGCCTTTTATTGTAAAGTACTTTAGGAAGTGGTATTTTTTTATGTTTCAACATTTTTAGAATGAAGTAACTTGGAAATAAAATAAAGTTTTGTAAATTCTTGTTTTGTAATGTATAAAGAATATTTTAGGACTCTTGTTAAGGTGTACACATTAACACAAATAGTACTATTGAAATTAGGTGACTTCTGTAAATGTGCTTGTATGCTGTAGTTAACCTGTGGTTTTGTGCATAGTGATTTTTGTTAATTGCAGTGTAACATGAAGTTGAAACGTGACTTTTAGCCATCTCAGGAAACAAATGTATTGCTTTTGGAAAGTTTAATTTGTTGAACCAACTCTTGAGTCACAAACTTAATTCTGTAATCATTTGCTTTTGTGTTTAAAAAATATAGTTGAATCAATATTAGACATTTTTGGATTATAGTAACAAGTCCGTGCAGTGGCAGTTTAAGTCTAAGGAGTACATAAAACACAAGATAAAATAACTGGAAATGTTCTCTGTGGGTCCACCTGTTAGAATAGAGGTTTTGTTATACTGTTGACATTAGTACATGCATAGCTTTTTTTTTTTTAATCTGTACAATATTTTCCAATTATTTTTTATTTTTACTTATGGCAGGAATCATTGCCAGGAAAACTGTTTTGTGTGTGTGCATGCTATATTTTTATACTGAAGTGGAAAACAAGGAGTTGGTTTTTTAGACCTTGTCTTAACATGGAAGATCCATGCATCTAAAGTACATCACCTCTGTTTTCCCCCAGCTGACCCTGTTGTTTTAGTATTATATCCAAAAAGGCTGCTCAGAGAACTGAGAATGTAATGCCTTCTGGATATCAAGGATGGTTAAATCTTCATCCCAGAATCAAAAGAACTGTGCCTTAAATGGCAGCTGTCAGTATCATTATCTGTAATAGGTACCAGCAAAACTGAGATGACAAGTTGCAGATAGTCTTTAGAATTTATACATCAGTTAATTGATGTCAATTGTGAAAAGTGAAGTATAAAGTTTTCTTCCCTTTTTTTTTTTTTTTAAACCTTGTCAGGTGCTGTAAAGCTCACAAAAAAAAAAAAAGTTGTAGTCCGCTTAACCAAGTCACCTTTTTTTTTATTGCTATTTCCCATGTGATTGAATGCAATTTATTTTTTGCAATGTTTGGTGATCTTGGAGAAACAAATATGATTTTATTCAAGACACTAAAGCTCTGATGTGTTCACAGTTAGATACGAGAAAAGTCTGGGTTTGGAAAGGAGAAAGGAAAGGTAAAGGATTCCTGACAGAAGGGAGTCTGTTAAGAGGTGGGACTGCTTACACAGTAGGCAGTATCAGCTGCCTTTGCACATTGCAAAGGTACATTTTGCCACTTTGACTTTGCAGTTGGCCCAGGGATCAAAGCCAGCCTCCTCTGGTAATAATTCTTAACTCCTGGAACCAGGTGTCAGACATCAGTGAAGATAAATGTTCCAGAAAGACTTGAGGAAATATTCTTGAAGCACTGTTTAATCAATGCAGACCTTCTACAATGGCATCTGTTAAGCTGCTGCTCCACTACACTTCAGGATATGATCCAACAATTATATCACACTGCTAAAGACTCCAATCACTTGGTCAAGAATCCACACCAAAAACTTAAAAATTATTCACCTTTCTGGCTTCTAGGAGAAATTCTGCAATTACAGTAAAGTTTTTAAATGTCATTGTTGAATAGCTGTAAAATGCATGAACACATGTTCAGAACTATAAATATAATGTACTTAAAGCCAATTTAAGCTTTGCCTTTTGTGCTGCGATACCCAAGAAGCTTAAGCACTTACTTCCTCACCAGGTTTTTTTCCCTTTTACCATATGGCAAACATTCTTCTTCCCCACATGTTTCTAACAGAGAGAAAATATATCACTTCCTCATTTATTAATGAAGCTACTTCATAGTAACAGTATGACTGGAAATAGCATTTGATGATAAAAAGTAAAGCACAAATGCATCCTTTCTTCATGAGCCCATGAAACAAAATAGTGCCTATGTCTTGTTAATGAAAGGATTCTTCTGTAATGAACGTACTAAGAATATGGGCATTGCTCTTTCTTCAACAGACTTCTTAGATTTCAAGGTAAGTAATTTAGCTCCTTTTTCAGAAGTTTGGATGGGTATACTTTTCCATTCTGTTCCGCTTGCATTGTGTTTCTCCATCAAGTCCGTTTGACTTTCTGTTCAGTTGTTGTAAAGGAGTTGTACAGCTCTTGACTAATTCTTCCAGCAAAAATTAATACAGCTCCTGTATTTAACATTGAACTGCATCGCTACTACACTGTGCTGATATCACAGTAACATAAATCAGATGAATACATGTGTGATGCACCAACACACTGGGTGGGTAGTTACCCCAAGTTGTACTAGAATAGTTCTAAGTTCAGGTTTGAGGTTTCATTGCAGCTTTATAATATGGAATATTCATTCTTCTCTGGCACTTAATACACACTATTTTATATTGAAACTGTTAAATAATTTAGAGTATTGAAATTACAATTAAAAGGGGTTTTTAAAAGTTCATATCAAGCTCCTCTTTAGAATTACCAATAATGCATTGAGATGTAGCATTTTCCTAATATCAGAGCTGGGAACACTTGCCGGGGAAAATGCTTCTGGGGAGCAGAATGGATAACTACTTTTGTAGTCACGTTGTTTTTCTTTTCCTGTTAAGGGTATCTTTATGTGCTCTTCAGTTTATATAAATGTGTAATTAGACATCTGAGGGGGAGCATTTGAAACATGCATTAATTATACGGAAATTCTACAAGCAGCTGTTCAGCTTCCTTCTAAAGAAAATTTTTTCGTAGTCAGTTTGGGCTTCAAGTTGTGCTTCTGAGTAATCTCACTGAAGTCAGAGGATTCGCTCATGCAACTGAGATGTGTAAGTATCTAATGTTACAGATTGAAAATTGTATCATCCCTTAGTCTGTCAGTGCTTTTTTCCAACACTGCAGTTAACTGCTCTGCCTAGCTATTGCTCTGAATTCCAGTTCACATATGAGCCAAGACTGTCTTGCAAATTAATTAAACTTGTTCTTACAACATTTTCCAAAACTCTCAAGAGTAAAGACTGTTCTCCTTTCCCCAAATCTTGGTGCTTGCCTTCCTCCTAGCTCCTTGGAACTGGGGAAAAAAGGGAGGACTGCCTACACTGATTGGTGAAGAATCATATAATGATTTTCATGTCTCAGGCTTTCAGAAACTTGTGTACCAATTGATATAGGTAACCAGATAAACTTTTTTATCATTTGAGATGTCTCAAACAACTTTTTATAGCACAAGAAATGAAAGAAGTCACTGTTATGCCCAGCAGTAGTACAGTTCCAGCACTCAGTCATTAATTCAGAATCCAATTTTTTTGCCTAAAGTAACTTCATCTGTATATAACTAGGCACAAAGTGAGTAATTTTCATTTTCTGCCGTTTTCACTGAAATGTGTGCTTTGCTGACTTGGAATTTAAGAATACTCTCAACCTCGACTTCTGAATTTACTTTTACAAAATTACTAACTCTGGAGCGTTAGACCTCACATTTAGGCCTTCCCTTTAAGGCATTTTAGATCTGGCAAAAAGAGCTTTGTCTCATCTCCATTGCTTCCTTGATGACACTAGGAAACCTTTGACTAGGGCTAGAGACAGTTGTGCAGATGCTTGGTGCGAGACCAGGCCATCAAGGTACCCTTCCTCTCCTAGAGGTTACCTCTACCCTTGCCATTCCAGAGCAGTGGGGCCCAGGAGGTGTGTTGAGCCAAATAATAATCCTTCATTTTACTTCACCAGCTCTGTGTGGGTTTCAAACCATAACCATATTGGGGGTTTGCTTAGTGCATGTCCTGAATTTTAAATTTCATCAGTGTCTTCTGCAGTAAAATCACAGGTGAATTCCACTGGCCTTTGTTCATTGATCTGTGGCTGTTGCACGTTGCTGTTCTGAACTATTAATGTAAACATTTGTACTCAAGAACATAACTTTGTGGCTAAAAGGGGTCATACCAGTACAGTTCCAGAGTAAAATTTTTAGTACTGCTGACACCACTGCTACTAAAATAAGAGCTTCTCTGTCCCCCTTTAACAGGATAAAAATTAAGCAGTTGAGATGCTGAGCTACAAACTGTGGTCTGTGTAGGGCCAGATGGACATACCTCTATTAGCTGATTTCTGGATTGGAGATAGAATGGGTTTTTAACAAAGAGCTGAAAAAATACCATCCCACTCCCTAAAAAGACAGAAAAAGGTATTTCTCAAAAGTAACCTTACACATGAAACAGGAATTCTTACGCAGCCTCAAATTTTTCCACAGTCTCACAGAATGTGAGTTCTGTCTTATTCTTTTTCTTCTGGAGAAGCACTGGCTTGTTACCATAACTTCAAGGCTTTCCATGACATGAACTTCAGTTAAAACCATCAGCTCACCATTTGACCTGCTCTCTAACAAAGAAATCTCTAGGCTATACTGTTCATTGGATGTCAGTATTATTTTTTTGACAGTGAAAAAGTTACACCTTCAAATTCGACCAGGGACCTAATTTTCACATATTGAAATTAATTCTTCAAATTGCTTAATTCTGAGTATTCATTTTTTCCAGGTAACCGTGACAGGATTGTGGAGAATGTATTAAAGTTATGCCTTTTTTCCCTATAAAAGAAAGATAATAAGTTGCATTAATTTCATTAATGTATCAGTTGTGGTTCAAGTAGTGATGGCAGTTTGCAAATTCAGCAGAATCTGGGACTCCCTCCTTTCTTTCTTGAAAGGGCTTACACTTTCCAGAACTGGCCAACACGGTTCACCCACAGGCACGCTGGGTCAGAGCTTTTGCAGGTGAGATACTGGGATGGCAGTAATGGTTTCCAGGGTGCCAGATGGACATGTGAATAGGGACATCATTGCAATTCAGTGTGGCCTGTATTAGCCCATTTCTACATTGCAGCTACACAATAGGATTTTAACAAGGACAAAACAAGTAAGTCCCCTTCCCTCCCACACACACACAGACACACTTCAAGGGACTTTTAATTTTCCAAGTCTATGGTAAGCCACTATGTTACTGAGGTAAAGAATAATAGAATTTAAATTGTTTTTTCATTTATTCACTAGTGACAGCATCTTAGGAGGCAAAGAATTTGACATCACATCAAGCTGAAATTTTTAACACAATTACTTTAAAAAATGGGCTGCACTTGAAAATCTGCATGTACTGCCCTGCTTCTGTGGGCAGCAGTAATCATGCTGCTTGATGCTGTATTAAACTACACTTAAAGCTTCTGGTATCCCTATGTATTTAGCCACAGTCTAATTGCTGTGTAGCCAAGATAGTTAAAAGCTGTTACTGTAGAGCCAGTAGGTTTAAATCTTTGTTGTATGCACAAGGAAATTCCTAAGAGTTCAAACTGCTGAATGTGATGTTGATGCAACTGTTAGTATAAAGACCAGTAAATAGAAGAACAAAACCTCTTTGATGCAGATTATTACCTTTTCAAGCATCACACAAGCTATTGCTAAAACAAGGGAAGAGGACTCAAGCTAATTGACAACTTCCTGTGGATGACTACACAGCATAAACCACAAATAACGGTGCCATTGCACTTTCCTAAAGCTTTCTCTTGTCTGCCTCCTGGTTCCTATGGCAATAAAATTACACTAAGGAAAATCACATGGTTGTTCATTTTCAGATGTTAGCTGTATGTGCACTATGGGCAACAGGTTGAGAAACTGTGATAACTGCTTTCAAATGAATGAACTGACAAATTATGTCCTTCTTGGAACTGAAGACAGCTTACACTACCAGCAGTGTTCCTGTACTTTAAATAGCTTCTAAAATAAAATTCCAAGTATGTAGAAAGCTTGTGCAAAGAACCTTTAAATCCCTGTTATCAAGGTATCTGCTGCATCTGGTTGCATTTTTCTGACACTGTTTAATTTCCTCTCAGAATAGTTGCTGCATATTTTATACATAGACTCTCCTGTAGCCCATCATCCTCATTGCTGTGAGTGAGGTGAGGAAGAAATAGCTAGTGTCTGTACTTTGTGGCAGTAGAGAACCCAGTGTTTCCTGTTCTCCCCATGTCATTCCCTAAAGCTCATAAAATATTCAGAGCAAGTTTCAAATGTGTTGCCTTCCTGACAGGAGGGATGCCAGCAGAAAGGCAGCCATGCTTTCCAACACATGCTAATTATAAGTGGTAGCTGTTTAATTCAGTGAGCATCTGAAAAAAAAACACATTTCCCCAAGCACCTTTCAATTCTGCTGTAGAGAATACAAATAGAAACATTACTCTTAACAAAAGAAATCCACTTCTTACAGCATAAGCGTTCATGAACTTCAGATAAATGAGAATTTCCATGATTTCTTTGATAATCCACATGTTTGTGCTTCATGGCTCTCCAGGAGAGCTGCATTTCAAGTCTTCTGTGGCTAAAATAAGTATGCCAAATTATATACAATTTTTTAAATGGAAGGTAGTTTTATTTTAAAAAAAAGTAAAAATTGTGTTCAAAAAGGAAATTCTGACACAGGAGAATTAAAGGGAAATCCCTGCTGCATTTAACAGGGGTTTTGGTTTTCATCTTTTGTCTGACCTAAAACCTGCAATGACAGCAGGAACAATTTCAACCCAAGATAAAAGTTTTAAGTTTTCGTTCACAACACTGTAGCAATGGAGTTCACAGTCTCCTAAGAATTAGAGAGGGATACTTACACTATTGAATTTCACTGCATATGGAAATGATCTGTGCTGTAATCCCTTTCACTGGAAGATTCTTAAACAATTATCATGGAGTAAAGTGGTGTGTTTAGCTCTACTAGCCATTACTTTAACAAGACTTCTTTTTAATGACCAGGATCTTCATAACTGATTTGATGCCTAATCTGGTGCAGCACCTGCTCTCTCATTTCCTGGATGCAAATGTGGTTCAGCTTTTCAAATTAATGAATCAGAAAGCCAGTTGTGACGGTGTTGTAAAATTATTATTTTATTAAACTTTAGAAACAGAAAAATAAGCCACAAATTCACTTCCAGAGTTGAGGTTTCAGGTCCTGAAGGGTTTTTTTGGTTGGGGACTTTTTCCAGACAGGAGCTTTAAGTGGCATAATCACTTTCTAAAGCATAGGACTGTCACCATAATAATTGTCTTTTCATGCATCTTATTTTTTTAAAGCTACAGAAAATTGAGCCTAAAAATGTTAATAATCACCAGTAGTGGTCAAGCTCTGGAAATGCTGAACTTATTATGCAACAACATGTCATATATCACATGATGCAGATGAGGCTTCGCAAAACACAGAATGTGTAATACAAGTGTTACAAACCTGATTTCTTGCTTTTTCTGAGTGGCTACAGAGCATTTAGCGACAGTTTGAGTGGCTTCCCACTTAAGAACAGTTCTAGAACTACTCTGAAGAACAGTAGGGGCTGCCAGCTTCCCCAGTACACTTTGGGGCACCTGCTTTACAAATATTCTACTAATAAGAAATCTGATTCCCATTTGTTGGGTCTATGTGCTTATGAATTTAATAATGCTGCTGTTGATGTGTTCTCTCTCCTGTCCCATGAAATCCTCCAGCAGTTACATGACTTGTGAAAGCATTACACAACCAAATAGTGCCCAGTTGGAAGGGGTCAAGCCAGTGTCCTGTTGAAGTCTTTGCACAGCAAAGTATGTGCTTGTATGTTTTTAATGTTGATTTAGTCTTGTCAAATTGTTGTCTCCGAATTGTGTAGAAACTTGGTCAGTTACCACCATTTCTTACAGCAGAACCTGTTTTAAATACTGATCACACTTAAAACACAACTAGAAATAGATTCCCAGAAATTGTCAATGAAGCACCTGCATTTGATATTCTTTCTATTCTGCAAATGAAATCCTGACCTTTTACTGTTAACTGCAGTGTCTTTTGTTGTCAGAAAAAGGTTTCAGACATTCTAATTTTTAATTAGTCAATAAAACTGATCCCTCTCATTCTCATTGCATTTATCTTCCCAATTCTGTAAAGGCAATTGATGATCTCACCTAAATTTAAACTACCAGCTTCCACATGTTGTTATGGACCACAGTGACCATATTTAGTTCTGCTGGATGCTGTTTACTCCTCTTCTGCTCTTGCCACCACAAACATGTCATACTGATGAAATATTTAGACAGAAGTATATTTTAACCAAGACAGGAGGATACTGGGACTGTATCTCAAACAATTAGATACGTTTAGAACTTGATGGAAATACCTATTCAATGCTTTGATATACTGCTTCCCATAATGAAGGCCATCCTGTAATAGTTTATACAATACAAAAGCTTTGTAATGCTGAAACCTT
Source organism: Manacus candei (assembly GCF_025592945.1). NCBI lineage: Eukaryota > Metazoa > Chordata > Aves > Passeriformes > Pipridae > Manacus > Manacus candei. The sequence continues at coordinate 2,109,180 of NW_026138097.1, forward strand.
AATACAGGACTTGAGGAATGAAAAAGAAGAGTGGAAGAGGCTGCAAGGTAGCAACAAATGACGGGTGCTTAAATAAAGCATGCAGAATATTTCCCTGGATGTCAGGAAGCAATTTGCATTCTAACAGTTGAGACTAACAACAAATACCCAAACCAAACTGGAACTTCCCAGGAGATCAGTTGAAAGAGAAGGCCATGTACAATTTACCTGATGCTAGAAGCTGAAATAGAGTTGAATTTCTAATAGAAAAGGTCTGTTAAATTCTGTGGAATTTGTTGGGTGTTTTGTCATTTTTCCCAGAAGGCACCATTGTAATTTCAAGTACAGTTTGCAAATAAAAATTACTACTACTACTACTACTACATGCATGTCTTCTTTCACTGTTTTGTGTAACTGTATGTGCTTGCTTGGATGTCTCAGAGCAGGATCTGCAATCCATAACAAGATGCAATCTGCGGAGAAAAATGTACATAGCTTCTCAAGTCTGCCAGGTTCAGAGTAATACTTTCCCAATGTGAAATTGCCAGACCATCTGCAGAAAATTTTTTTTACTATAATTTACTACTCCTCATATACAGCATAAATAGATTTCTGTTCATTTCCCATGTCGTCTGTAGTTCTTAGTCCACTGCCCAACCCCTCTCCCCCATGAACGATTTTCATGAAAACAGAGATTTAAAAAATGGTTCCAATTGATCTTTGTTCTGCAAAAAAGCAGGAAGGTACCTGTCCTGCCACTGCCAGAGGGTCCACTGCCTTCCTTGTCTTGAGGGCAAGGATTCCAGCCTGGGGATCACATGACTTTTCAAGAGTATTTGTGGGCAGGGAAGGTTACAGGACCTCACATGGATAACTTTGGCTGGTTTTGTCCACTGGGCACAGCATTGTTTGTTTTCCAGTATGGGGATGTGTTTTTGTTTTAACTAGCACAGAAAGGCAGGGGATGCTCCTCTTCTGTAATTTCATGTATGTTTTGCCAGTGGAGCAGCTGCAAAGCAGAAGTCCCGATCTCTCAACCCTACATTGATTTGCAGGTGGTTTCTAACATCCAAAAGCTCTCTGAAGGATAATGGCGGTAAAAAAAAGCAGAGGGAAAAAAAATAAAAACCACTGCCAGACCAGGTCCTGCTTTGAAATCACTCCCATAGATCCTTTTTGCAATTGGTCAGGATGAAGAATGAAAGTAGAAATACCTTTGCTGGACACCTAAGTAATGATCTCTTCCTTGCTTGGGGAAAATCACCTCCTGAAGTCAGGCTTCTGTCCAGTTCTCTGTACAGTTCCTTGCTCAGGGTGACCTAGAGACAGAGCTAGGAGAGAAACCAGCATTGGCAGCTCTTGGTGCTTCCAGCAGCAGGGCATCAGTACTTCCCTACCACTGCCACCTGGGCAAAACTAAGATCCTCAGAAGACATTTGAAGGGCAGGAGAAAGTGTGCTTTTCCCCCATGACAGTACCTGCTGACATGCTGTGTGCATTTATAAAACAGGTCTGAAAAGAACTTGGGTGAAAGAAAAAAGGCACCTGTATTAGACATTGTTGCACATTAAACACTTGCTTATAACTATGTCCTGTAGCAGCTAACACAGTACCCTAGCACATAGGAGGTAGTACAGCACAAACACACATCTGCACAAGCCAAATACTAACTACAGAAACCAATTAATCACCCCAAGTTACCTTAAGGGCAGCACACAGCTGTCAGATCTGCTTGCACATACCAGGAGCTCCCAGTCTGGTTTCTGTAACGCTTACCCTCAAGTATTCCCTTTTCTAACCAGCTATCTCTCTTCTACCCTGTATTTTCTAATATTGAAAAAAATCCTCACAAAGCCTCTTTGCAAGAAGTCCCATTAAAGATATATTCACCATATTATGAGAATTGGCCATAGCAATAGTACATCCAAAGTGCCCACAGAGGAACTGCTGTAGCGGAATTGAAGCCATGCTGCGTAAAATGATCTGAGCGTTGCCTATTAGCAAGGGCTGCTATACATGAAGAAAAAGAAAACACTACCATAGGCTCAGACTCAAGGTTCCTCTGACTGTGAGTTCTCTCCGGGGGCGATAAAAAAAACCCACCAAAATAAGCAGCCATAATGAGCACACAATTCTAAAAGCAAAACCCTCAAGCTCCATCAAAGCGAATAGTTGACTGGGGAAAGAAACAGTTCCCCTTATTTGTCAAGTAAGTTCTCTCTCCCCTTCTTTCTGTCACTGTAAAGTGTTCTGACTCATTTTCTCCCACACTGGGGAGTTTGGTAGCTGTAGTCCCATTCATCCAGATGGCCTGTCAGGGTTTACAGGCATTCCTTAAAAATAGAAGCAACCTAATCCTGGTTCTGGTAATTTAAAAGAAATTTTTGCAAACCTGCATTGTACTTTCAGAGCTAACAGGCAGTAATTCATGGCTGTGATATAAGATAGTTGGTTTCCTCTCTTGCCTCCAATTTCACAGACACATTCCTTGCTCTGTGTTGATACAGGCTGTTGTTCTGCAGTTATTTGCAATCTCTCATCTTTCACTTGATGCTGATTTTTTGCAGCTGAGGATACTGATTTTCATGCAGATCCCACTGGAATTATTACTGGTACCTCATTACACACCCATGTGGCAGTAACAGCTGAATGAATGGGATGCCGCACCATTTTCAAACCGTTACAGTTTCATACTCCAACACAAACCAGAGCCATCTTTGTCACGTTACTGGTTGCAATAGCAGCTTACATGAGAAAAACTGAGCAGACAACTAGAATTGGTTACACACAACTGCCAGATCTGCTGTGTGCAAGTCAACACGCTACGTAATACAGCCTGATCTTGTCATCAGAATTGAAGTCCAGGCTTTAATTGTAGCTGTCATCAAAGTATTGTCTCCAAAGTGAGATGTTTTGGGCTACAGCTACACATCCTGGCAGCCTAATGTCAAACGGCACCTATGTAACTGCTGCTGATCCCTGCAACTTCCAACTGAACTCTCAGTCCCATGTTCTGACTTTTATCAATGACAAGAGATGAAGCAGCAGTCTATCCAACCTGGAGAACTGAAGATAGCAGCAAGTGCCATGTTTTTGTATGGAACTTTATTGAAAAATGCAAACAGTTTCATTAGATTAAGTGGTACAGTAGGAAGAAGCAAAAGAAGCCTCAGGCATTGAAAGCACAGTTGCTTAAGCCAGGCTCAATTTACAGTGTCTAACCAGTGACTGAAAATACCTGGCTCTTTGGGATTGATTTCCTGTTACTTCTAACACACCCCACCCCCCCATCCTCTTTAAATAGACTGTGGTGGGGAATATTAATTGCAGCTCTGCTTGGACACTGCCAAGAAAACATGTAAAGTTATACATAGCCCACCATTCTGAGAAGTTCCCAGGTGCTGGAACTGGCTTCTCACCACTGGAGAAGGCCACGTCCCACACCTGTGTCCCAGCACACTGCCAGCTTTTGCTGCATGACCAGTGCTGGGTGGGATGCTCCGCTGCACCCTGGAAACAGTACTGGAGCAGCAAAGATTTTTTCTTAAATAACTTAAAGAATTTCAACACACTGAAAATTATTTTCATCTGGGTACTAAAAAAAAGTTTCTCAGTGTTCTTTTGAAATGCTTTTTGATAACTAGAGAGGGAAAACAAAGACTTCAAGTTTTCGTGTATTTTATTTACAGGCCACACAATACATTTTATATACAAATGGCTTAAAATAACAAAGAGTAAGCAAGCTGAAGCATAACAATTTGTTTTAAATTAGGTTGTCTTGAAATAACTCCTGCAATAAAGTATTCTTCACCCTGATAAGCACGTTAATTCAATTTTAAGTCAACCCAAGGTCATTCCATTTTTAAATACAAATTCAAAACAATTTTCTGGCAATTCCTTAATTTCGTGACACACTTCTGCAAATGTAGAACATCCCAAAACTATCAAGAAATAGCTAAAATTTTCTCATGTAAAAAACACAGTAACAGAATAGACTGGGGAGAAATGTTGTATGTAAAACACTTGTGTGTTTTAGTAATGAAAAGAAGAAATCAGGAAGTACATGTGAGATTTTCCTCTCTTGGAAACATGGTCCAAGATCTAATCTGCCTGCAGACAAGAGGTATCCTGTGTTACTTCAGTACTTTAGTTTTTACCACACAATTATCTATTAAACTCTTCCAACTGTAAACTTAACCAAAACTGAAACTGCCTCCTGCAACAAGCAAAAGGAGAAGAGCACTCAGAAGTGTAAGAACTTACAACACAGCACTTATTGCCTTTGCTTCTAGAAAGCACCTTACAGTACTGTGGGATGGAGAAAATTTAACATATACCACATCTTATGGAAACATAAGAAAATATAAAGGTTTGCCATTTAAAAATTATTTTCCCAAGAAATTATATTAAAGGATACATGTATTTTTACACCTTTTCCCTAACACTGCTCCTTCTGTTCAGCATAACAACTAGCAATCCATAAAAGCTGTTTCCTTTTCCTTTGGCTGAGTTTAAGAATTATAATAGTCTAAGTGTTTTAAGTCATGGTCATAGCAGTCCAGTTGTGCTCGCTTTCTTCCTCTTGGTATGGCTAAAGACCACTTAATATAAATAATGAAGTACTTCCTACTTGATAGTCCATTATTACAGTATTTCACTATGTTTATTTAGAAATACAAACACACAACACTTACTTTTCGATGTAGTGTCCAGGTCTCTGTAGCACAGAATTGCAGCACAGAAAATATAACCCCAAAGGAATGGGGAGGGACGTAAAAAAAGCCACACCTCCACAGAAAAATAACGCAGTTTTCAGAACGTCTACTATTGCATCAAAAATGCCAGGGCCACATGATGGAAATTGCCAAACTAGCACAGACTCTCTCTGCTGAGTGGAGTTTGCTAAAAAGGTAAAATTCTGTCAAAAGCTCCTCATCATGTGTTTTAATTCAAAAGAAACGCTGACAGGTAATACACGGGTTGGGTGCAAATGATTGTGGACCTACAGTCATTAAATCCCGCCAGTTCACTGGCTGCTAACCTGCCTAGACAACTCCGGGGCCAGGGGAGCGCAGCTGCAGGAGCAATCCTCCCGCCACGCCTCCCGAAGGCTGCCCTGGAGAAGCAGGGCAGAGCTCCTCAGCCACGTGCAGCTCACGCGTAGCCTCCACCGGCCCAGGAGGAAAGGCTGCCAGCAAAAGAGCCAGGAAGATCCCCTGGGTCGCAGAGACTGTAATCTCTTCAGAATTATCACATGTGGAAATACATTAACTTTCCCTCCAAATTATCCCAACACTGTTGTCCCAGGCAAATGCAGTGTTCAAAAGTCACAAGCTAATCATCATTACACTGGGGAAAAGTCATTGTACAGTACCCATCTACCACAGTGTGCCAGAATTCTGTTTCTGATTCATCTGGCAGTGAAGTGTCTATTGCATCATCATCTCTCTCCTCATAGTCAGGATTGCTTGTGCTCAGGCCATGTTTCTCATGGCCAAAGACTGAAATCCATTTTGGTGGAACAATGTATCAGAGTACTGCCAGCCCATAAGGAAACTGCACTGTCATTTTACACAGGCAGCGTGTTACTCACTTCTCTGCACTAAATGAGGTGAACTAAACGAGTTAAAAAATTACCTCCAAAAGGGAAGCAGTAGGAGACTGCAAGGAAACATCTTCCTTGCATTTTTTAATTGGAAGGCAATTCATTTAGTCTTCTGAGATCTGTTTTCCATTTGAACTTACCTGCACTTCAGGCCAACTATCACCTGCAGTCACACTGCAGGTGAGTAACCCCAGAGTGCACACTTTCAGGGTAAGTAACTGCCTAAAAGCTTAAGGCCTTTGCTTGATTCTGAAAAAAAAAAAAAAAGGCAGCAAGCTGTGTATCTCTGTGGGACTGGGTTTTTTAAAGATTAGTAAACAAAGAGCCTTAGCTGACACTGTCCATATCTAAACTACACTAATGATTTTTGTCTTTATAATTTCACTAGCAGAAAAATGCTACAAGGGTGTCCTTACTCAAGGAAAACTATCCAATGCACTGTCATTCACGTGAAACTTTTGCTTTTCTTAAGCACAGGCTATTCAGGTCATAAGTATTTGTTTCCGACCTGGCCACTTATATTTTCAGATCCCAGGATTTTTTTTACTGTGTCTAGTGAAGGCAACTGCCAGACTTGTAGGGACACTGTAGGTAGCAGGACGCTCTCTCTGCTCCCCATTTGCCAGATCCTCAAACACTACGTAGTTAGCGAAGTGAGTTTCTCCACGCTCCACAGGGTGGGATTTAGCCATATAGGAACCAGGATTTTCAATCAAGACAAAACACCAACAGCTTTGGCTTCTACTCTGAAAATCCAAAAAGTCACTGACAAGACTACGTTTGTAATAGTGTAAGTAGAAATTTTACTTTTTTTTAAAAAGTAATATTTAAACACTCAGTTACATAAGGTACCGATTTGTCAACTGGATAATCAGTTGGAAAATTGTTTCCAATATGGGCTTCAAAACATTCTTTTACGTACAGGCAAAATATAACCATACCTCCTCTCTGCAGGAGAGAGACCACTTGTCAAAGGAAGGAAAAAAACATGCTGGAAGTTGTAATTAGTATGAGGAGTGGCTCTTGATAAGAGTTTTAACTATAATAATTTTATCAGTTGTTCAGAGAGACTCAATTCCAATATTAAAATGTTCCGTGGAATAGCAGATATAAAAATCAATTAATTGGCACAATTACAAGTTTACAGAGAATTAGAACTAATGTCAAATGTTTTGCTGTTGCTTTAAATACTGGTCATTTTTCCTTTGGTTACTTTCTACAATGACGTACTTGTGGTAAAAAGACAAGAATGTCAGCTTTTCACACAAAGTAAAGTAATTACTGCTATTGACATTTAAGAGAAAAAACTATTTTATCACTTGGTAAGGACATATGAAGTAGAGTTTATTTGGCAGAGGAACTAAAACACTTATAACAACTCCAAGAGGGAGCTGAGGAAAAACTACACTCTTCATTCTTCTCCTCACTTTTTATGTTTCTCATGAAGTTCAATTTGGAAATTACGATTTCACCAAGGTAAGATCAGGTCTCTAAGTAACTGGCCCATGTAAAGTAAACAGCACAAGGTTATGACCTATTTGAGTTTCTTATTATTATCTGAATTCTCTTGTTAACTACCTAGGTTTAGGCATTATGTTCATACTGATCTATAAAGTACTTCCAAATTTTTGCAGACCTTAAGCTTACATGTTAAGGCACTTACCATTCAAGTAAAACAGTTTTTATATAAACAAGCCTGGGAGATGGACATTTTACCAGAACATCCATTCTTTTTTTTTCTTGAAAGAAAAAAAAAAAACATTGACCAAATATTTATAAAATTTTGCATCGAGAGAAAGGTTGTGTTTTATTATCTGAAATGAGCACAAAGTACACCTTCCACAATAACACTGAAAGCAGTGCAAAGACTGACAGTGACCTTTGACTAAAGGTAGTTCTGTAAAAAGAAAAATACCAAATAAATCAGTGCCCTGCTTTGATTGTTGTAAAATTTCCTTTTTTTTTACATAAAAGTTGGTCCAAACTTACAAAAAAAGCACAAATGTGCATAGTTCAGAAGATCTGAAAGAGTGCCATAAAAAGCTGATGTCCCTAAATTTAGCATCCACTTAAAACTGCCAAAATACAAAATAAAATTCAGAACTAGAGTTTGTGAACATGTACAATCAATTTATCTAGTTTTCAGACAGCATGAGTTGTAAGCATTTTTTAATTTTTCCTACTGTATGCAAGACCCTTTTCCACATAAAAATAAAGCTGTTGAATTAACATTATTCAAGTCTGTTGAATTGCTGCTTTAAACTGCAGCTAAAGGGGGGGGAAAAAAAAGTTTTTCCAGATAAAAATGGTGTGCCTGAGGAAAAACAGATACTCAATATGGTAATCCTCTGCCTCGCCCTCTCACTGCAGATGTGCTAATGTGTCCCCTGTATCCTTGAGAATAGCCAGGTCCTTGGGCAGGAGAAGTCCAAGTCTGTCCATGCATGTGGCTGATGCCACTGGGGTTTTCCTGCAAATTACTTCCATAGCTATAGTTGTGCATCTTTGAGGGCAAAGAGTGCGTACTCTCTGGCCCTGTGGAGGCATCACTGCTGCTCCCCAAAACTGGGATTGGGCCGTGGCTGTATTCAAACCTATGGTCTTTATCTCCACTAAATAGCATGGGGCCAGTGTTGAGGTAAATGTCTCCATAACCAGTTACTGAGCTGGGAAAGGATTCTGAAAAGGCTGATGGAGGAGGGGCAGCACCAGAGTGAGATGAAGCAGTACTGTAGTTATCCAAAGACTGAATATCTGAGTTTCCAAGGAAACTCCTCCTTTCTAATACTCCTGATGATCCACTTCCTATTCCATCGCTACTGCTGTAACAGGCAGATGAAAAAGACGATGATCCAAAGTTATCCTTGTAGTCTGGGCCTGTAACATAGGAGTCTCTAGCCTGATAATCCACACTCGTTTGTACTGGCTCCTCTGTTGTCGCCTGAGCTTGATGCTGAGCAAGCAGCTGCAGAAGAGCTGCTTTCACTCCTGCATGAGGATCTGTTCCTGAAGAGTTAGTTATAGGCAAATGCTGATTCTCTGTCCGATAATCAAGGTCTTCATCAGTGAGAGGTGGAGGCTCTGGTGGCTCGGGGGGACGCTGATCTGGAGGCAGGATCCGAGGGCGCTCCTGTTCGGGTGTTCGGTTTAGAAGCCTCATCTCAGACTGCCTAACCAAATCCTCTTGACCTATGAAGATGAAAAAGAAAAGCTTTGGAATAAAAACACACAGTAACAGTATCAGAAAGGAAAGGACTTTCCTGCAAAAACAGAGGTTTGTTACTTCAATTCCCATTAACTTATTAGTTAAATTTATCAGTAGTTATACAAATTATTTTGGAGAACAAAATTTGGCAACAGCTCATTTGCCTCAGGAGCATGATGCAGATTTCTCCTTCAAGTAAGATTACCAGCAAGCAGTTAAAGAAAAATAGTAAGAGTTCCCTAAAAACACCCCACCAAAACCAAATAACCGAAACGAAACTCAAGCAACATGTAAACACTAGAAAATTCAAAGAGGGATCAGGAAAGATTCACAAATAGGATAAAAGTCTCAAGGGACAAAAGGCCACCCTATCAAGGAACAGCAAAGCTCTAGGTTTAAAAAAAATCATGAACAAAAAAGCATACCACTCAAAAAAAAAAAAACCAAAAACCAAAAACCCTCAGAAAAGAGTCCCAAAGCACTTTAGAATATTTCTTTCAACAGCTGCAAACCACAAAGCAATACATACACCACCATATAACAGAAACTGAAATAGCAATCCAAAAAGATGAACAGAGCTCTAAACAGTGAGAAGGGTACGGAAGCCTCGACTGTACTCCAATGGAAACCTTTACCCATGTGTGCAACAGTTGCAAATAGCCACTTATAGAATTTGACAGTAAGCAATTGCTCTAGTCAGCATTGAAACCCCAAAATAAAATATCCTCTCATCAAAATATGCTTTACCTAAACACACAGTCAAAACTGGCAAATTCCATTCATGCATCTGCTAGAGAAGACTGCCTTCTCTACCACACACACCACTAAGAAAACCCCAGCCCCCCAGAATTTCATCACTAATACTTGTGTACCTCTTAGCGTGGGGAACATTGTTTGCTCTGTCTGCATGGTACCTGTTACGCTAAGACACAAATTCTATGATCCAGACAAAAAACGTGACAAAATCAATTTTATCTCCAATACTCACACAGATTCATATGGCAAACGTGTTAATTCTCTACCCCAAACTATTACACCTCCAGTGCTTAAAGTATTTGCTGGTTAGCAATAAAGGCCTTCAGTACCTGCAGACATATATAATGATTTGATCAGATGTGGGTAGCCAGGTGCTGGAGATTCCACGTCGTCCCGGCTGACAGATGCAGGAGTGGAGGGCTCTGGAGGCTGCCTGAGTTGTAATGACATTTCATTTCCTGATCCGTTTTCCTTCTCCTCCAACACAAAATCTTTTTGTTTTGTTTGCTGAGCCTTTATTAACTGAGACAACAGAACAGCAAATGCACTCTGCACAGCTGCCTGGGCAGCATCAGTCTCAACTTTAGGTTGGCCCAGCTGCGCAGGTGGCACAGGAGGCTGGGTGACGATCTGCTGTTTTAGAGGCTCCTGCTCTGGCGGGGGTGGCGGAGGCGGCGGCTGCTGCTGCTGCTGCTGTTCTGACTGTTTTTCACCTGCTGACAAAATTCCAGCAGGAAGATTTATTTTATTTAGTTGCTGCTGAGTCTCTGGGTTTACCTTAATATTCAATACTTGGGCAAACTGTGCCAAACTAACACTTGTTTTAGACTGTAGCAGGTTTAGCAGGATTGCCACTTCATTCTGGTTTAACTGCTGTCCAGTGCTTGTTTTCGCTAAAGACAAAAAAGGTGTTTTTAAGTATTATTTAGAACTTGCATAATTCAGAAACTCAAAAGAAGACTAATCTAGCATAGCTGACACAACAGGCAAAGCATGGGTTTGGACAACATAGAAATGGAATGCTTTTACATATTAACTGCCTTTGGGGGAGTATCTAGAGGAAATGGCATAGTAAGATCCAATATAAACAAACTGACTTCCATGAGGTGCACACATGCACTTGGACAGATGGAAAAACATCAAGCTGGAGCTCAATTTTCTACAATACAACTAAGCTGGGGCCTAAGGCCACTTGCTTCAGGCAGCTGCAAGATATCCAATCCCCGTAAAATTTCCTATCTTTGACATATCACATCCCTTTAAAAAGTAGCCATCTGCAAAATGCATTTCCAGTCATATTCTGGCCCATTCTAATTCAGCATCTGGGTTCTAAGACCTGCACAAGCGACCAGGATCTAGATGGCCCAGGAGCTCAGGGTATAAATGCAAAAGCAAGTGCTGAGCTTGAAGGACGAGAAGTCCATCACTTAGTACCAAGAAATATATAATGAATACAGTTTCTTCATTTAAATGGAGTTTGACACAAATAAGAGGAGATTATGATGATGCAGGGGAACATGAATAAGGAGGTTGGGATATCAAAGCAGTTTCTTAGCTTCAAACACCTGTTGTGGTGGTTTATTTTGAAAGAAGTGAAGCAGCATAGATTTAAACAATAAAGTATTATCGAAATGACCATTTTCTATATATCTTGGCACAGATTATTTGGACCTCTGCTCTACCATTAAATTAAGAGTTGATTCAAGATGGTTAGTATTAAAGAATTTTCAGGTACTATGAATGCATTAACTGCTTGTTTTTCAGCTGAACTCCTGTATCAATGCCATAGGATTTATGGTCACTTTGCACAGTCAAAAATGGTCTAAATTAATCTTGTCAGGTATCCATTTGGTGTTGTTACTCTGTATATTTCTACACAGCATAAGAGAACTATCACTAAACTGCTGACTACCTCAAATGGAGTCCATATAGTCCATTACTTTTCTCTTCTTATTATATTCATAAAACTGGTCTCAAGCAAGATACTCTGGTTAAGTTTCAGAATTAATGGCTGTGCAATCTACAGAGGTAGATACTGCATGGCTTATGAGGTTCTGGGGGTGGTTTTTGGTGTTTATTTTTTTTACAACTTGGTTCAGCCCCAACAACCTGGAAAGCTGAAGACTATCATAACATGCAGATGGATTCTGTTCCATTTGAAATGATGACTGTTCTAAACTCTGCCTTCTGATCCATTTATCAATACCAATAACACTTCTCCAATCTATGGAGATTGTGAGGAACTTTGAACAGCTACTGGCTTGTGGAATCACAAAAGAATTACAGATGAGCAAGAGCTAAAATTCTCTCAAAATACAGAGCAAGCAAGGTAGTTGCTCTGACCAGACTGAAAAATTAGGTAAAACTGAAAAGTTTCCAAAAGCAAAGGTAAATCTTTTGTAACAAAGATTTAACTTACAACACTGTTACTCCCTCAAGAATCCAGGAGACGTCAATACTCTGCAAATAACATCTAAAATTTTTAGAGGTGCAATCCAAGTAGAAGGTAATTATAAGAACTGAAAATATTACTGACCAAGTGCTACACTAGAGTTGCCCTGAGTTTTGAGTTGGGAAGAAGTTTGCATGCCTTGTGGGGTGTTGGTTCTGCTCTCATCCATGCCTAGGGATAGATCCTTCCTAGGGACTTTAGCTGCTGTTGAGTCATCAGTCATGCCCATCTGCTTCTGTCTTCTGCGTTTCTTACTCCACAGCTCATGGCAATCTTGCCACAAAGGAAGGCTGCAAAGAATGATTAGAGATAATCAGTTTTATCCCAGAACTATTTTTATTTTTTTAACCATACTGGTAAAATAAATATTTGAGTTATACATAATGTAACTTCTGAAAGATGAACATACTAGAACTCAGATATACATCAGAAAACACTCAAAAGCCAGCAAAATCTCAGACCTGCTTTTTCTGGCTGAAATCTCTTCATTGATTGCCTATTTCAGAAGCACAGGTCCTTCTAGCAGAAAAGGGGAACACGTATCTTACAATGAGAATGATATTTTCTTGAACTCCTACTTAAGAAAAGCCTAATTATATGTGTAATTCAAGACTTCAAAATCGATGCTGCACACTTGCTATGAAATACAATTCACATAGTAACAGATGACAAAGTTATCAATATGCAAGTGGTTTTTTCAAGGTCCTTCTGTCCACTGGTAAAAGTACTGCTGTCTCATTAGGTCAAATATTTGTCCACAATAACAGAGATGGCAATGTAGTATTTATAGTCTACAGCACAGCCGGCCAAAAAACACAGGGGAAAAAAAAAGAAAAACGTTGCAGAAATAAGTTGCATGAATAAATAGCACTTAACACTAGCAAAACTGAGATACTAGGAAGAACAAGGCATGTCTCGATCCTTTAAGACAGACACATGCAGAGACAAAAGTCTCCTAAGGAACTCATCGGCCACTAATTCTGTCCTTCCATTACAGTTTCCTGCAGGCAGCTCAATTTTGATTTCCTATGGAACACGAAGACCCATCCATAAATAACAGACATACTGAGACAGGCAGTAAAAACAGTGTTTTATGTTTTCCTATTACATATTAGTAACTGTCTTAGCTGTTCTGTCACCCAGGAACATAGAAAAATTAGGTGACAGATGACAAGAGACACTGGAAAGGCAACTATGACAACTGCTTTACTCGCTCTCTCCACACAGCAGGTCAAAGACCTGCCAAGTATTTTCTGAAAAACAAATGGAAGCAAGCAAGAACTCATTGCGAGAAGTATCCTACCATCCCTGCAATCAGCGCTGTCACTTTCTTTGAATGAACAGCTGCTTCTTCCCAAAAGAGAACTTCAGTCTTTCAAGAGAACAGTCAACACTTTCCTGTGCACGCTGTCAGAAGTGACTGTAGTTCTTAATTTTTAAAAGGACACCAATGACTAGTTTGTTTTGAATTACCATATATCAGCTTCTAGAATGGATGCATTACCACATCCCTGAAGAATAAAAATTCTTCCCATTCACTTACTTTAAAATGCACATAAAGCAACATTCTGTACAAGTGGTTCTGAGACTCAGCAAACAGCCTAAGATGGCTAATTTCTGATTTTCACACAGTGATATAGTCATATTCAGGCAATGAAACCTCTTAGCATCACGTTTCAGGAGCATTAGTAGCATTTGCCCAGAGAGGCTGTGAAGTCTCACTGGAGATATTCAAGAACCACCTGGACATAATTCTGTGTTCTAGGATGACTCTGCTTGAGCAGGGAGGTTGGACCATATGACCCACTATGATCCCTTCCAACCTTACCCATTCTATGATTCTGTGTAACAACCATGTGTATGTAACAGGTAAGTCTTGAAAGAGTTTTAATAAAATCCTTAGATAAAATGCAAACGTTTTTTCCAGTTGGTAACTAATTAAAAAGAAATCAGTACAGGCTGCCTTGAAGGTTCAATTTACTCAAACAATAGTGAACGTTCTATGTTCTGACAGCTATCTTGAGGAAAGAATTGAGACCTGCAGATTCTGTAATACATCCTCATTGTTTTCCTCAGGGCCTGTTTCAGTAAGATTTGTACTGATTAAAATGATGATTAGGTCACTGCCAAAATCCTACTGGACACTGCAGTACATTGCCCTCAGAGAAACTGACAGGAAAAATCCTGCACAAAGTATTTCATTTTTCCTGCCTGTGAAACCAAGAATCTGGCTTAGGAAACAATTTATGGTATTTCACTTTAACTCTCAGGTACCTTTGTAGAATTCTATACCCAGTGTCATTCTACCATCAAAGAAGGCAATTCAGATTCATGGAGGACTTCAAAACCCTTGGAAAAAGTAGACACCGATAAACAGAGATAAAAGGGGAATGATGTTTTCTAAACATTAGAAACATTCACAGAAGAGTATTTTCTTTAAAGGAAGTAACTCAGTAACTAGTTCTAGGAATGACAAATGAAACTTCTCAGATGCCCACAAGCACAGCTGTCACAGTGTAAGAGTCACTCAGCAGCACAACCATTCTACTGCAGAATCACCATTCAACAACTGTATATACCAATGTTTTTGTTCTGTCACCATCTAATTTAACTGAAACATAATAAGCTTAATGAAATCAGTGCACATTCCCATTCCATAGAGGTAAGGACCATTACCAGTGCAAATGACTTACTCTGGAGGAGGCATTTTAGATGGTTCCACATCTCGCAGAAATTCACACTGAAGAGCCTGTTCAGCTGTGCAGCGTTTGCTGGGATCCAGAGCAAGCATATAATCGAATAAATCTAATGCAGCTGGTGGGATGCTACAAAAGTGCAAAATGGAGAAAAGCATTGTATTTTTACTTTGTATCATACACTTCCGCACAAAATTACAAGAAACACATCCCTTCCAAGATAACTGATCATTAACTCCTCAAATAACTTACATATTAACAAAATCCACTCACAACCTGAGCATGGTAGCAAGAAGCAGAAATAAACTTCGCCTTTTACTACCTGTGTAACCATATAACCATATAACATAAGCTTTCTTTGCTTTGTGTTGTTTAATTGTTTAAACGTTGTCCTTACATAAAAACACCCCAAAGCTTTTAAGCCAAGACTGTGTTACTGTCCACTTTGGAATTTAGCACCCAGGGAGTTGCACTTCTGATTGGTCCACGGATAATAATTTTATTGCTTTAAAGATATTAGTTTCATTAGTATGAACAGATGATGCATTTCTCCAGAAACCCACAGTACCTGAAGGAGGGGAACAAACCCTTTAAAACAAGCTTACAGCTGTTTTCCATAACTTTCACTTGTGATATTTGCACAAAACTAGTCCAGTGGTAGTACTTTAGAACATATAGTTCAGATAACTTCTCTGTGTTGAATGATTTATGACCCAAAAGACTGTAATGTTAACCAGATCGCATATTCAGCTGTAGCCAGTTATACTAATAAATAACAATCAAGTTTTTTGGACAGGGCAACAAGCAGGTGTACCAATCATGGAAAACAAATGTTTCCTTAGGTGAAAGCTGACAGGTGCCTGAAATTTTAGGGCCTTCTTTTCTCTTCTTCGAGTTCCTATTAAATAAGGGTTAATACAAGCTCTGTGGGTATCATGGGAAGGACAAGAACCTAAAGACATTTTTGCTTTACACTTAATCTATGCTCATTCTCTGGAAAATACTCCATAAAGTCTCCAGGAAAACTTAATGCTATTACAGTTGGCTAAATTAATTCTTCATCCTTACAAAGCAAACTCTTCTCTCAGTTTTCGACGATACTGCTTCTTTGGTTTCATTGTGTTGAAATAAGCTAATTTTATAACATCAGGCCACACTGCTGGACAAGGACTCCCGCAAATTCGGCTGTACCAAAAAGAAGGGAAAAAAGGGTATGAGATCCAAACCCACAAATGAACACAGCTGTCATTTTATTCTTGCATGTACAGTGAAAACCAAAATAATTTCCAATTTTAATGCTCAGGTTATTTTTAGCTAAAATTTCTCTACTGTCAAATGCTTAACACATTAAATAATGGAGAACTGTCTACAAAGGGTAATCACCCCGCCCAAACTAAACTTACTGTTTCTGCCTCAGCCCAGCCCACACATCCTTCACTATGTCTGAACAGGACTCTGTGTATTTGACTTGAACTGGATAACCCATGGTTCGAATAACTTTTATGTCCTTAGCTCCCAATGCCACAGATGATATACCAAATGGCTGAAAACCCACTTTTCACTGAGAATTTATTTAACACTGAACACATAAAGGGAAAAAAAAAATCTCAGTAAGGCCTCAAGGCAGAAGCAAGATTTGACCACTAGAAAACATCTGTATTTTTTACTTCAGTTATGAGTTTTATGTGTCAAGCCTCATTTATCTCCACAAACAGAGTTGCCCACAGTCTTACTCTTACCGCTCCATCCCCACCCATTTTATCCAACAAAGGATGGCTAAGCACAGATTGATCAACATCACACTTCTGAGCAGAAGAACTAAGGCGGCATTTTCATACACTCAAGGCTTTAAACTCTGATGCAGGCAATCGTAAAAGGACATTTTGCAAATACATTTCCCTAGTTCAGCCCTCCTATTTATCAGATTTAAACCGTTAGAGAACTGATGATCTATTAGACACGCCTCAAATGCTATGCAAACCAATCTGACTTTACACTGTTTGGGGTATGTAATTTTCAGGAGGGAAAAGAAAAATAACACATCTATCTCTTCCTATGAAATTTTACTTCAGCTCTACCTTTGAACATCAAAGTAAATGCATAGCAGCAATAAAGAGGAAAAATGCAGATGCTTCCAGCAGAAGGGAACCACAAAGTTTTAGTTTTCTGTACCAGAGGTACAACACAAAGAAAAAACCCCCTCAAATGACTCATTGTAACATTCTTCAATGCCATCTAGTGCTCAAAAGCAAAATTTCCCCAAGTTAGGAGTTTAACTCTCCTTACACCGAAAATGACCACTGATATGCTCTGCACCTCCTAAAAAACTTAATTTGTCCAGGCTGGCTAATAACACTTTACACAGAAACATGCTACTGTTCAATCTGTTTTGAAAAACATTTCAATATATAACTTTGTAATATTTTTTATTAAGTTAATTTTTAAAATAATGTGGAACATTTACTGTTCAGGTTCTGTAAGTTCCGTAGAACTTTTCCCCTTGTTTCTAGGAAAAAGACCTCTCCCTGTTTATAAGATCAATTATGATATCAGAATCGAGCAATTTTTACTTGCTGAAAGAAGGGAAAGAAAAAAGATGCTCTGGTTCCACTGAGTTAAATACCTATCATTCTGTGATTTATTGAGAACAAGGAAAGGAACAAAATTTTTACCTCCATCAAGTGTTTGTAAGGGAACAGAAATATTTCCACAAAAATAATAAAGCCCAGGTGCGTATGTGGTAGGCTTGAAACAAGAACTCAAGGCCAGCAGCATGCCAAGTACCTACTCCTCTCAAATACCACTTGTCCTTATTATTGTCCATGTTCTTATTTTGATTTGCTGCAAGGAAGTTGCAACATCATCTTAAAAAATAATGGGCATTTTGATTACTCTCTCTTTACAATTTCAGTAACAGGCAATTCCAGCCGTTCTACAAAAAACCCTCTTACTAATCAACTGTACATTGCTAGGAGCATAGAATACTCACAAAAAAAACCCTTTCTCCACGTCTGTGCAAAAGCCATTTGCTTTACACACCCTTCAGAACCTCTAACATCTCACTCAGGGCAATAACTTGAGTACTGGAGAACACTCACAGTGCATTATCTCCGATTTTAACACCAACAAAAGAAACCTGTCAGTTTATGAGGCACCTACTATGAGTCAGTGCTTGCAAGTTACCTTATAAGTTCCAGCTGTGCAAGTTCTTGATTTGCTTGAAATATTGGCTTTTTTGTAAAAAGTTCACCCAGGATGCAGCTGTAAAACAGTTTTGCATAATTCCATCATTATGGCTTTTAATATAGATTGATAGAAACATTTAAGATCTATTTTTGGCTTGTTTTTGTCCTTGCTACACTTCTGTCCAAACTCTTACCCACAGCTCCAAACATCGATAGCTGGTGTGTATCTTTCTTCTCCGAGCAGAAGTTCAGGGGGCCGATACCATAACGTAATAACTTTGTTGGTATATGGTCGGCTGTTGGGGGGAGGAAAAAGAGAGAACTATCATTTTACTACCATCTCACCTCTGAAAAAGTGATACCTTAAGGACTTTGTGATGCTGTACAATCTTCCACTCTTAATTTTAGTCCTGCAAAACAGTAACTGCACAAAGGCAAATGCAACTGTTTGACCAAGGCTATCAAAGGCCAGATTGAAAATATAAGTAATAACCACACAGCCATCTCGATGCTATGTGAATCCTGTATCTCAATTACTATTCAGAGAGCAACACTATATTTACACTGCTAGTCAGGACCAGGACTACCTGCTTGGATAAAACCAATAATTTCCAGGCAAATATTGATTATTAGCATACTGAATATAAGACCTCTACAAACATTTTAAAAAGAAGAAAAAAGTCACTTTCCCCTCTTTAAGTAGGAGCAAAAGAGATACAAAGCCTTTTTCTGGAACTATATCCTTCAACAATTTTGATTCCAAAGCCTGGAATGCTTCCAATATCTTCCTATATTTCACAACATCTTTAATTCTCTACAGCTCTAACCAGAAGTTCCGGTCACTGGGAATAATCCTTTCTACCCTCCCACTAAAGGAAGGGTTTCCACTATCTTAGACACACATTTTTTATGTGCACAGGCTGAGATACAGTATCAACAGTCCAGAATGGAAAGCAGAAAACAGATGTTCAATTTTAGGTTTTGTTTCAGCAAGGGTGTTTTAAAAGTGAACCCAGAATTCTTTCAGTTTTAATAATTCACTCTTACTAACATCAAGTAACTCCAAACAGAAAGCACAGTAATATTAATTGTGGAGTATGAACGACCATAGAAGAAAGTCCAACAAGCTCTTACAACATACTCAGTCATACAGGTATCATTTCTCCAAAATCATCTGAGTATTTTTTTCATTAACAAACTCCACAATTCATTTTAAAAATGTAGCATGTTTTTGGAAACAATCCCATCATTTATCATATTTATCTCTGAAGCAAGCATTCCTCTATGAAATGTTTACATGGTATGGACTTTCTCTACAGACACACTGCTCATATATATTAGTATATGGTGCTCTTTATTTGAACAGATGTCTTCTCATGCAATCTGTCGTATCTCCTACTCCAAACATGTTTAATTCCACCAGAATAACACTTAAAGGAGCACAACTACAACAACCAATGGGAATTTATTTAAATTTTTATTTCCTCCCTGTTATGCTACTACTAAATTCTGTACCCTTTTAAACAGTATTAAATTCCAAACAATAGGAAACCAAATGCAAAATACATGAATTTAAAGTAGCAGCTATTATACACTTGTTGGTATACATTAATTATGTCTGTTACTGCAGGTCAGAAACTACTTAGGAGGGAAATGAATTACAAAAGAATTGTCAAAAATCTACTAATGAAATTCTAGTTATCCTCCCAAGTTCAACTGGCAATTCTATTAGCTAGCTTAATTACATTTTAATCTTGGTTTCATTTATGCGTAATGGTGTAATATTGTTGTTTGATGCACAGTAAAACCTGTTATTTGCACTATAAAGATGCTGAATTTTCAAATCCTAATTATCAGCGAGTTTTACAAGCAAAATGTAAATTCATTTAAAAACAGACATTAAAAAAAACAAAACATAGTAAACCAAAGGAAAAAAACCAAACCATTAGGTCAATTTGGTGCATGTTAAAACAAGAAGATAGGATAACATCAAACCTTTTATTATAAGTACATCCAAACCCAAAAATAATTAGGCAGCAACTGTTTAAGATGATCGTACCCTGCTCCTATACTGAACAGTTTTCATAACTGTACTTAAGCATATTTTCCTGAAATGACAGCTCAGAATACAGTGAAACTAAGGCTATCAGGTTCATGAACAAGCCAAGAGCTCTGTGAGAAAACAATAAACCCATAAAGCTAACATAATTGATATTATTTCCCAAATTAGCATGCAGAAATCAAAGCAAGCTGAGGTATCCAACCACCTCATGTACATACTAGTGTAGTGAACATTCAGCTTGAATTTTGAAAACTCAGTTCCACATGAGAAATACATTACAAAGTAAATACAGAAGTTCTTAATCATAAGAAACTGTGCACCTGTTTCCTGGAGTATGAGTATAATGAAGCCAAGCACAACAGAAGCACAAGTCACAGGAAGTTTCAGGATAACTTTTATTTAAACTTGTATCTCTGTTTCCAGCAGATTCAACGTCACTGACTGCCTAAGGAGTACAATGAACCTCTTCAAATGTAAGGTTACATCTCACACAAAAGTAATGCTCATTGAATAGGGAACAGTATTACTACTTTGTGCCAGCAAAAAAAAAAATTTGCTTTCCCTAAATAAAGTCTTCAGTATATCAACAGAAAAAATATACTTTAGGTTTACAGGACCAGAAACCTAGGACTGTAACTCTTAATTTCCAATCAATATATGACCACTCTCTACAGTTATTTATCCAGAACACCTGGAAAAGCAATACACTTGCAAAAAGACTTTTGTGGTTTTATGCAGTGCAAGACAACGTGCACTTCTTTAAATTTCCTAAGCTATTACAATACAATAAGATTTCCTCTAAACAAAACAGTCTTCTGGCGCCCATAGTAGAGTTATGCAGAAAGATTAAACTTCTGAATTCTTTTTCACAGTGTAATTGTATCTTACCTTTCTTCAGAGTTGTACAGCCGAGCAAGCCCAAAATCCGCAAGCTTTATCTGCCCTCTGGTGGAAAAAGCAAAGAATTATTTAGTGGTTAATCCTGTTGAGATTTCCTCCCCCAAATCAGGTAAAGTTTAAGACTGCAAGTGATCTTCACCAAACCACATTAACAAAGAGGCAATGCCTTGCAATCTGTGCGTTTCTTCAGTAAACAAATACACTAACACACTGAATAGCAAAGACAAGTAAGCAAAATTAGGTATGCTCATCAAATGGCATTTACATCACTGAATGTTAGTAAAAATTTAGGTGTATTCCAGTCAGTAAATCTGCAGAAAAAAAACAGAGGGAGGAAACTGCTATTTTCTCATGGCTTACTGCTATGCTAGCATGAGCATTTGTACAACATGAGCATTTGTAGGTCCTTCTAGGAAGCCATAAAGTCCTGTTCTGCTCTTGTACAGTTTAAATACAGCCATAAAATCAGGGTGACTGACAAGATAAGGGCTTCTATTTTTGCCAACAGCCAACCTGCTGAATGACACAACCCCTAACCCATTCCTGAGTTTTCCCATATACGAGGGGAAGGGTAGAAGATACAGAGCTCTTGCCTGGCAGTTCCCACAGCTAAAAGGCACTGCTCAATGACCAGAACCCCCCTGCAAAGTCTGGGTGATTTAAACAGAAAGCTATCTGCGAGCTTCTCTAATACATTCTAAATGAATGTTGGACTGTTATACTTGAGTTTGCTTTTCAATACTGATGAGTTTTTATAATTCCCATTACTTCCAAATACATATTATTTTATCAAATTAGGGCAAGACTTGCTGACGTGCATAAGAATGACAATTTTGGGATAATAAAATATACATTACAGTTTCCATCCACCTTTTTCCTCAGATGTATACTCAGATTTGCTGTAACACTTGAAGGACCCCCATAAACAAAGAAATGTTCCCCTCAAATATATATGCTTATTCCTCAGAGAAGCTATTTGTGGAAGATGAATGTCTTTGCTCAAAAATTTGTTGAAGTTGCATATCTAAAAAATACATAATCCACGTGTTTGGCTTCAGGTTGTAACTAGTAATGCAATTTTAGAAACACTGGCTTAAAATTATTCAGATCAACTATTGAATTTTGTTTCTACCAGTGGAAAAATCTAAAGATGCTCAGAAAATATCCTCAGGGGAAAAAACCCCAAAACTCTGTATCCTGGACTGGAGGGAGCACAGTACAATACCAAGCTCCTCCTCTAACATAATTCACTCTTCTCCACTGTCAGGTTACACCTCAGCTTCTGAGTTCCCAAAGGTGCACAAACCCTGGAGATTAGCAGGCAATAAGATTAGGTGTACAGGCACAATGAGTGATGGGGAGGAACACGTACATCTGTTCAAAAGTCTGTATCATAATCTGGCAAGACTGCTAAAATCCAGAGTTGAAAATAATCTAATATTAGTCTGCTCTATGGGAAAAAGGAGGGGAAAATGGAAAATTTAATTTGGAGAAAGCTGGGAAAAAACTAGGGTCCTACCAAAAGAGATCCATTTTGCCCAGTATTTCATCTCCAACAGCAGCAGTATATTTTTAGGGAGAACACATGAACCCACTCCCTTTAGGGCTCATCTTCTTTTTACTTAACCACCACCCACAATCATTGTGCTAAGGATGGTAAAACAGGTCCCTGTCCATTCTTATTACCAGGTCCTAATGATCCTATCCCTTGAATGTGTCTCATCTTTTTGAAACTCCTGACACTACCCAGAAAACCTCCTGTGACAACAAATCCCAGAAGCTGACTGACTACCTGCTCTGTAACGACACTCTTTTTTGCTGTTATAAACCTTGGTCTTATAGTTGCTTCCTGGATTTAGTACTGCAGGGTTTGATGTACAACAGTTTGTAAAAAAGTTGTCCACTACCTTCACACCGGCCTTTTATTTGCTGCTGCTGCACACCAAAAGCAGCAAGGTTAGTAATAAGATTTGTAATTACAAGGTGTTAAAGTAGTAAGAAACAAATCCTTCTCCCCATTTGATTGTAGTTACAATTGTAAACCCAAGGTACATTTGAACACGCCTAACTGAATACTTTTTAAAGCATTATCCTGACTGATGAAGATGAGGACCTCAGAATTATGTCACAAAGAACCAGCCACATTTCCATCTTGAAACGAGATGGCAAAAAGAATACATATCAAATGCTTCTGTCTTACAATTCTATTTTAATATATTTGAACTCAGATAATTTTCCCCCAATACTCTGATTTAAAAGACTCAAGTTTCAATCCTGCTATTTTAACACATATAAATTTAACACATAGTTGCAGGACCCAGTGTTAAAGCAGGAACATTACCGTATTAGTATTTTGCAATTGACTTGGAAGAAACTAGGAAATCTAAAAAATAAGTTTTGCCAATGACTCAAAGCAGGTGAACTCTGAAGATTAAAAGAAGGACTTAAAGATGTTAACAGACAATTTTTGTTATAGACTTTTAAGTAATATCCATACCTATTATTTAGAAGAATATTTGAACATTTGATATCTCTGTGCAAAAAGTTCTTCTTGTGGCAATACGCCAAGCCCTCCATCAGCTGTCTCATAAAAGATTTAATATGATTTTCATTAAAATGAACCAAACCAGATTCTAGCAGTCCCATCAAGTCATGGTCCATATATTCAAATACCAGGTAAAATGCACCTAGAAAAAGAAAGAGAAAGGGTACGAGAAACAGAGATAAAAACTGATTTAACAGCAGTCCAAAGCATTGTTGTTGCCTCCTTTTTAAAATCAGAAGTATTTTTCATGCAACTGCTCACATTTTCTTCAGTATTTATAGCTGTACCTCATGCCCAATAACAGCAGTTAAATATAGTGCAGTAAAATGTTTTCATAAAACTGCTTTTCCATGTAAACAATTGTACTAGTGAAATGTTTGTGAAAACAAATATAATGCTACCTATGGTGCTTTAATCTAGATAGACACGTACTCTCCCTATAGCTCTCAACCTCCATACATTTTATTGGAAGAAAACTGTGTTAATATTCCCTATATAAAGTTTGGGGAGAAATACAGAAACAAAATATGTACAAGCATTATTAGTTCATCTGTCATGATTCAGTGACTGATTTTTTAAAAAGATTTCTGTGTAATTGGGTCAGAAACAAGTTTGCCCTTCTCAGACTAAAAATACCTATAAGACAGGACAAAATGAGAAAGCAGAACTAAGCTATTAGTAACAACAGCTCTGCAAAGATGGAGTTCATATTTCAAGTCGCCACATAGATACATTAAGCACAAGAGAATCTGGTCTTATCTCACATCAGCATATGTAATTCCACAAATAAAGCTATTAAAGCCAAGGCTCTTTGACACATATAAGTACTCTTAAAGAGGAAAAGTGCTGACTGCTTCAGAAGCAGCAACAACCAATCTCCAGTACAACCACTCCCAGCACAATCTACATTTTAGTACTTCGTTCTTTCCCTTCTGAACTCTGGGACAGACAGGACAGTGAAGTTGCTGCAGAGCACTGGTGGCAGTGGAGAAACCACATTCAAGAGGGTCCGTCTATCTTTGCATTTTGAAAAACCTCCTCTCAAAGCCACTACTTCAAATACCTTCTGCCCAACAAGTACTCATTACAGGTTCTCACTCCTAAATAAGAAGTTTCAACTCAGAAACTGGTGAAAGTCTTGGAGCAATAACAAGAAGTCAGCTTGACAGAACACACGGCCTCATTCTAATGAACTGACTTGTTTTCTTGTATAGTAGCTGAAAAAGGAAGAAAGAATGCTAAGTCCATCTGCTATTTAACAAGCAGGAAAAAGATTACTCATGCAGTAAGTGTTTAACTTGTAATAAAGATCAGCAAAGATCAGCTAAACCACAGGATACTGCATAAGACACTCAAGAGTTCATTGTTTTTAATTTAGGTACTTTTGTCCTGCTGTATGTGATACAGAGGAAGTAAAATACTCATCATAAAATACAATAAAATACCCCTGTACAGAGGAGGTGAATCAAGCAGGTACAACAAAACCCCATCACTCCAAAAGGAGAGAAGGAAGTACTAAGAGCCATGAATAACCAAAAGTCTGCTGTGTTACTAACTGCATAACTGAGTTCACCAAGGCAGTTCACCAGTTCAGCATGGAAAAGCACAGAGGCTCCTAATCTTAGTCTTTTCAAACAAGATAGCAATCTGCTGTTAGCTCTACTTCAGTGACAACTGCTGAAGTATGAACCATGACATATTTTAAAATGCTTTGAAATAAACACTTGATATTAATGCTGCAGCGTCACAATAACCTAGATATGCCCTTCAGAGGATGTCACCTCAAAAAAAACTGAATACCAGTGAATCTTGGTATCTTCTTGCTCTGGAATACAAGGGAAAGTTAATTCTGTCATGGCAGCTGGCTGCATGTGTGTACATGACAAGGAGAAAGACTGACTGCAGACCTGTTCAGTGAGAACAGCTGAACAGAGTCCTCTTATTTATATGCAAAGTAGGCTCCATGCCTTAAGCATGCTCTGCTCTGTCACTAGCTCCCAGGATTTTTTCACTGCTATTTATAACCAGCAATCACAACTGGTACCCTCATGCAAGAAGGAAAGCTGACAACAATGGAGACAATTCATAAATAAAGCAGAGTAGTACCTGGGAGACGACATACGGTTATTTATATTCTCTGCAACTCTCATTAAGAAACATACACTAGAACAGTAAAAATGCTAAATGTTCTTTCCATATAAGATCAAGAGGAAATTCACAGATCCATTACACTTGTGCATTACTACCTGTTTCCTACCCACATGCTAGACAATATTAGGATTTGATTTAAAAAGAAAAACTTAAAGCTGAATCTTCTATATTCACTCTGAGAAACTATTAAAATTAGTCTAACTTTTGCAATCTAACCATTAAAACCTGATTACTGGTATGACTCAAGCTATATTTGGAAGTGACTGTAGCTACAAAAAAGTTATCAAGCAAACTGAAATGAAACTCCTGTTAGATCATTCCTAGACAAATACAGTCCCCTTTTCTGACAGAGATCTACAGTTTCTGTCAAGAGAATAGTTAAGTTATTCCATCTGATAATTTCAAATCTCCATTGCTTTTCATCAGATTGGGGGATCTGATCCTTTTTAATAGGAAAAGAAGCTATAGTTAGTTATTCAGGAAGAAGAAACAGTCCTTGAAGACTTCACAAGTGAATAGTGCACAGGCAGAAGCACGCTTACTACAACTTAGTCGGAGTTCAAGTTTACAGCATACTTTAGTTCTATCAAAACAAATGCCACGTAAATATCCATTTCTCAAAAAAGGGAAACATAACAGGAAAAAACAATAGTTCGCTCCTTTATTAAGGCAAGACATTTGATAACTTGGAAGTTTCACTTTAAAATGACCTTTTCTTTCACACTAGCTTTGCCCGGCATCCCCATTTCTGAAAGCAGTGTCATAAAAACCTGAAGCTCTCTTAACAGTAAGGCGCACGCAATTCAAAAAAACCAAGCATTATTTATTTGACTTTAAAGTTCCTCATCTTACTGTTGTTATGTTAAAGGCCTGCACTTCCCAATAAGTAAGTACCTATGGGGTGGGAGGACGCCTAGAGTCCATTTCCATACACAAGTGTTAACACAGGAAGTATTAACAGGGGGGTGTGTCTTGGGTGCCCCATTTCCTTTGCTAATACCATGCAGCTCATCTTCTTTCCTTCATCAACTGAGATAATAGGAAACCTTAATGTCACTACATGTTGATGGAGCAGCTGAACAGGAGTAATACTGCCTAATTCTGAACATGGGATAAGAGAGAGCAGCTGAATCTCTTAGGGAGGTACACAATAAATAAAGGAGACTCACATGGATGGAAATAATCTTCACCTTACTCCTTTTGTTTGCACTTAGAAAAATTCATCTTTCTGACCATTTTGTCAGTTAAGACTGATGGGGTTCATCAAGTGAGATACCAATTTAGAATGATTAAAGGCAACACATTGCCTCCTCTTGGTCATATATTTCAAGTCATGGAGCTCCAAGAGTAGCAATTTCTTAACACAAAATGAGTGGGGTAAAGTGGTGTAAAGCTATGCATACGAAATAGGTAAAGCAATAAAATGTGGCACCAATGATCTGTAATTCTTTCCTGGAGGCCCAAAAAACCTAACAAAACATACTTTGCATTTTTGTGACACAGACAGGCTCTGGATTTGTTTTGGATTGTCATCAAAACACACAGATCCAACAAAACAGGACATTAAGTTATGCACTTGCTCCCAAAGACACAAATGCTTCAGACGGGGGGGAGCGGGGAGGGTGCAGCAGGGGAAAATGATCCAAAAGCCTCTGTTGATGACAGCTTTTAAGCAAATGTTTTCCAAATGTAATTCATAGGGAAGGCGTTTGGTATTTCTCAAAATATCTGATTAGATACACATCAGAGGAACCGGGAGACCAGAAGTGCCTTATTACATGCAAATTTTAATTTAATTCTAGTATAAATGCTTACAATTGTATCTTGAAGTGCAGAAATGCTTTAAAACAAACTCAGAATCCCTGCTTTATTCAGTGCATGGTATGTACAATGCTGAGTTGTTGCACAGGTTTTCAACATTTGTTATGTACTCACTATTCAGAATGGGGCTTTATCAGATTTTCATTTTGCTAATAAAGCCTCCTCAGCTTCTTCTACACAACACAATTTTCCCCCTTGATTGATTAAATACAATTGGATTATAGTTATTCTTCTATTCCCTTAACATTTCTCTTTCAGTACTCATGATACACTATATTGTAAGAGTTTTAAACAGGATTTTAGCAAACAGAGCTTGAAAACCAAAGAAGAAACTGTCCATTAATTCTTTGGAGTTCCTTACATTTGAATTCTTTAAAGTCCCTTAAATAGACATTTCTCTTGTCTTTCTACTCATGTTTTATTAATCTCTTTTATGATTTGCAAAACACCAAATATAGGCGTAGCCACTGAATTATTCACCTGAAGACTAAAGAAACCATTGATGCTATACTATTTTTTTTTCTTTCTTTATATTTTCACCCAATATTAAGTTTCTATTTAATTATAATGTTATTCTTGTTATTCTCCCATTGGAAAGTTTAATTGCAGTCTCCTCTTGAAGCAAATCCAACCCAAGCTCCATATATGTCCTGATATAGGCATACAGGCCAAGGGCATACAGAAGCACTGGTATTAAATACTGTCCTTGTTTCATCATATACAACACAGAAACAAGAAACCAAACAAAGAAACAAACAAAAAAAAACAAAACAAAAAAACAACAACAACAACAACAAAAAATCTTTGATTAATCATCAGGGATTTTTCTCATTTTGCCATAGATCAAGTTGAAAAGCCACACAATCAGGTCTGCACTCATTCCGGACCAGAGTCCAGTACAGCACACACAAATGGGAAGCATCACTCAAGCAATCACACTATTCCTGATAACTTAGCCCATAGCATGAAAACTATTTGGGTAAGACATATCTATCAGCTATTTCAGGAGCAGCAAGGCAAGCTGTAGATCATTACAGGTTTCTGAAATTCTGCTCAGATTGGTTTTACCCAGCTTCCTAGGAAACCCCAACAAAGCTAGCTAAGTAGAGAAGAAGCTCTACAGAGAAGCACTCTCTGATGACTACAGGATTGCTGTCACAGACTCCTTCCAAACCATAAGCTTTCAGACTAAGTACTCCTTGACAGCTCTGGGAAAGCAACTTGCTAGTCATATGACAATGTACTACAGAGTTTGTGTCCTCACGTACTACAGTACTGTCAAGATAAATATCAACTTCATGCCTAAAAAGTTTGCTAATTTGTGTTGCAAATCAATTCAAAATTTAATCTACAGAAACACACAAAATCTAAACAGATAATTTACACTTACACATACAAAAAAACAAACCCAAAAAAATCCAAAACAACAACAAAGAAACAAGCCGCAGTGTTAACCAGATCTGTTATTACTGGTCTCCATGCAAAGTTTTATATCCTTCCTC
Source organism: Manacus candei (assembly GCF_025592945.1). Taxonomy (NCBI): domain Eukaryota; kingdom Metazoa; phylum Chordata; class Aves; order Passeriformes; family Pipridae; genus Manacus; species Manacus candei. Next base: position 2,138,039 of record NW_026138097.1, read on the forward strand.
AGGTTAGCAAAAATGCCTATTCCAGTCAGAAGGATGAAGGGATGTCAGTCAGCACACCTACTGTGTTTACATTCACAGCAAGAAAAACTAAGTCAGGCACTTTCCATTTGTTTAGTAAAAAGAGATCATGGCAATCCCATAGCTAGACTGTTGAGTACTTGCAAACAGCTTCCAGCTGACAAAGAGGCAACTGGGAACTGAAGGACCATCTCAGGTGCCCAAAGAAAAAAAAAAAGACATCAAAATCAGATAAATGACAGACTCATTGAGGAAAGAAATCAGAGCTGACAAAAGCCCAGAATAAGAAGGGCGTTTTTTCCAATGATTCACTTTATATGAAATAAAGTGACTCAAGTAACTTAAATCATGAGGTGTATAGATTTGAATACATCTAGGAAATACACTTAGATTTTTGTTTTCAACTTCTGTTTTCTTCAATTAGTGTTGCAAGGGAATGTCATACAGATTTTCTCAGACAAAACAAAGAAAACCACTGAGACAAGATGAAGAGTTTCTGCAAAGTACAACCCTCCTGCTCCAAACTCTGCTCCAAAAGGATGTGAACTGAAGTTCATAAATTTGAACTTCAAATAATTTGGACTATCATGAAGCAAACAAAAAGGAAAAGTGAAGCAAAGTTTAGGTGCCAGCAAACTTGGCTGTAAGTTCCAACAGTGTCAGACTGTTTCTGCTATTGTTGAAGACACCCACAATCACTCCAGTACTAGCTCAGTGGAAGCAAATTCAACAAAAATAACCAGTTCTGAAATTTAGGAAAATACTGAATGCAAACTACAGCTCATCAATGCTATCACTCTGAGTAAAGCAAAAAAAAACACATCTGTGGAACATACTGTTAGGTCAGCTGTACACACAAGACTGAATACAAACTATGAGTCATGTGTTCCCATCCCTAAGCTTGTGTGTTCACCTATCTCCTTCTGAATGACAGGAACAGGAGAAAAGCCCACACAAGAAATACATAAAATGGATACTCTTTGTCACCACATCCAACACACACATTTTATTTGTCAGGATTATGCCTCAGGATCAATATGTTACATTACCAATCAGTAATGTAACAACTGGTTATGCTGTGCTCCAGCTTTATCATCAAGCCTATCTCTTGCATGTTGAAGACTGCAAAGTCAAAAACTACTGATCTGCAGTATACAGACCCATGTACTATCCACTCAGCTGTGGATGTGCCCAACCTAGATAAACAACTGTGCTGCCTGAGGTGCTGTATTTCCAGTGATGGAAATACACTTAGAACATTTGTAACATGCTGCTCCAATGTGCTACACTTCCTTTTCTAACAGTTGGTCTAGAAAGAATAAAACCAATACTATCTATCAAAGCCGTTCTTGTCTTTAAATTTATACCCGACCTGGCTAGGACAAAAGACAGATATACTTTCCTCCATTTTCTCTGAAAGTAAAATGCTGTTGAAAATAATGAGACAGAGACAGATATTCACTTCTACATGGGAGACAGGTAATCCTCTCTCTTCCATACTTTTGAGTATGTCACTGAAAAACATGTAACACAGCTCAAAGTATCAAGACAAAGCCATGGCTTGCAGTCCAATGTTACTATCTGAAAAACCATCCTTAAATCAAGTACCGTACAAAGTGGGCCCAACACTTACATTACTGTCTGAAAACTAAATTTGCTGCATTTTAAACTACAGAGATCCAAACAAAAAACCCCACACTGCCTGAAGTGAATAAGCAGATGAGTAATATGTCAGTGTATGACAGACAGCCTTAGACACAATATTAACTTTACTCATACTAACTAGAGAAAAGTGTTAGCAAACATGTTCTCATTCCCTACTCTCACAAATGGGACATCAGCAGGGTTTTCCAGCTTATATTTCAAAACTAAGATAAAGGTATAACAGATATTAAGCACAAGCATATTCATCAGATGGGCAAAACACTTTGCTTCTACTGTAAGCTCTGCCTGTGTAAAATATCACTACCACTTTTCTAATGGTCCTTGCTGAGTAGCCTGCTTTTACATTTGCAACACTTTACTGTGAAAATGACCAAACTTCCTCCCACTTGCATGGGCTCCCTGCACAGACTACAATTTGGCCACAACTCAGCTATAGATCCCCATCTCACAATGAACTACTCATTAGAGAAATAGAGAACACAGTGCCTGAAAAAAACCCCACAACTTCCATCTTTTCACAGACAAGTTGAAACAGCAGTCTCATTATCCTGCTAATGCTTTCAAGAAACTATCAGGACTTAATCAACCGTCAGAAATAAACTCTATTCTAGCATCTCTAGAGAAGCCCCTGCCTTTGCAAATTTTCAGAAAACGTAATTGTTTTAATAGGTTGTTAAATAAGAATGAGAAATTAAATTGAAATTAATATCAAAAATATAGACTTGGACGAAAAACTCCATATTTGAAATTAATGAGACACACAGTTGGAAGTACAGTAAAAAAATTTACAATTCAATTCTAAACATGGCACCAAACAGAAAGGGAGAAAATTAATTAATGAGTCATTAAGTATTAAGTCAAGGCTCAGTGTGGTCTCATTAGCCAAGTAGGTTAGACCTAATTAAAACTTAGTACAAGACTCACATACGAAGCCTAAACTGGCTGTTGCACACTGTCAGTATTTAGTGTGAGTGCTGACCACTGAACCCTCACAATTCTAGAAGAATTCTCGTGATAGATGCTCACTACTTTTAAACACAACAAAAAAAGCATGTTAGTGCTGTATACCCTTCAGGGTATTATATTCCGTAAAGACACTAGGAAAAAAATCCAAACTAATTCCTGCTTAATTTTGACATCCACCTTGTTACTCATCACAACAGCACTGGTGTTTCTGCTGGCTATGCAGCATATACAGAATCTTCTATCTGCACTTGGGCTTGCTGTGTAGAAACTCAGGGCCAGAGAGAAGGAAAGCAAGCACAGGTACCACATTACAAACACCCTCCTCAGCCAAACTAGGTAACAAATTGCCCTCAGGACACTAAAATACCCCGGAAATGTTTATAACACTTGGACTGGAGAGGCAACAGCCTCCAGTGGCAAAATGACCAACTGAAAAAAAAAGCACCAAGCAACAACACTGCATGATTTTAATTGTTTGCTTGATTCTCTAAGTTAAGGAGGTTGCAGCAACAAGACAGACTTAAAACTGAAGGAACCAAAATAGTAGAAGTCTGCATGCCTTCTATTTGGGGAAAAACACTACCACCATACAAGGCTCACATTTCATTCTTTCAATTTATTCTTCTTCTAACTCTGAAGACACATGCCCAAACATGAAAAAAAATAATTGAAGCACAATTCAAACAAAAACAAGGCCTAGAACAAAAAACATCTCTTCAGCATTGAGTATTCATATCTAAATAATATGAAAAAATGCTACAAAAAATTAAAAGGCCAAAAAAGCTCACAATTAAGAGCTTCCTATTATTGCTGGCCTCCCTAATCCATGGGTGTCAAGGAGACAAACATCTATCTGTTCCTCTCCAGCAAAACCAGAATCATGTAATACATTTTTTATACCACAAAATATTTGCAGAAAATGTTTCTATGAGCAAAAGGCATAGGTGAGTTCAATAAACGACTTCTATTTGTATTTAAATCAAAATTAAAATCCCTTGTCAAGCATCACAATTTGGAAACATACCTTTTAGTGAAGTTGAACTTCAAATCCAGCATATCAGACTATAATACTAAGAACAGGACCAGAAAGAGCTAGCCCTCTGCTAGTTTACATACCTTTGTCCTTCTTGAAGTCCAAAGCATCTTCCTTATCTGTCACTATTTCCTTCATATTGATAATGCTTTGGTGATTAAGCTGTCGAAGAATCTTAATCTCTCGAATAGCTGTAATTGGAAACCCTTCCTTTTCATTATCCAGGCGTACTTTCTTTAGTGCCACCATTTCCCCTACAAGAAAATTTAAATAAAAAACATTAAGATCAGCAATCAAACTACAGGATTTTAGTATTAGGTTTGTTTGTAAAATCCTTCCCATTCATTACTATTTTTGAATGGACCTCATAGTCAACATTCTGATGCTTGCACCAAACATTACGCTGAACAGAAATCAGCATCACACGGTGAAGCAAAACTACCAATGACTGTTTTCAGGTACCCACTGTAAGGCCTATCTTCTTCCTCCTGCATACCTCACTCGCCTGTCCCAATATTCCACACCATACCTACCAATAAAGAAAGAGTGATTATCAGCAGCAGCTTCAGAGACAGAGGGCTGTGACTGCTCTGGGTACCTTAATACTACATCTCCACAGGTCAGAATGCATGTATCTAGCCAAAAATACTACACAGTTCAAGATATGAGGCAGATGACTAAATTCATCAGTATACTTTCTACAAGCAGAAGTGTCACTGCCATATTTACTGTGAGGAAAAATTTCCCTTATTATTTTACTGCAAGGTGGGCTGGATGAAACTATATTCTGCAAATGGCAGGAGCATGATCTACTCATGATGGGGGATATCTAAAGACTACATGCTAGCTCAATCATTTTGTTCTTGGAATTTTATTGACAGCACAGGTATCTTTGTTAGCTCCAACAAGTACTTATCCTACAGCAATTTATATGACACATTCAGAATAGATCACATTCCAGCATGACACAACATCTACTTGCCTTAACGCCACTCTTCGCACAAAGCTAATGGAAAGTTTGTTGTATCTGCATGGACCCATTAAATGCAGAGAGCAACAACTTCTACTGGAAGTTAAGAAATGAATGCCACACACAAATAACCTGAAGTTTGCCCAAGAGGCAATATGGTTATGGTAGGATTAAAAAGTTAAATGTCCAAATAGAATCTCAGGAGAGCAGGAAGAAGATCCTAACAATGATTTGCAATGGTTCTCAAGGTAAAAATCTGTGACCGTTCAACTTTAGTTCTTAAATTTGCAAACTGAGACAAGCATAGGTAAAGAATGAAGAAGGAATTATAATTACACTGCTTATTCTTCTGGAGAAGGAACTGAGGCTGGTGTGTGGTCCTATGTGATTCAGCTACTGCTGAAGTAGAAAATAATCCAGCATTCAAAGTATGTGCAAATAAGCCAGAAGGGCAAGCAGCAACAGAAAGAAATACTAATTGAACAAAAAATGATCCAGCAACATACAGCATATATGAAGAATTTGGATGCAATATCTATTCAGAAGTAGTGACAATATTCTTGTGGATCATAGTGGTGACTGATTGCTCATTTCAGCAAGAGTTTAACAGGAAATTTAAAAATAATGACACTGTTGTGAAGTCAGTTATACTGCAAGAGAAACACTCTGTTGCATAGAAGCAGATTCTCTTCCTACTGTCAGCTAGTGACTACCTGGAGTACAAAGGACAACAATGACCAAATCTCCTGCATGGCTTCTTTCACTCTCACATCTCTTTACAAATTTGATTACTGTTTGCCAACCTGTCTAGGGTGCCATTTAGTTTCCTCAGAATATTTAATCTCTCTTCTCCACTAGTTCAATTCTGTACAGAGCATCGAAACTCAAGAAATAAGAATTAGAATTTAAGACTACTCAGTTTGCCTTCAGCCTCAGCTTTACAAATAAATGATTTTCCAATGCAGCAAATGATTTCTTATTTAGACAAATGCTAGATTTAAAACTGAACAAACACATCAACAACTAAAAACTTTCCGAACATTAGAGGGCAGAATACCACAAATTTTACTCAATATAAAATGAAAACTAAAACAAAACCATCCCATTCACTTAAAATTACAGGATTACATTTACTTTTTTGAACTTACCTGTATCTTTATCCCTGGCTTTGTAAACTTGGCCATAAGTGCCTTCACCAATAATACCAATGATATCAAATTTATCCACACAGCGCTTTCCCCAGTCTATTTCTTTTTCTTTCGTTTCACCATGTCGTGGTCCACATATTCTAGAAAGCAACAAATATTTCTAAGAAAGCCAATATATCTAAAGGTTGTCTTAATTTTGAAGAATCCTCAATGCTAACTATTTGAAATGCTACTAGTTAACTGTCTTACTACCATTAAGTGACAATAACCATGCAGTTTGAGTCAAGCCTCTCTAATATTAAAACAGGTCATTAAAAAGCAGAATTCTACTGACAAGAATATATTTTAAAGAAACTATTATCATTTCTACTTGCTTGATAGGCTTAAAAAGTCTAATAAGCATACTTTGGTCTTCTCTTGCTGTGTAACTGAACTGCTGGTTTCTTTTCTTCAGGACTTTTGGGTACCTCAGCTCCTCCAGGCAACTCAGGTGGAAGCGGCAAGTCTGCGAGCAGATGGCGAAGTTTCTTCTCTGTTTCTTTAACTGACTTCACTGAAATATTCTCTCGCAAACTATTAAAAAAACCCCACAATTTTGCTAGTAAGTTGACAACAGCAGAATATTAACATACATAAAGGAAAACATATTAGAATAATTCTTTTAAAAAATACATTCCAGACTATGAATGCACCAACATTTGAAATCTCTGCTCATAGAATTTGCAGGACTTGGACAATAAAAGACTCACAAATAGCTCTCTGGAAGATGCACCAGTAACTACCACAGTTCTACAGAAGTGTAAAATCAGATCTTTCTGGTGAAAGCTGAGGTCAGATGACACAGGAAGCCTTACTAGGCCAGACTTCTGCCACACAAGCTTCTTTCCAAGCTTATGGCTTAGACTATTAAGAATATTTAGAGCCCAGGTGCTGCCAGACATCAAGTGTAGTGGTAAAATCTGTACTCTGACTGACTTATATAAAAGAGAAGACCATCCTAATCCAGTTCTCTATGAAGTTGGTCTTCACAGATAATGAGCTTTGTGGTTAGAGTAACACTGCAGGGCATTACCAGGCTGTCCGCACCACCTCATTTAGAGATTCTAACCTCATACATCTGCTGAAACACTCCAGATTTAACATGTTTGTAGTGATGAGCATGTAAATCAAGTGGAAAAAAAAATCAGATGAAAAAAAATTACTAGATGTTTTTATGCCATTACTGATATTTGACCAATTTTTAATCAACCCTAATTAGACAGCAGATATTGTCAATCTCTGTCTTGAGAAAAATCCCCAAACACGTGTACAGCAATGTATTCCTTCAGGAATTACTAAATACAATGATCTTAGAGAGATGCTCTTCCCATTCTAATGGAGAAAGTCTGAAAACATCATACTTGCTGTAGGATTTTTTTAAGCATGTGGTTCCATTTTACCAGAACTTCCTTTAGCTAGATTCGCGCAACTACTGCATATCCAGCAATTTTAAAGCCAGGATCACCTCTAAACTTCATATAATTACATAATTGTTTCTCCCCAGAGGACTCTCTCATATTATTTCAAACTCTGTCGCCATATCAAGAAAACTGAATCATGCTTTGAGGGGACATTTCCCAGTACAGCTGCATTTGCCAAATCACACTATTCTAATGTCAGCATCCTCCTCTGCAAAGGTTTATTTGCAACTTCCTACCTGCTTAGTTTCATAGATAAAGTAGAAATTCTGTAAATGGAAGGATATTGCCAACTCCCATCATGGAGAATGCATATATATTTTCTTAATTAAATTGCAATTAGCAATTTTTATACAGTCAAATAAAGCATTCCAGTGTTTTGCATGTCTCTGTGCTTCCCCATGAAAACAGAACACTTTAATGTCTTTTGCCACTTCTCAAGCTGCCATTACCCAATTTTAAAGAAGCATCAGAAGGAAGCATATACTGCCTTTACCACAAATGGTTAACATACTATAAAGAATAAACCATGTTAGCACACTGCATGCAGTTATCCTGGTAATGAAAACCTCTTATTTTTGAAGTTCATATATTTGTATTTCTCTCACAATTTTGCCCCCAAATTTTCAATATGAGTGAAATTACAACATATGAAAGGTTCTGAAGCAGATTTTAAAAGTGGCACATGAAAACAGAGGCAGCCAAGAGCAGTCTTTTTTTTCAGGTCTGTTAAATCACACATCATTGACAACCAGGGCAATTTTCCCTTTCAGCTAACTTACACAGTGCAACAGCATCAAGCTTTCTTTGTTGGCACAATCTCCCCACAGTAACTATGAGCCCAAGGTAAATACCTTTGTCCTCCTCCACCTTTAAAAAAATTGATCTTTTTCCTTCGATGGCTTCAGCTTTATCATGACTTATAATCACAACTATTCTGATCTGAAGTTTATAACACCCTATAGGCAAAACTAAGCAAAGCATAAAAGATATTTTATTACTTGTCATTAATCTTTTTAATATAGCTGTTTGCAAGTATTAGGGTTTCTTTTTTGAAAGAATGAGCCCAGTGCTGAAAGAACCACAACTTAATTGTAGCTTAACTCCTCTGTACAGTTTAGCTAAACTTAAACAGGCATTACATAAAAAAATAATAATCAGAAACAATTAGCCGGCTTCAATATGAAATCTCATTTCATATTATTGCAATTAATACTGCAATGCCTGTTATATTTAGTTAAACTAGTTAGCCTCGGTTCTAGTTAAAGCAGTGAATCTTGCTCGCAGTGTCAGGAATCTCATTTACCTAGACAGGATGGCTTTGACACACATTTAAATGCAATCGTACATTTGCCACACAGGTATTCAATTTGCTACAGTGCTGAAGGGCAAGAAACAAGACTGGTTTTAGTAGTAAAAGAGGAATGTATCTATCCAATACTGTTAGGTTGCATTTATTTCCCAAGGTCTCCTATGCACCTTAATGTGTAATACAGCATTAAATTACTAGCAAACACAAGAGAAACATTTACAGCTCTAGCTAAAAATGTTTGGTTTACTTGTGAGAAAGTGATTTCTTGCAAACATGTGAGAGGCATGTAACACCATGAGTAAAACCAAAAGCAACTTTTCTCATCACCAAACCGAAAGAAAAATAGTAACCTACAGCCTAACAGCATAATTTTCCAGTACAAATCACAGCACATATTCTTTGGACTAGGAACAGACTTAACACAGTCAAAACTCAGATGACACTTGGAAGACAGAAATTAATTTCTTCACTACAGACCATTTTTTACACTTCAAAAGTTAACAAAAATGATAAGCCATGAACCTCACTACCATTATACATACTCTATTATAATACTACTGAACTTTGAGATAAATTACACTAAAATAATGCACAACTATAAAACAATTGCCTTTCAAAGGAAAAAGAAATGTTTACCTCAAACTCCAGCTAAATAAAGAATTTTCACATATTGCTGCTGAATTCAACTTTTCCCCAGAAGTTTATGTTCACACAAAACTTAAAATCTTGAATCCTTGAATGCATCCTTGCATTAGTCCCAAAGCTATTATGTACCAGCAATTTTAAGTCACCTCTTCAGTACACTTTTTATTGAAAGATTCCTCCAACACAAAATCCTTCTCTTTTCAAGAACCAGTTCATTGCAGTCTACAACTTCCTTGTGAGGGGAAGAGAAGGGGCAGGCACTGATCTCTTCTCTGTGGTCACCAGTGACAGGACCAAAGGGAATGGCCTGAAGTTGTGTCAGGGGAGGTTTAGGTTGGATATTAGAAAGAGGTTCTTCACCCAGAGAGCGATTGGGTACTGTAACAGGCTCCCCAGAGAAGTGGTCACAGCATCAAGCCTGACAGAGTTTAAGAAGTGTTTGGATGATACTCTAAGGCACATGGTGTGACTCTTGGAGATGGTCCTGTGCAGGGCCAGGAGTTGGACTCAACGATCCTTGTGGGTCCCTTTACTTAGCATATTCTGTGACTCTGTGATTAAGTTATTTTTAAGACCAAATTCCTAACTAATAACCACACCTCTGAACACAGTTAAACAACTGAAGAGCAGAAGCAAAGTACATAATGCGTCAGCCTGATCTAGCAAATAGGTTTGTATTTATTTTGCGAAGGCAATAATAACAACAATATCACCAACAATAAAAGAACAGATAATAATAACAACAATAATAAAAAGGAACAGATAACCCCAAAAGCAAATCTCTGTCACAACTTACCTATCAGTTTCTTTGTCTTCAGGCAGCGTGGGAGGCAAAGGCAAGGGTGGTAGCGTGGAGGTTGGTAGTGCAACGATTCGATCCTTTTCCTTGGCTACTACACTTGGTGCACTCTGCTTGCTTTTCTCTCTTACAGTGACCAGTGGCTGTTTTACAACAGTTAATTTATTCTCTTTTACTGCTGCAGGCTTCTGTTTAGTAACTTTGTCTGCAATTAAATTATTTTCCCCTTTTGTTTCAGGAAGCGAGACCTTTGCTTTTGCCTTGTCGTTTTTCAGACTCGCGCTGCTGGTAGGAGAAGGCGTGTGTTCAGTTTTGATCTTCTTCAGATCCTTTACGTTGTTCACTTGAGGTGCACTTACAGCAGTGTCAGCGCTTCCCTTAGTAGGTGTTGAAGTATTGGAAGCTTTGGCACTGGCTTTGGCTGCCTCAGCAGCTCTTGCTTTTTTGTTTTTGTTCAGCTCAGCAGCCAGGCTACTCTTCAGAGTCAATGTACTAGGAGAAATACTTGAATGACGACTTCTGGATCTGGACAATCTGTGTCTGCTACGAGACCTTGAGTGCCTTGATGAATATGGACTTCTGCTTCGAGATTTTGCTGATCTCCTGTTTCAAAAAAGTAAAAACTTATCAAGTTAAAATTAAGTCTAGCTGCTTTCCCAGCATATCTGCTTTTTTGACAAACTACATTTTTTAAACCAACTATTATCACCATGCTGTCGAATAAACGGAAGTCTACTAAACAGGAAAGACCATGCATTAAAAAAATAAAAATCTATGGTTAATCAATGAAAATTTTACACCTAAACAGGTTGTTAGAAAATATTACAACTTTCTTAGATGTAGTTTCTCCTGTTACAAAACAGTGAAATACAAGAATACCTATATAAGGAATGTTCTTTTTTCCTCACTACTTAGAGATATTTTTCTTCTTTAAGAAAATCTCATCCTATGCAACTTTTACAAACACCTTTAGTATATGCAGTATTTGAGGAAAATTCAGTTGACTACATAATCAGAGTTCAACCAAATTAAATTAATTGTACAACAGAAAGAGAAATGTAAATGTAACACTGAACCAGTAATTGTAGGAACTTCTTAATTTTCACTTTCATAAATGTAATTAAAATAAGTCAATTGAAAAAAATTGAATACTAAGGGCTACAATATAACTAACTCAAAGACAGCAATAAATCTTAGCTTTCCTTTTTTGAAATCTAATTGTACACTTTAAAAAAAAAAGCAAACAGAAGCCCCCCAAAAAACCACAAGTACCTAATACTTGTTACACCTACTGATAAGCAAACATAATCCACAAATGAGTCTATGTTATAACAGCATCTGAATGCAGAAATTAACAGAAAGAAAAATATTTAAACCCTCTACAAAATCATATCAAGAAAACAACCTAGAATGAGGGCAGGTGTGTGGGGGGCAATCTTAACAGTTAGAAAAGTAAACCTTTAATGTCCAAAAATACCATTTAATATGAATGACTTTTTCATTCAAAATTTCAAAATATCTTAATTTGCCTAGTAGTAGTTTTGAGTCAGTTCTTCATTTAAATGTAAACGGAAAAAAATTAATTGAGGTGAAAGGCATGAAACAAGTAAAGTAGCCTAATCCACTGCTACTACACAGAAATATTATGAAATAAATGAAATTAAATGTAGTGGGTTTATTCCATTTTACCATACCGAAGATGGCAAGGATATTAATCAGATTTACAAGTGTTTTCTTGATTAAAGTTTGATGGAGATCTGTTTTGCTAATCAATTGTAGGGGAGAAAAAAGTATAATCAGGATTAAAAAAAAACAGTATTCATCAGCTGGACAATGGAAAAAGTATCAAGCAATAGCAAAAATAAGACTTGCTGGAGACAGATAAATTTCAGAGTTCAAAAGACAGCACCACTGTATGGAGGTTGCCAAAATAAAAATAAACAAAAAACCCAGACCAAACCAACAAACAAAGAAACCCCAGTAAACAAACAAAGAGGAAGCCAACTACAATCCTTATGATTAGGACTATCCACCCCATATACAATTTAATTTTAATGACAAATTAATTCAGTTCTAATTATCAAAACACGAAGTTACATCTCAATGCTTCAACTGAGCAAATATTTAAGCTAGTGCAATAATAATTCTATTTCGTGTGTAATATTTACTAATTTCCAAACTTACACTCTTTTCTTTTTATAACGCAGGAACTCTTAACAGTCTTCATAAAAAGTCACTGAGATCAATCAAGAAGTGACTGAAAACAATGTGTATGCACTAAGCACAAACCTCAAAATTCTGTAGGTAAAACTGAAATTGATCCAAATTGCTAGAGACTCTTGAAAGGAAAAAAAAAAAATCAAATCGCAGATGAAGACAACTCTTGGAAACTAGCACAGTTCAATTCTATGCCAGGAAGTAGCTTCTATAGGATTTTCTGGCACAGCAGGGTAACAATGACAGATAGTAATAGTAATAACAAAATAATCTTTTCAACAAAAATTTAACATTTGGCTCACTTCAGTAAAGAAGTATTTATGTTCACGTCTAACATACACCGAATAAAATCATAATATTGATCAGAAAAATTCCCTTGAAAACTCCTGCTCCTTTATGAACCATTTTGCCAAAGGTATTTTTTTCATTATTCTTTTGAAAATCTAAGTACTAAATACCACAGAAAATTTTACAGAGGCTTGGCCAAAGAGGAGTAAAAGTAAAAAGGTACAAAATCTCTTTATACAGAGTTAAGATGAGGTAGTAGGAAGGAAGAGGGAGGGCTGATACAATGCATAAAATACACGCACTTCAAATGCGTGAGTTCTCTCCTCACACTGTTGTCTGACTTTCAGAGGGGAATTAGTCTCAAGAAGTGTTACAGCTACAGATCTGTACCTGCTGTAGAATCAGTATAATTATATTTCTCCAGCATCAAGTACAAGCTAATAATCCCCTAAACTGACTTCTTATAAATGGTGCATCATTTGCAAGGATGTCACTGACCTGTCTTGCAAAACATTTGCTTGCATATCCTGTTCATAAATCAGCTATTTAAACTGACACTTGCTCCAATTATCAGTGGAACATAACCTCTATCCCAAGGACTGCATTGCAACCTGTACCAAATTTAAAACATGCCCTAAAGGTTTCAAAATCTGTTTCCTTTATAAGTATAATTTTGGGTTTCTTGTTTGTTTTGATCAGTGTCTAATATTAAGAAAGTAATCAATGTAACAAACAGAAACATGGATGTATTTCCACACGCCCTTGAAAAGAGATGTAGCAGTTTAAAACAATGTAGTTGGTGAGACACCATGCCTGATTCTAAGACTATTTCTGTTCAACTTTGGTACAAAATAAAACAGGTTCATTTAGTTCATTACTAAGGATAAAATGAAAAAATCTGTTCAAATTAGTGAAAAGTGATTTGATCACCTGATCAGCTACCATAACTTGGTGAGGAAGAGACAGTTTTAGAAAGCTAGGCCAAAAAATAACTTAAAATTTTATACTTTCTTCAAATACAAACATGTAAGGAAGCCAGGAATTGACAGTGGATTCATGTCTGTATTTTACCAATAGTCAAGAAAGTCTGAGACATGAACGGGATTTATGAAAGTTCAGAAAAAAACCCACACATACTAACCATTCTGCATCCTGGCTTTCACACCCCAAATGACAACTGCATACTTTTTCATGTATAGAGACAGCAAATATGGAAGACAGCAAATACACATGCATACAAATATTTAAATGTCAGTCCCAATAGTTATTACAGCCCTTAACAGCATATCAAAATGACAGCAGCCTAGTTATCAAATATGTTGACTGATTATAATCTCTGCACTGGTTGAATTTTCCCAAAAATTTTTCACTGGTTCCGTTAGGAAAAAATAATTGTTATATTACATAGTTCATGTCTGTGCTAATAATAAACTGAATCTTCCTGTGGCATCCCAAACACCTTAGCAAGAATCTCTTGTTGTACCTAACCCACTGGGCTAAACCCAAGAGAGTTACAGCGAAAACATTAACTAAATAGACAAATGCTGAATCTTAAGTAAAAAGCAGATTTGTCAAAGTGCTAGTTATTCAAGTCACAATGATAAAATCCGCTGTTTTCAGAAGCCTAATGATCTTTCAAACATTCAACTCTCACTTTCATCTATGCAGTTCAAAAGTCCCAGTAGAACCTCCCAGGCTAGACAACTTATGTACAAGTTTCCATCTATAAAAATGGCATAAATCCAAAAATATGGATATGTTTACATGCTTATACAGCACTTAGAGTGGAGAAATATTGCCTTATACATAATAAACCCAGATAGTTTGCTCTGTGTAAAAGATGCAGTCTTAACAGCACAGAAATCGGCTCACACAACAGCCAGTGTCTGCCATTTAACAAGACCACTTACTGGGACCCTGAAAAAACACCAGTAGAGACATCTGAAATACACAGTCCTCTCTAAATCTTCTAGCAGGTTGCTGTTAAATGTGCGTGTGTGCATACACATACATATAAAATGCATTATCTGACATTCATCACCAACTATTTCATATTTAGTCAGCAGCTTGTTTTTAGCACAGTAAAATGGAACAAAAGAACAGTGGCTACAATTGTGCTGCAAACAGAGAATAAATCTAACAATGCAATTGAAACTTCTCTTCCCCGAGTACGGAGAGATCAAGAAGTGCACTAAACCTAAAGGTCACTTCCCACTCTCTTAAACAAAAGCACCAGCATCTGTAACACACATGGGGACAGACTATTAAGAAGCCACTGTTTCAGGTAAGTTTCCTTCGATGCTTCTCCCTATCTGCACCCAGAAGTTCTGCCTCACTTACTTTTGCCACACACAGCCATTGCCAGTCTCCTATGAGCATCTTGAATTCATTTCACAAAGGTCTAGATCCCTACAGAGAGAACTGCCAGGCCTCTTGACATTCAGAAAACCCCTTCTGAACCATATGCAAATTTCAATATGTTTTTCTATATGGAGAGAGAAAAAGAAAAAAAAAACAATTTGCCTAGAGACCCTAAGTATCACTAGGACTAATGAAGTTCTAAGGTTGCTTTTTTTTCTTCCCTACAGACAACAGCTAGATCAGCTGCAAAGGGAAATGGAAGAAACTACATAATATTATGTGTAGCTATAAAATAAAAACAGAAAAAAAAGTTTAAGACATTATCTACAAAACATGTATAAGAAGAGGCAGATTTAAAGAAAGTGATAAAGTAAGAAAGCACTAGGATGGAAGTCACCCTTAACCCAAAACTCAGCACTGCTTTTCTCCACTTTTCAAACAACAAAAAGAATGACCTTTTTTTCTCCCCTCAAAGAAAAAAAAAAAAGATGATTTAGGGATCACAGTTCTTTCTTTTTAATTTTTTTTTTTGCCCAGTACCCTAGTTTTCATAAAACAAACAGGTATTTATTTTTTCTCTGCTTAATACAACATACTTAGTCACTTTATTAAAAAAATTTAAGAAATCAAAGTGCTATTATTATTGTCAAAGTTACGAGATTCAAAACTGTTACGATGTTCCTCCTTCCTTAAAGGCAACATTCTAGGCTTCACTGGCTCACTAATCAATCACCAAAGAGTCAATTTATTAATGAATTTAACAAAGAAGAAAGTGTAAAATCTGATGTAAAATCACATTCTCAAGTACAGAATGAAAGAATTCAAAATAGCATGTTAGAGTGTTGTATTTTACTATCTTGATATTTGCAAGCACAGAGGAAAGAAAAATAACAGTTACACATGTCAGATTACTAGGAATAGAGATTTCACTCAGCTTACAAAGTGCTTCTTGCCTTGCTGTTTTTTTACGTGCTTCTTTCTGTCCCATTCCAATACTCCTTTGATTTTTATTACCAAAAAAAGTTACATTTTATTAAGAAATCAGAAAGGTCATGTGTTATCTTCTCATGTTTGTAAACTTGAAAACCTTTTTTCTTCTTAACTGTTTTAAGAGCAAGCTAAATCCAACATGCTGGTAGCCAGCTACATCCAACATGCTGGTAGCCAGCTACATCCAACATGCTGGTAGCCAGCTACACTGGCTGTTACCTAAATGCACACAATATTGTACTCGGAATACATTAGGGCCCATGAAGTTGAATAAGGGAAATAACTTTGTCAGTAACCTTTTGACAAGGCATAACACAAAGGGATTAATGAGAATATGAAGGGGAAAACAAGAAACCGAACAGTCTAAAGGAGGTTAAAACAACCACTGCAGCCCAGCTCTTTCATTTACCAGTAGTTAATGCTGGACTACTGACTAAGCGCTGCCAACTTCCACTGCATGGCAAGGTCATACTGTATTTGAAAAGGGAGACCTAAATTAATCAACTGGCTTCACTGCAAATCTTCCAAGACATTTATAATCATTCACTAACATAAACCACCTTGACAAAACATTTAAGTCCAGAGTATACCTTTTCCATGTTGCACTAACTGGCAAACATACAATTTATTTCTTTAAGCCATTACAGTAATAGTACTCCTTCATTTGATACCTTATTAATTAATTTTATTTATTTTCTCTAGCCCCTAGGTCAAGGTTACATTCTAGGCAACCACCTAACTCAGCTGCTTCTACATGAAGACTATATAACTTCCCTTATTGATTCAAACCGTAAACCTTTAAAAGGGTCTCCAATACATACAGCAAAGGAATACAAGAAAACTCTGAGCCTGGCTTTTATTTGTTTCTTAAACCTGCTTTATAACTCTATATTTTCAAATGAGAACTTGGCCTACCAAAAAAAAAAAAAAATCAACCAGTAAAATGTCAACTCAAAAGCTGTGTTCTAAACACATTTGAAGGTAAATTTGTCAAATGAGGTCCTTTCCCACAATAAGGAAAGAAGCAGCACCAACCAGGAAAAGGAAAAACACATCAGTGTAGCTGGGGCAAAAGGCAAAGGCCACTGTTAATTAACAAAACAAATATTAATAAATTCAGAATAAGAAACAGAGTGGGAGTTTCAATATTCACTGGAAAAATTAGCTATTCCAAACAGTGAAAACATACAGTGTCCCATTTTAAATTCTGGAAAATACAGTTTTGCTAAACAAAATTAGAGCTTTAAGTAAAAAAAAAAATCTTATTCCCGCCAGTCAAGGGGGAGAAAAAAGTCATACTGTCTCTTACTCCTTCAAGTTCAAAAGTAGTAGAATTAATAGATTCAAAGTTATTTTCATATCAGTGTGTGAAACCATGTCTTCTCCATGGAGTAGGCATTTACTAGCTGAATATCTATTTTACTGTCTTCCTATGCTTGTTGTGGTTTTGCATATAAATCATCCACATTTTGCAGAGCCTCACTATACAGACTAGCTACCAGGAGAGACTGAGATGGCTCTATAGTACCAAAAAAGAAAGAAATCTGTATCTTTCCTATAAGAAACATCTATACACATAGTAGTACTATGCTAGTAGTGCCCCACCTACTTACTTTTATCTAAGCAGATGGGTAGGTGTATACAAATTTGGAAAAATGTGATTATTCATCTGTACTGCTAACTGAATTAAATGTGTGATCACATAACATATGACCTGACTGAAGTTACAAAAAATAGTTCTCTGAAAACTAGTTTAGGATGAAATTGTAGGAAGCGAGAGACTGCGTCTGCTTATTTTGTCAACCATGGGGTTTGGTTGTGATTTTTTTTTTTTAACCAGCTTATCATTAGAGAAATAAATGCCTCATATTTTTAGAAGAATTTTCCATTTTGAAAATATGCATGTGCTGCTTTAGAACATCTGTGTTACTCTATCCACAAGAAAAAACAGTAGTACAAATCCATCAGCAGCAAGTAAAGAAGTTTTGTCAGACAAGTGAAAACAGCTCAAACATTCAGTTTGTCCAAACCACAATTTTTTCCTGCTATTATAATGGAAAAGGCAATTAGTTTGCCATTCAAAAAGAATTCACCAAGTGTGGAACGCACATCCATTGTCTTTGCTTTTCTTCAGAACCCACATTCAGGCAACATCACCTAAAGACAGTAGTCAGAGTTCACTGCTACAATTCAAACCTCAATTCACTCAAGTGCACTGTTGCTGCTGCAAATGAGTAAAGCTGACTTTACTTTTCAGCTGTTTACTAGAAGTTTCTCCCTAAGCAGCTCAGACATCCAGATGAAAAAAACCAGCACTCAAAACACGAGCTTTCCAAGTGTGCTAGAAATACTTCCTTCTTATTTTCTACACCTCAAAATAACTAAATAATTTACATGACATCAGAGAAGACATATATGAGACATAGGATGAAAAGAGCAAAAAGACTTGCAGGCTGGAATACTCGGTCACATACAAAGTTCTTACTGTCCTGACATCATTACAGCTGGATACAAGCCCAGAATTAAGTCTTTAAATCATCCAGATGAAGACGACAGGTGCTGTAAGAAGCTGTTGCCTTCATGAAACTGTAGTATTCTATCAAGTCTAAGTCCACTATATCTTAAACAAGACAGCAAAAATGTTCAGCGTTTTGGTTGCAGTATCACAGAGTCCAGCAAAAAGTGATCATGATATAGTTTTCAGTGGTTGAAACAACAGTATAAAAAGCTTCCATCTTTATTTCCCTACTGCCACTGCAGTACACATAATGTGGAATAGCTGTATGGGAGCAAAAAAAAAACCACCCACTAGCTTTGTTTTCTCCACAACTAGTAAACGTAATGAACAACTGAGTTAATCTTCACACTTTCGGTTTCTTTTGTTTTCTGTGAAAATTATATTTTTGCAATGAATCCCGCATTGGGACAGACCAACATTTCTTTCTACATACAGCAACCTCTTATTTTCACTCAACCATTCCAATACCACTCCTGTAAACCTGACAGTCTGCATTTGTCAACAAGTAATTTATCTGTAAGCAGTTAAAAACTGGATGCAAACTGCAGTTTAACTGGATGGAGGAAGGAATATGGGAAGTCACATAGCTAACTCCTAGGAACAGATCTGCAGCTCAAAGATTTGCTCACCAGAGTCAATAGAAAAATCAGGACATTTAAACTCTCATGCTTCAAAATCACAGGCTCAACAGGAAAAAAAGAAACACAATCCTACAAAACTCTACTGCAACCTGATCAGTCTGGGCATAAGACAGAACCCTAGGCTTAACTGGGCTGTCAACATGACTAATACAGCTATTACCAAAGGCAAATCTCACGTACATAATTTTGCTCATCATTATTAGCTTTCTTATTCCAGGATATAAGAAACTACAAAAAATAATCTGATTCCTTGAGCATTTAAATCAAGCTATGCAGATAATATTCCTAATATGCTATTATTAAAATAATATTGAAAGTCTATCCTTAACCACTTGTAACAGGCTCTCACAGAACAACATGCTGTTTTTCACAGCAATTACATTGTTTTCTGTTTGAAACACTTCGTATACAAACCTGTTTCATACAACCACACCTTAAAACAATCACTATTTTTATCCCAAGGCACATTTGTTCTCCCTCTCTCTGAACAAAGTAGGACACAGCTTTGTTACTTCGCTCTTTAAACAGCGCACCCAGGACAGCAGACCCTACCAACAGCCAGTGAAACACAAGAACAGCTTCAGCATGTTTCCTGGATACACTACAGGACACCCCAAATGGAAACCAACACAAAGTACTCATTAGAAACACCAGAGAACAGTTCCCAGACAAGTGGTAACTGCCTTGTACGTAAGGTAATGCCTTGTACACAAAATTTTTGCCAGTAGAACGACAAATTGCCTGATGCATTTAAAATTAAAAGTCCAGACATGAATTTAAGTAAACCTATAAACAATGAGGCAACAGTAGGATTCCAATATAGGAAATAAAAATCTTCAGTTATAAACACATACTGAGCAAGTACTTTAAATTCTCAGTGGACTTTGATGCAGGTTAAAATATTCTGAAGAGCTTTAATTCCACCACACGGTTTGTATCTGATTGGAAACATACAGCTCACATTTCCTCTCCATATAAAATTCAAAATCATGCAATGCTGACTTTTACACCGAGTTCCCACTAACTGAAAAAAAAAATTATTTGCAAACACACTCCAATACATTCATGTACACAACCTTACTAGCTTACATTTATTTTTATTGGTTGTGTATAGCACAAAAGACAATTTAACACATCTTGACATTGACTCGTTTTCCTAGCAAAACAGAGAGTTTAAGTCTTTCTGTAGACCTCTAAAAAGAACAAGAAACGCTTGTAAACACAAACTACCTGTGAGCTTGTTCTCTCTTTAGATTAGTGGGAATTAAACCAAAACCAAATATATTTAATATGAATCCTATTTTACAGGGCAATACGATACATAAAAATGTACCAGAGAATGTCTGTACTCTAAAAGTAAAGATTTAAAAATCAAAATTGGTCCTTCAGAAAACCTGTCCTCCAAGAAGCATCTTCCGTCAGTCACTCTAATCCGAGAATGTTCTCGTGCCCTTCTTATATTTAAAAGCCTTTTTCCAGCTAGGTGGTCTCCCACGGAGAGAAACTAGACGCAGAAGTGTTACAGACACAGGCAACCGCGTGTCCGTTTACCCCCAAGAGACAAGACAGGAAGATCTTTGTACTTGTCCCTCTACCCTTCCCCCCGACCCAGCTTTCTGGCAGCAAGAGGGCAAGACTGTTGCAGAATGCACACCTCTCAGACCTTCTCTGCATCCCAGCCCGAGCCATGACTACCCTCCTCCACATACCGAGCCCCCTTCCCGCCCCACCCCGCCCCGGACTCACCGGATAACGGGGCTGTAGGGGCTCCGCGACCGGCGCCAGCTGCTGTAGGGGCTGGGTGACACATCCCCGCCGCGCTCGTAGGAGCTGTGCCGGCTGTAGCTGGGGGAGCGGCGGCGGCTGTAGGGGCTGAGCGGTGAGCGGGCGCTCACCGGGCTGAGCGACTTGCGGCCGCGCTGGCTCTGTGAGGAGCGGTGCAGCGGGGGGCTGTCATCCCGCCCGGGGCTGGGCGACGAGCGCTGTCGCCGGTACGCCTTGGGCTCAGGCTTGTCGTCCCGGTAAGCCTTCGGTGGGTCCTTGTAAGCCGACGGCGGCTCCTTGGCCGCTTTAGTCCGGCTCCGATGCGCTTTGCTTTCCCGCTCTTTCCTGCCGCTGCTGGGCGAGGCGAGGGAGCCCTTCCTGCGGCTGTCGCTGCCGCCGCCGCTGGTGCTCTTGAGTCCCTCCCGGTCCTGGCTCCCGGTGTGGTTGTGGCGGCTGCGGGACTTGGAGGACGACGAAGAGGGCTCGGGTGCCCCGCGGCCCAGCGCCGCCGCCCCCTCCTGTTGCGCCTTGTCCTCGCCGCGGCGGCGGTGCTCCCGGTGCCGCTCCTTGGAGCGCCCGCTGCTACCGCGGTGCTCCCGACGGGACCGGCCGCTCCGCTCCGCCTCGCTCCGCTGCCGCTGTGTCCCGCCGCCCGACGAGGAGCCCGGGCTGCCCCCACCGCTGCCACCGCCGGCCGCACCGCCGCCCAGCAGCCCCTCGGACTGGGAGCTCACGTCGTCGTACTCCTCCACCAGCGTGCTCAGCCCGCCGCTACTGCGCCGCTTCTCCGCCTCCTGGGTGCCCCCGCCGCCCCCGCCGCCGCCGCGGCCCCGCCGCCGCTTGTGCCGGGAACCCGAGCGCCGCTTGCCCCGCGGCCGCTTCCGCTCCCCGCCGTCCCCGCAGCAGGAGGAGGCGCCGGTGGCCGCCAGGAAGAGCAGGGACTGCGGCGGCAGTGGTGGCTGCAACAGCGGGGGCTGCAGGAGCGGCGGCTGCAACAGCGGGAACAGCAGCGGGTGCGGGGCCGGCGGCGGCGGCTGCGGCTGGGCCGCGAAGCGCTTCCGCCTCCGGTGGTGCAGCCGCTTCTTGTCGGCCGCCGCCTCCACCGCCGCGCTGCCGCCGCTGCCCCAGCCCCGGCTGCCCCCGCTCCCGCCGGCCGCCGCGTCCGAGGTGCTCGGCATCGAGCTCGCTCACGGCCGAGGGCGCGGCCCAGGAACCCGCCGCCGCCGCGCTCAGGGCGCCATGGGGACCCGCACCGGGACCGACCCCTGCGGCCGCGCCGGGGCCTCGCTCGCTCCCGCACCGCCCGCCCGCCTCACATGGGGCCCCGCCAGTACATACGGAGTCGGGCCGGGGCTGGGGGCGCTGCCCGAGTCGGCAGCGGCGGAGCGGCACCGGGAGCGCCCCGCAGGCCGGCGCGGCCTCTCCCGCAACGCGGAAGTGTCTCCCGGCGGCGGCGGCTCCTCCTTACTCCATCCTGGGCCGCGGCCGGGGACACGGACACCGGGCGCGGGCCGCGGGGCCGCCTCCTCCTCCCTCAGGCGCTCCCCGGCAGGGCAGCGGGGTCAGGCTGGGCCGGGCCGCCCCCGGGCAGGGCGTCCGGGGCGCTGCGCGGCTCCGCTCCCGCGGATCGTGCCCGGCGGGGCCCGCAGGTGGCGGTGGCGGTGCCCGGGGCGCTGACGCGGGTTCGACGGTATCGCGCGGTGACACCCGCACCGGGGAAACACGGACACGGGCCGGCGCCGCGCGGCGCATGCGCGGAGCCGGCGGCGCGCGGGGGAGGGGGAGCGCGGCCCGCCAATCGCGCGCGGCGCCACCGCCTCTGCCCGCATGCCCGAGAACCGCCCGCTCTCGCGAGATCTCACCTCTCCTCCTCCCCCGTCCGTCCCGTGCGGCTCTCGCGATACCGCGGCTCTCGCGGGAACTGCGCCGCGCTCGCCCTGCGGGCGGCGGGAGGGGGCGAGGATGGCGGCGGACGGGGGGGAGGGCCTTGAATGAAGCGATTGACGGCACTGCGCGTCCTCCGCGGCTCCCCGTGTCTCTGCCATCAGCGCTCTCTAAAGGCAACGCGCAGAAACTGATGCGCAGGAGGTTCCACCTGAACACGAGGAAGAACTTCTTTACTGTGCGAGTGACGGCGCACTGGAAGAGGTTGCCCAGAGAGGTTGTGGATTCTCCCTCACTGGAGATACTCAAGAACTGTCTGGACACAACTCTGAGCAATGTAGTCTAGGATGATCCTGTTTGGGCAGGGGGGGTGGACCAGATGACCCGCTGTGTGATCCCTTCCATCCTGACTCATCCTGTGGGCTGTAGTGGGGCAGGCGCTGCGGGAGGCAGCGTAGGAAATCCCCCGCTTTCCAGGTGGTTTTCCCTGCTTTTATTTTGCGTAGGCCCTGCTTATTGATTTGGGGGGAAGGGAGGAGTGAGAGCTCCTACTGAATTACACCGTTGGAGAAAATCGCTCCAGTTAGAAGGCATGTGTACCTTTGAACAGTGAAGCCACTTCATTGCTTCCTGTAAAGTTTTTTGGGTTGTTTTTTTTTGCTGTCTTACAGTACTGAACAAACTTAGAACATTTTAAGTTTCCTTCCCAACTTCTTGATTTCTGATTTCATACTGTAATGAAGTCTCGAGCTCTTTTTTCCCTTTTTCTGCCCTCTCTATCCTTTTGCTTTTTCATGGTTTTACTGAATTTCCGGACTGGATCTGTGACTCTGCTGCCTGTTCCTCCACTCACCTTCTTGGGCTGACTTTCTTCCATTGGTAGCATCTGCCATACCATCTTAAATGTCATTGTGAAAGCAGAATCTGTCTTTCCCTAGGGAGTTAAAAGTCTTCCGGCCACCTTGCTATCTAATTGTTGTTAGTTAGCTTACATACATACTGGTTACTTGTCTTTGTAAAACTGTGCAAAAATAAAGAACCAAACCAAAGAAACCCACTTGTTTTTCACTGCTGTATTTCAGCTTCCTGAATCCCTCTAATGTAATCGTTTCCTCTCCATTTCTAAACCCAAGCAAAAGCACTCTTCCTATCCAGGTCCTGTGCATCATCTGCTTCCAGCAAACCTCCTTTCACAAGTTTGTTACTTTACTTCACCCATCACCTCTCTGTTCCAATTCACATTTCTTACAAACGTTGCCATCAAAGCATTCATTACGTATTTCTGTAGTTATGCACACACACACATGCACTTTTCCTTCAGGCTTTCTCTTAAGGCAAGTGTCACGTGCAGAACAGCCACGCCTTTTTTTCTCCATTCTCTGATAGTGTCCCATTGGATGGTGAAGGAGAGAAGGTCCCTGTCCAAGGAGGATTGCTCAGACCTAGGCAGTGACATGTTTATACTTTGCCAAATCATGTTTCTTTATCAATATGCTGCGCCTCGTGAGACTACTGCAGGATGTAGGGGTCAGTAGCAACATGCCTCACATCTTCCCAGGAGCTGTGTTATGTGCCATGCCTCCCAGATTCCATCTGTGGCTGTTGTGGAATAGCTTAGCTTTACATGGTGGCCTGGAGGCTGCTCTCAGCTTTGCTGGGGTCCTGTACTGCTCACTGTGTACATGAATGTTCGGCGACTCCTAAGAGGTTCTCCAGGATGTGTGACAACACACTCAGCAAAGCCAGCGCACCATCAAGTTTCTGGCATGTTAAAAAAAATCCCCAAAACAGAACCCAGAAAGCCAACAACCCTTCACAGAGGCAGCTGTGGAGACTGTGGATAATTATACAGGGCAGATCTGGACAATGCAACACAGGCTGCAATTTCTAATTTACTCCTGAGCATTAGCTGGCACTTCTGGAGCAGGAATATGTTATTTGAAGGACTTGTGTCATTAGCAGTGGACTGATGGTGTTTTCTATGTGGAGCGAGCCCCGTGACTTGTCAGAGAAGCTTAACTAGAAGCTAAGCTCCTAATGACAGGGAGTTTACTCTGCCTGGAAATTAGCTACACGAGGTTGTAGGGGGATTTGCCAACAACAATCATGGCAGTGTTGGCAGCTGTCAGCCAATAGGCGATGGCAGCATAGGATTTGACAGTGGAAACCTATAGAATCCTGCCTGACATAACAAAGCAGACCTGAAACAGATCCCTTACAGAGAATGAAATCCTTCAGAAGCATTGAAGTCTTTGATGGCACAGTGCCAATTTTTGGCTTTGCAAAGAAAAAATTCAAGATGCATTACAACTTGTTTCCACAAGGCTCAGTGGGGAAGAGCAAATAGTAGAGAAAGGAGAGCCAGATCAGACTTTGGCAGTGGCACCTGCAGTGGTGTGAGAACCAGAACTCTGAAGAGATGGTTGTTCCACAACAAGCTGAAACCTTGTGTCATAAGAATATTGGTTGGAGACATCTCATATCTTGCAAGGTATTGTTGAATGGTCAGCACATGAAAACAGTGGTAAACACTAGAGAAAAAACAGCTGGAAAATTTTAGCCAAAATACTATCAACTCCAAAAGTATTTGGATGCCAGCTCTAGAAATGGGACCCTTAGAAGAGCACTTCCCTAACAGCCATCCTGTGGAGGAAACTTGGGCTAACATTTAGGTAACTTTTTTTTTTTTTTTCCAAAGCTCAACTTATATGCTGATTCCTTGCTCAAATATTTTTTTTGTATCTGGAAAAGCACATTAAGGCTCCCAAGAGTCTATTCTGAGCAACTGTTCACCATCGTTAGTATAATACAGTTGGTACAAATAGATGCTGAGCTGGTCATACACTAAGGAGGAGACTGTTCCTACATGTCATGGGCAATGTTACCACTTCTTTTTCTTGTTAAGGTTTTCATTGTACTTTCTTCCTTCTGTCTTTTAAAGTTTCTGTGTCCTGCCTTTGCCACCATGTGTAAAAAGTTCTTAGCAACATCCTTCTACTGCAGCATAACTGTCTAGATTAAGCATTAAGATGAAAAAGCTTTAAGATAAAAAGAAATACGAAAAGTTTTCACTAGTTTAAGGATCTTTATTTTTCAGCAGAATTCCTCAGGGCTTGTTTGTTGACTTGGAAGGCGTTTTTCCTTAAGGATGACTTTTATTTGGTTGGGGGGTTTTTTGGGGGGTGGTGGTGGGAAAAGTTGTCTAGTTTTCGCTTTCTCCTGAGTGGCAACATGTATCTAGAATTCTTTGAATTTTTTTTCCAGTCTTCCAGTATCAACCTGCTTTTTCTCCTACAAGTACAATTTTCCCCAAACACAGAGAGAGTTAGAAATTAAAATTTGTAGCTTGAGGGGTTTTTTTGTTGGTTAAGTTTGGGTTTGGGTGTCTTTTTTTAGATAATTGTGGAAGTCTTAGAAGGCATCTTATTCTTACTCTCTGAAGTACTGTACGCTTTCACGTCTTCTAACTATTTTACAAAATATAGGCTGGTGTCTACATATACTGTCATGTTTAGTCCAGGAGTGTTTTTTATTACTACTTTTGCTATTTCTTTACTGCAACTGTATTTGCATCTTGCCCTAAGATTGTGTATTTACTGAAGTGCAATAATTCATGTTTTCCAAGGCCCTGTTGAAAAATTGACTAGATTAAATATGTCAGTGTTTATTCTTCCCAACCAGAAGAATGTTGCTATGATCTGGGAACTCAAGTGTTGGAAAAAACAGAGAAGGATAAAGACCTGTGTATTGGTTGATCAGGACACAAGTGGACTTACCAGTGAAATGTCAAATGCAATGAAATGTCATACACAGAAGGGTTGAGAGATTAATGCTGTCTTTAAGTCACTGTTACATCACTGAGTTTCTGTTCTGGTCATTCTTATTTAGAGAAAGGCAAATTCACAACAAGAGCAGAAAACACTATGAAGATCATCAGTGAACCAAGATGTTAATTTCAGGGGAGACTGGCAGAGCATGGTTATTCTAGCATAACAAAGAAGAGGAAGTCACAGTGTTCCATAAATTTAGCTTGAGGGTAGCAAAGGTGTCCCTGCCCATGACAGTGGGGTTGGAACTAGATGATCTTTAGGGTCCCTTCCAACCTAAACCATTCTGTGATTCTAGGAAAGAAGATAGAAGAGAGAAGAACTATTTGCACTAAGAGACAGAGTTAGTGCAGTCAGTTATAAACAAAATCTTATGGCTTTAAAGCCCATTCTCTCCTAAAGCAGGCTTATTGCCTGCTGCTGGGAGACACTTGCACGGTTGCCACTCACCCTGACTCCTTTGGGAAAGCAAACTATTAATACTTCCCAAAGTCGTTAGGCTAGAACTTAAGTGGTTGATACCAGATTCATCCATTGCTGAAGTAGTCTTAGCAATGGATGGAAAAGTATATGCTGCCCTCCACAAACTCAGAGCACAGAAGTCTTTTCAGATTTTTAACTACCAAGTTCACAAATATTCAGAACAATCACCCCATTTCTTAACTCAGGATGTATTTCCTCTGCTGACTGAGCCCTGCTTAAATGTACCAAGACCTTTAGTCACTCAAGCATGCTGCAACCACCTGATGGAGCACCAAACAGCTTGTAGCTTCATGTCAGGGCCTACTTTGAATTTGACACCAAAAGCCTGGTCCCTAGAATAAGAAGGTCTGTGTCTGGTTTGAAGCCACAATAGCAACCCACACAAATGCTTTGGCAAACCATTTTGTAGAAAAGTTTCCCTAGAGGTCAGCATAGCAAAGAACATGAAACCAGAAACTGAATTCACAGGAGTACTTCTGCTGCAAGAAATCTATCATCCTCCAAGAGCACTCACTTCTGAACTGCTGCTCTTGGAGCAGCTCCTAATTCTGCAAATAAATTAAAACCATTCATGCCATTCACCACTCAAACTGTGGAATGAAAGCTAACATTTTTATTAGCTCGATACTGCCTGGGAAGGTGATATGATAACCCTAGACCTAAAGTAGAGAATTCTGCCTCAGAAATTATGGGGGTTAACTTTTCAGAGGTGCCAACAGGCTGTCTCACTGGTTTATCTCTGTTTTCCAATAATAAATGCAGCATAATTCCCTTCCCTCCCTTCCTCTTCCCTTTTTTTCCCAAGGTATCTGTTGCAATATCACTGTATAAGTACATGTTAAACTTAGGGAAGTCTACCCAAGAATATTGCACTACAATACTGACATACACAGACACTCTTTTCTCTCTGTAAGCTCCTAAGTGGTGCCCAAATTAATGGGAAATTTATGTAAACCACATATAAAATTACTTGTCTAAATTGTCAAGCTTTGTATTTCGAGTAAGAAGGGGGTGGGAGAAACAGATACGTTTTGGCAACAGCAAAATACTTCAAAGAATATTAAGCTGTGAATATTATTTAATTTTACAAAGTCAAAATTATTTTTTTTCCATTTGAAATTTTCTTTTGTTTAATAAGATTTGTCTAATAAACAGTGTTGATACCAGGGAAGTACACTCCAGAAATGCCCACACAAACAATTCTACCTCTCTTTCCCACTTCTTATCTGTCTCTACTGAGATACTTCCTTGACACCTGGCAGTACAGTGTCCTCCAAACGCCAGAGCAAAAAGCAGAAAAATATCTTCACTGAAATGGTTGAAAATATCTTCACTGAAATGGCTGACAAGCGCTTGAACAGGCTGCCCAGGGTAGTGGTAGAGTCAGCATCCCTGGAGGTATCTCAGACCTGCAGATGATGCACCTAGGCCCATCCCTTAGAGGTGGCCTTGGCAGTGCTAAGTTTGCATTTGGACTCCATAGCCTTAGAGGTCTTTTTCAATATAATTCTATTCCAGCCTGATTCTGTGATTCAAGGGTTCTAGTCTCTCTACATACTGAGTCTCCAAAGTTGTGAAGAATCAGGTAGGAAAGAGAAATGCACAGTTGCAAAGGAGTAGCCTCATCCTACAGAGATTTAAACCTGACACTGACACATAGTAGAACCAAGGCTTACAGGGCTCTGTAATTAATGGATCCAGTGAAAATACAAATCTTTTTAAAGAAAGGCATCCCATCCTGCTTATTAATAAGAAAAGGCTGGTCAAGAAAACCCAGGGTCAGCCAGGCCAACTCCCAGTGGCATAGGAGATGGCTCTAAGGATGCTCAGGTAAGGCCCTGATCCAAGGAGATAAATGATTGGTTGGTTTTTTAACCTTTTCCTCCTGGTAAGAACTTTGTGCAGAGGCTGGCCTGAAATGTCAGGATGTGTTTGCCTCTCCCAGTGGTGTAGACAAGCAGCATTGTGAATAGAGGTGGTGAGCAGACTGGATCCAAGACAAACAGGAGACGCAGGCAGGTGGGACACGAGCAGGACAGAGCGAGGAGTGGGGCCAGCAGCCAGCACGGGACCCTGGACAACACCAGCTGGCAAAAATAACGCTGGGCACTGCCTAAAATACCCCCTGCTGGGCGCTCACTAGCCATCTTGGCTCGGGGCAGAACTTTCCACGATGTCGATTGGTTAAGCTGCTGGTATCCAGGCGGGCTGGCTCTGCCAAGCCAGGAAAACGTGTTGGAGACTCTCCAGGGGTGCCAGCAAGCAGTCGAAAACATCGCTCTAGGTCGATGAAGACACCCCTGCCAAGAGCTAAAGTCAGTGTTCGCCAGTTTGTTAAGTCACTGGGCTCCGGAGGAGGCTGCTCGTAGCCCGCAAAACTTACACTTGGCACGCACGTACCTCCGCTGATGGAAATAGCTTCCTTAGTGTGAAGTGGTTAATTGCCCCTTGTGCAATTTTAACAGCTTCAAAGAAGCCTTGCCCAAGGCGCTTAATTGCCCCTTAACACCTATGGTGAATCGGCAGAGCGGCTAATTACCAATTGTTTATTGCCCCGGTCAATGTAAAAACAAAGTAGCAAGTCAGAGATGGACCAATCTCTTACATGACCACCCCATTGTGCCCATCACCCCCGACCCAGTAAGGCTGTAGAGACGAAAAACTCTGGCTTTAAAACCAAACTGGCAAGAATTTTGGGCAGAGGCCGGCCTGAAATGTCAGGATGTCTTTGCCTCTCCCAGTGGCATAGACAAGCAGCACTGTGAACAGAGAACCTGGGCCGTCATCGCACAAGATTTTAGTGGGCTGACCCACGTGGCCAATTTACAAAGCACCCTTCCCTGTCACACAAAAGTAACAAGTACTGCTCTTCTAAAAGAAAAGTGCTTGGACTGACGACTCCAAATGATTATAAAAGCCAGAGGCACGAAGGAATGATGGGACAGCACGGTCCATGCAGCTCATTTCTTCGCCTGATGCCATGTTCCTGAGGCGGTGAAAAGCCCGCTCGGACATCCCCAGGTTCGGGAGGTGTGTTGTCGAGGGCGTTGGCATGGAACAGTGGGCTGCAACATCACCGTTCCGTAGATTGTGACCTCTCATCCCTGGCTGCCTGTATCTGGGCACCGGCAGAGCCTGGCTCAGACTCGCTGGCGCCTCGGGTCCTGTCGGGTGTGCCTGAGAGGACCAGAAGGCTGCGAAGTCGTTGGAGGTTGCCATTGGCAGCTTTCAGTGCTCATCCTCGAGCTATTATTGCCCATTTCCCTGGCCCTGCCTGGTTCAGGCAGCCAGGTACTGTGAGGAGTGCTTGCAGCAGCACAGGTAGGCTGTGCGGGAAACTTCCGCTGCCTCCCTGGGACAGCAAGTGACCATTTTGCAGTGTGTCACGCCAGCAAGAGGGAACGGGCTCCTGCACTCAGCTCTCCCCAGCCTGCTTCAACATGGCCGAGGAGACACCGTGGAACTGCCCCGTCTGCCGTGACGCTGAAGGAGAGGTGGCTTCTGTAATGCCCTGTCTCCACGTGTTCTGCCTGGGCTGCATTGTGCGCTGGGCAAAGAAGACGCCCTCGTGCCCCCTTTGCAGGCAGGCTATCCACGCCATCATCTACTCTGTGCGGTCAGAGGAAGACTTTTTGGAGATAGTTCTTGAACGCCCCTCGGACCCAGTGGCTGCTGACCAGGAGGATGAGGAGGCGGATGAGGAGCAGGTGCCTACTTATGTAGCTGGCTTCCCTGTGGAGCTCTGGGCAAGGTTTTTCCAGGAGTCCCCAGAAATCCTAGAGCCTGTGCTGCCCTGGCTGAACCAGGAGCTGTCGGTGTTGTTCGGTGCCCAGTGGTGGGAAGAGGCTCTGGCAGAGAGCACCATCTTGGCAAATCTCTGCCGCTCTGGACTGGACGAGGAGGCCTTGGTCCGGGATCTGCAGCCCGTCCTGCAAGACCACACCGAGACCGAGGCTTTTGTGCGCCAGCTCGTCAGCGTTGCCGCTGACAGGTGCAGTGATCAGATCCGGCGGCAGATGGCCCTCCTGGCCCCCCATACTGATGAGGAGCAGGACAGCCCCCCAGCCAGGCCTGGACCCTCTGCCTCTCGCGAGAGGACTCCCAGCCCCGGCCTGGCCTTCTCCTGTAGCCCTGCAGTCTCCAGTGCGGAGGAGGACACCAGCACGTTGGAGGTCCCTCTCCATGGAAGTCCTGGACGCTCTCCATCTCCACCTGCCCCTGCAGAGCAGGAGCAGCC
Source organism: Manacus candei (assembly GCF_025592945.1). NCBI lineage: Eukaryota > Metazoa > Chordata > Aves > Passeriformes > Pipridae > Manacus > Manacus candei. The sequence goes on from NW_026138097.1 coordinate 2,169,262, forward strand.
CCAGGAAGAGGCAGCAGCAGTAGCAGGTCCCTCTGGCCAGGGCTGCACCCGCAGCCCCTCCACTCCTGGCCAAGACAGGGACTGCTTGCCCGGGGGGCCCCAGCGCCCCCAGAAGAGGAGGGCCTCTGGCCCACAGGACCCTCCCCAGCCCTGCAAGAGGCCGTCCCGCCGTCGGCGGAAGCGACCAACCCTTAGTTCAAGAAAAAAGAAATAAAATTTTGTTTCTCTGACTCAGTCTCTGGGTGTTGCTTTCTCTCCCTTCTCCTGGTGCCTTCTCCTTTTCCCTTCATGCCCCACCTTAGGCGGCAATCACCTGCTTTTGGGCATGGCCACGGGTCCCTGGAACCCCAGGGCCACATGCATGGCACCTTCTCCTGCAGGAAATCCCACTGCAGCTGCACACCCACAGTGCAGTAGGTGCTGAGGGCAGAGTGGGCAGGAGGGACAGCTGGTTTACCGGAAGAACAATGTCCTCAGCTGCACCCAGTTCCTTCTGCTGTGCTCTGGTTTCTCGACATCATCCGGGGCAACCTCACTGTCTGAAGGCTTTCAAGGATGCACACCAAATGGGCAGGGGCGTCCGAGCCAGAGGCAAGTCTTGGAGTAACAGAATTCAGCAGGTGAGAAGGGAAGAAGATAGAGGCTGAATAGGGCTGCTGGATGCAAAGATCCAGAACATCTGGAGCTGCCCAACGCTCTCAGCCATTCTCTGCTGGGTGGCAGTGGCAAGACCAAGAAGATTCCTTTGGGAGGAGCCCTGCAGAGCTTTCTGTTCCCATCCCCTGCAGAGACAGGGGTCAGCAGCTGTAAGAAATGGCATGAAGAGATGTTGCCAGGGTTCCCAGTGCTTTGGAGCACCCACTGGTGTCCTACCAGACACAGGAAGGAATTGTCTTCAAAGTCAATTAGATCGGGGGCATGTGGCCACTCTCAGAAGCCCCTGAGATGGCTCCAGGTTGAGGCAAAGTAGGGCTTGAGCACCTCCTGGGAGTTGAATCAGCCTGTGGGACAAGTAGGCAGCAGGTCTTGCTCACATGCTCAGGGAATAGCTGATCGCAAGCACTGGGGTCAGAAAGGAATTTTTCCCCAGGCAAATTGACATTGGTCCCCAGAGAGTTTTGCCTTCCTCTGCAGCATCAAGCCTGACCACTGGTCTTGGCTTCTTTGGGCTATTTTGGCTAGGCTCCTGTCTTCTGCTCAGGCCTCATGAAGATGGCCTCTCATGTCCTGCAGCTTGGGAGAGAAAGCCTTTTTTTTTATCCTACGGTGGGCTGCAATTGCCCCCAGGGGTTTTTTACCTTCCCCTGAAGCACTGAGCCCACCTCTTTGCCAGGACTCCTTTGGGCCGTTTTGGCCAGGTACTGCTGCTCGTGCTCCACAAAGGTGGCCCTTGTACGCCACATCCACAGGGAGAAAGCTTTCTAGACTTCCAGGGTGGGCACCACGGGTGGTGTTCCCAGGCTCTCCTGTCTTTCCCAGCTCTCAGCACTGCTCTAAATCAGTCCAGCTCAATGGCAAGGGATGGCCATTGATGGTGCTGTGCAGGGTTTAGAAAGAGCTCCATGGCCATAAATAATTCCTTGTCAACTGTGCTTCCCAGAGAAAGGGGAACCAAGTCATGCTTATTCTTGCCTTCATGTGTTTATCAGGGGTTTCTGGCTCTATCATTGTAGGTACCCATTTCCTGTCCCTGACTGAACTCCTGTGACTTCTTGGACTCACATATCTAATGTCTACCAAAATAAAAGGGTCTTTTCTCTCTGCATGCTTTACCTTTTCTTTCTACATTTTAATTTGTACCTATTGTTTGTGGTGCTCCATTGGTCCTCTTTGGGAAACTTTTGGAAGACCTCCATCTCAAGAAACTGGAGACCAGTACATGCTGGGGAAATTTCTCATAACATTTCTTCCCAGCCCTGCACTAGCAGAAGGCAGTGAATGCTCATAACTATCTCCCAGCTTAGGTACTGGTTCTCTCCCCTTATGGGAAGGAGGCATGGACCTTCTGAAGGGGGTGAGAGCTGTGGATCATCTCAAGACAATGGGTCCATCTGCACAGATTTACAAAAAGCAGTTTTTGACAATTTTCTGTGTTTATCCATTTTTCCAAAGCACAACAAAGCCCCACATCTCTGACAGTAGCAAGGCTCAAAGATCAAGCCCTCAGTCTGATGCAGGATGTCCTCCTCAGCTACATACTAAAACACACGAGCCTTAGAGCAACAGCACTCCCTCAGAGATAAGGTCCAGTTGGCCCAATAGTCTCCAAAGTGACCAACCAACAATATCTAAAGGAGAGCACCTGAGCAGTGCAAGTCTGCTTCTGTCAGTGTCCTTGGCAGAAATGGGCACAATGCTGGAGAGCATGGCTCAGGCAGGGACTGATGGCCCCAGGCTGAGCTGGGACAAGCCCCCTGGGCCCTTAGCAGGAGACGGTGGGGGTAGGGGTCTCAGGGGAGGCCGGTCCCAGACACTGAGACCTGTGAGCACCCCCAGGATCCCATAGGGTAATATCAATTATTTAAATGCTTGTGGTTTTAATCTCATTTTCCACATGAAAGGTTCAAGGTCTTCACATAAAAACGAAATATAAGCTAAACGAGACAGATTCCGACAGTTTCTTCTGTACTGCATAAAGGTAGTCATGTGACTAGAGGATTAAAAATTATAGAAGAAACCTCATAAGCAATGACTATGCTCTAAGCCATGGTTCTTCTGCCTGCTGTTACTTTAAACAAACAGAAGCATTTAATGGACCAAGTGCATTGTCCCACTCAGACAAGTGTACTGCCCTAGTGACAACCACATTCTTGGAGCAGGATGCAGTATGCCCCTATCTTTTTTCAACAAAAGGAACAAAAGGAACCAGTATCAGAAGAGCAACTCTGCTGTGGTCTCTATGGACTTGCTGTCAGTGTAGGACCATGTGGGCTTGCTCATGAAAACCCACACTCTGGGCACCTTGTCTATGAATCTGAATTTACTAAATTTGTAGGAAGTCAATGAAAGATGTCCATCTTGCATTGCAGATTTAAATAATGCTGCAAAACCAGAAACAGTGGCAATAACTGTATTATTATCTACTTTGTCTCACAAACAAAAAAAAAATGACTCATCTAACAGCACTGGGGCTACGAAATTCTCCTAGCTTCCTTCATGTTGGATGCAGCATAAGTCTGTCGGAAGCAGCTAAGGGCATCTAGCATCTACCTCCTCAAGCCAGTTCTGACACTCACAGGAGTTACAACCACTCACAACAAACTGCTATGCATGGACACAGTACATTATTTTTAACCACTCCTTTAACACTTCCACAGGCTATTTCAGTAGGTATTTTGGTAGTTATCAGATAAAACAGAAGGATTACTGTTTTAGACTCGTTCTTTAGAGATGACTAGTACTTAACACATTAGTCTGGCAGCTTTTCAGCCAACAGGTCTGATTTGTTGCACTGAAAAAAACCCAACTCTATCTCATAAGTTTTTCTTCACAAAAGAAGCAAAAAGCAAAAATAACTGTAACAGAAGCATACTAAGTGTGCTGAGCTCAGCTGAAAACAAATACCAATTCATTACTTTCAGGACCTCATCCAATGTCTATAACAAACTGCTGGTTATCATCATGTCTCCAACTCTTAGCCAGGACATCCATGGGGCACAAGCTCTGTCATATCAGATCCTCTCCTTTGTGCCTGGGATACTGACAAACAATAAGCTTTCACAGCATTAATCAAGAACAAGAAGGTAGAAAATGGACAACTCTAGCCTTCTCCATCCATAAGAAGCACAGAGAGAAGAATAACTGCGCTACTTCAAAATCCCAGATCCTCCTCCAGAACTTCCACGGAAAGAGTACAAGACTGCTGTCATTGCTGCTGTGGTCGATGGGTGAGGCTTCTTCCAACCTTCCTCCAGCCTCTTCTTACTCTGTGCTCACACAGCACAAGCACAGGAAACGGAATTAACGAGTCTGTAAGCATTTATTGCCTACTCTTTCAGAGACGAATGAGCGTGAGCTCTGTGAGGAAGAAGGCAGAGGACTAGAGAAAACATAGGTCCAACACTACTGCAGGTGCTACCTCACCTGTTACTCAGACAATGAGAAAATACCTGAAAATCAGTACTGATGCTGCCAGGAAGAGGAAACAAAGGCATGTATCTGGTTTCCAGTTTGTCCCACCTTGCTTTTGGCAGCAGGAGCATACCAGTACTTTGTGCCTAACCCTGGTGTGCAGTTTTGGTTCCCACTTCTCATCTTAGCTCCCAAAGCATTGCAAAGACTCCCTGAGCTTTCATCTGGGTTCTGGCCACTTCCTAATTTCTCCCTTTTGGCCATGTGCTTCCACAGCTGCCCACAGGTGATGGCTGCCTGCCATCAGGTGGCGCAGAAATAAGCTTCCCCTCTCCTCGCTTTCCTGACATAAATATGGTCAAATCCAAAAAGAAATGGACAACTAGAAAAAGTTTGATTGTTACCAAGCTCATTAAATGAATAGATATGTATTTCTCAACAGTCTGCACATCAGGAAAAGAGGTTTTAGGAACACTGGCACATTTCCTACCATTCAATTTTAGTAACAAGCTGAAGCTGCCACAAAAATATGCAAGATGTTTCTTTGAGTCACCTCTTAAAAACACACCCAGTCATTTAAGTCACAGCCAAAAACTGGCAGGAGTGAATTTGGAAATGCACATGATTATGCATCCACATGGCTAGAAGAGCCAACACGTCTGAGCAATGAGAAAGTTTAGGAATTAAGGTGCACTCTTCAATTCCCAATTGTCACGTGCTCAGTCTTACCTTCTGATCCAGCTCTGGCACAGCTAAATGGATTATATGCTCTCATGTGACACCAGCTGTCACTCTGCTGCTCCACATTTTGCATTGGAATATAATCAAGCAGAGAACACCTACCCTCTGTCTCTGAAACTACAGAGGCACTGTGAAGCTTGGTGTCCCAAAACAGAACCCAAGATTTTCAGCAAGCCCGTTATACATATATATAGACAAAGTATTTAGCTCCTACAGATGAATATAGTGAGCATAAGGCTCAGATATGAAGCATATTTTATTGTATTATGATTGCCACTGGAATTGCCAAAGGGGTCATTCTGCATGCTAATGTGACATTAACAAGGTCAGTATTAATGGGAAAGCACCTCCTGCACATTGCAATGCTGCCGCAGAACAAAAAAACTGCTGGACACTGCTATTGTTAAGCTACTGTATGCTCATCAGGAGGCTACAGAAAGTACAAAATAGACCATAGATTTCTTAGCCAATATTTTCAAAAGTTAATCAAGTTTTTAAAGCTATGAAAAGCTACAGAAAAAATGGAGTTAGTATAAAAATTCAATGTTAGTTTCATATTCACATGTAACAGAAAACTGAACTTTATAGCTTTGTACAAAATAAGGCATCTCTCTGGTCTGCAGTTTTACCAAGCCATGCATTTTGCCAGCATTAAGCTAACTTGGAGAGAACTATGGAAGGCTTTGATCCTGCCAGTGATGAAAGTATCTTCAACTTCTTGGAGAAATAGGGGATGAAACATGCCCTCAGGCACAGAAGCACTCTGAGCAGGTAGACCGAGGAGTTTCAGACACAAAAGTAGGCTAAAACAACACTCCTCTATGATGCAAATATAACACTCAGTTTGGATGACTCTCTCAACATATACCCAAATCCTATAATTCACAATGCAAGCTATATTCTCTGCAAGTCGAGAAGAACACTTAACGTTCTCCTTCACTGTGCCAAAAGAAAATGACTTAGAATTCACTTTTATTTTATTAAAACTTATGTAGGTTGTGGGTAGTCTGTTTTTGGTTGGTTGGTTGTTTTTTGTCCACTTTTTTTTTTTAAATCAAGGCTACCTCAGTTTGTTTGCCTGTTTTCTGATATTGTTCTTTATAACAACTAAGCAAATTAGCTCTGGATAAAAGGTAGCACATACATAGTCTCACTATTATGAATTCTAATGAGATTTAATGTACAATTTTGTTCACGCACACAAACCAGTCTTCTGGAATATTAAGATTTAACTGCTTGACAACTGGCACCAGCTATAGCAACATTTATGAATAACAGTTATTAATTAACACGCACAAGTATTTTAGAAAAATGGAAGTTTATTCATCTTTGAATGGCTCAAATAGCAAATAAAAGGACAGGATAAGGCATCAGCCAAGACAGCTTTCATGTGTCCAGTGGCTTCATAACACCTCAGTTCCCAGTATACAGGTTCCAAAGCAAAGTCACAATGTTAGTGGTTAGACTCTCTGGCTAAATAGACCCAAATGAGTACACAGTAAGATGAAGACTGGCTTACTTGCCAGCTACATGAGTAACTTTAATTCTGCACTTGGCAGTCTACTAAATGCACATACAAAATTCCTATTGATAAATATTTAACATGACATATATAACTTCTAAGACTTGAGTCCCTAAAAGTCTGTTAGCATGAAAGTTAAATATTTGTTACCTAGTTTGCTTGAGCACGTTTTAAACTGTCAGTTATAGGCTTACACATGTATAAAAAGTATAACAGTTTGTGGAATTGATCTAGCCTGTCTCACCACAAAGGAGTCCAAAACCCTCAAACATTCTGGTATTTTCTTAGTTAAGATGTAGCATACTAACCGTGTGCTAGTATTCTTGCTGTTTTGAAGCAACTGAGGCAGTATGTTTTGTTTGGGGATTTTGGATGTACATGTTAAATGTTTCTGTATTGCAAAGCATGTTTGATTGTTTGATATCAACGTTAACTAGAAAAAGTAGCTACACTGTTCCCCATTTGAAAATCAACATAGACTAAACGATACAAAACCTGCAAAGAGCTTCAGCATAACACACCATGTTCCCATAGCTGAGTATTAGGAACACAAAAGAAATTAACCAGAATTTGCCAGACAACATCTTAAAACACATTAGCGCTACTAGATTAGCCCCACTCCACCCAATTCCAGGGAGTTAAAACCCAAGGAACATCTAGACAAAAATGTATGTGCAAAAGGGAAGTTTCAAGGTATCAGCACATTAAATTTTAAACAACCATTCCAGGCTTGGATGTGCCATAGGCTTATGACTTCAGTCTTATATGTATTCTGACCTTTTAGTTAAGATACCATACTGTTACCAAATTATGGATGACAGAATATGCTCTGTATTATTCACAATACCAGAGTATGGCACATACTTAAAGAACAGACACTGCTAGCAGACAGCTAGTTAGCAAAATCATTCATGTAACTGCACTCCTCAGAGACGGCAGTCTCGCACTGATGTGCAGGGACAGTCTCCATGCAACAAAGTTGAAAATACACTCTTGATTAAGCAACCTGCTATGTTTGGGTTTTAAAATTAAGGCATATTCAAATATTTCAATGTAAAAGTTTATATCACTCTTCTAAATTAATCAGGTAATGCAGAACCACATGTAGTTTTCCTCAACATAACTGTTCACATATACATTATTCTTTTCTAATTTGCATAACTCCATGGCAAAACAGCTGCATGCTGCTTTGTTAGGTATCATGTTCACAATTGCAATTTTCAAGGCAACAAAAGACAAGATGAATTGACAATTACCAGTGATAAAAAAGTATGCTTTATAAGAACCCACAAAGTAATACTTCGCCCCTCTGTTCACTATTAAAGAAAAGACTGCCTATGAAACACTACATTCAGAAGAAATGTGAGAAGGTAGGCAATTATGAAATGGACTGAACTTTGCTTCTCTTGAAGCCACATAATTTGTTTTCAGTGAATTTGACTTTCAGTGCAGCTCCAATTCATGCTTTTAGTGGTACATTACATTTTCCAACATGTTAGGGTAATTTCAGTCACTTCAGCCTTCAATGGCATGCTTATAAATTATGTTTTTTATTAGTATGGTCAGGGTAGGAAAGGAATCCAGGCTTTTGATTATAAAATGCAACATCTTTCTCTAATCCTCTTAGCTAGGCTTTTTCTTTTCTTCTTTCCATTCTTTTCTTTGCTGTCTTCCATTTTTCTGGCTCTAATTTCTCTCATTAAATCAAAAAACACCTAAAAAAGATGCAAGAATATAAATGCAAAAACAGTCACAGACATGAGTTAATTTATCACTGATATTCACTTCAGTTATCAATTATATGCAACCAGTTTGAGCAAACAAATATTAACCTAACAAATCTTTCATTGGTTTAGAAGGCCAAGTTGATATGATGCAGTCCTTCTTTCATGGCACCATAATGTTCCCCTGTCTTCTGACATTTGCTTATTAATCCTGTCAGACAATTTTAAACAAGGATTGAAACAAGGGTCTCATCACCAGCCAAGATTTTCAAATGTTGTATGAATATCCTCCTGAGGAGACTCAAGGAAATCAGTTCATGTTTTGAGTATTTTCAGTGATGGAGTGCAAAGGCTAAAAAAGTGAACACCCAAATCCTAGAAACATACTAATGGAGCAGTGACATACACTGAACATTTCATGCTATGTTCCATGGTGCAAGTCTAAACACAAAGTCACTAGGGAAAAAAAAATAGCATTTCCCTTAAAGCAAAGTTATCAATCATATGACTACATAAACTATTTCTTATGTCAGGTAATCTCAGCTACCATACTACAGACTTAAAGTACACATGAAGTTTGTTTTCCTCAAATGGTTTAGTAGGAAACAACTGTGACAAAGTTGGATACCCCTGACTTATTTAAGAGAGATCCTACTGACATTTAAGGCTTTATGATTGGACTGCTTAAAACTACTAATTTGAAAAGCAGATTTTTACCTGACTCACAGGAGGCTACAGCAAATAATAATTTCATCTTTATAATTTTATTGTAAGGAATCATCCGAGCAATTCTAAAACTTTTCTTTCTCAGGAGACATTTTCTAGATCTATGTCAAGGGACTTGATTGATTTCTGTGAAACATGGACAGTGCAGGGGCTGAAAAGCTCCTCTACAGAGCTCAGTAGGTTTTTATTTGCAATGACACTAATCTCATATTGACTGCAGCAAGAGCGTCAATCTTCATTACATGGAATCTGAAGAAAAATTGATGAAACTAAACATTTTCATCAAGAAATGAGATTGCCTTTAGATTTTCAGATGTGCACTAAGTTACTTGCTTGAAGTTAAATCTGTGCTAATGGTAAGATGCAACTGTCAACTTGCTTAAGCACTGATATCACACTACAATATTTAGCTGTCTGGGACACATAACCTTCTGAGAAAATGCTTATTGGGTCACCTTTGCCAAAGTAAGTGTCAGCTGTCTGTATTTTTCCCAAATGAGCAAACCCACTATTCTGGAATTCAGAGAGGCCAGATTTCTTATAAAAGAGTAACCCAGGTTTGTGTAACAAACCAAAAAACTTCGTATGCTCCAAGTAACTAAGAATACGTGGTATTCACTTGTGCCAACAGAGCCTCATTTATGGCCTGTCAAATCCTAAATCTGTACGACACATGCTAATCTGGATCCATTATGCCACCAGCTCCTAAAAGAAACCTGGAACTCTGTGGTAGCCTACCCTGTGTGTGCTATTGATCAGAGAGCTATTGAAAAAATATATATACACACACTTTTTTTCCTAGCTACTAAAATATAGTAAAGTGGATTTGAAGAGCTGGGAATTTCTACAACTGTAATAGATGGCTGTTAACTGCAATTATACATCAAAACTAAAAGATGTATTAGCTTTTATAACAATAAAAAAAATCAGAGCTGTATTCATCAATGAAAATGAGTTCTGCTGTGTTTAATTGACTTAATTTACTCTACAGAACAGCACACAGTTCTTAATGTAGTATTGAACAATCAGTTTCTTCAGGAAGATAACTGGCAGGAGAAAACAGTTGAGTTAAAGTTACTGCAAAAGAGAACTCACATTACAGCTCTCATACTCAGTTGACAGCTCATACATAAGGATTCATGTTAGAAAATTTTTCACCAAGTGCAAGGTCCTGCACCTGGGTGAGGGTAATCCCAGACATGAGTCCAGACTGGCAGAAGAACTCATTGAGAGTAGCCCCGTGGAGAAGGACTTGGGGGTTTTCATGGATGAAAAGCTGGATGGGAGCCAACGGTGTGCTTGCAGCCCAGAAGGCCAATGGTATCCTGGGCTGCATCAAAACAGGACTGGCCAGCAGATCCAGGGAGGTGATTGACCCCTTCTACTCTGCCCTGGTGACACTCCACCTGCAGTGCTTGGTCCAGCTCTAGGGCCCCCCAGCACAGGAAAGATGCAGACCTGTTGGAGCAAGTCCAGAGGAGGCCACAAAGATGATCTGAGGACTGCAGCACTTCTCCTATGAAGACAAGCTAAGAAAGCTGGGGTTGTTCATCCTGGAGAAGAGAAGGCTCCAGGGAGACCTCATTGCAGCCTTTCAGTTCTTAAAGAGGCTTATAAAAAAGAAGGAGAACAACTTTTTACAGTGGTAGTTTGTAATAAGACCCTTAGGGGAACAGTTTTGAACTAAGAGGGGACAGATTTAAATATCAAATTAGGAAAAATCTCTATTGTGGGGGTGGTGAGGCACTGGAGCAGGCTGCCCAGAGAAGTTGTAGATGCCTCATCCCTGGAAGTGTTCAAGGTCTGGCTGGATGGGGCCCTGAACAATCTGATCTAGTGGGTTGCATCCCTGACCATGGCAGGGGTGTTGGAACTAGATATCTTTAAAAGGTCTCTTCCAACCCAAACCATACTGGGATTCAATGTGTGGTCAAATTTGTCAACATCTCTGAAACAAAAGATTGGCCCATTGCACTAAACTATTTACTTCTTTTGCCACAAATCTGTTACTCTTACATTCTACAAGGCTGTAGAACTCCTGTCTTTTATAGTTATAGTGAAATACTTACAACTAATCAATATTTTAGTTTTTTGGAGACAAATATTCTCTCCTATTTCATGACCTTCTGAACCAGGTTTAATCCCTGAAAACTCATGAGGCACTTCTAGGCTTTTCAAAGCTTTTTGAGTTCATCCATTCTTCATTGAAGCAACATACAAATAAGGCAGATGGTTAAATGAGGGTAGAGAGGGCTCAAATCCCTCCCTTATCTGCTTTTACAGGGTGTTTTACTTTGAGGATCAGACAGTACTCCTCACTGTTCAGAAGCAGACTGTCTTCTAGTTACAGAAAACACAGTAAGAAGTCTAGGCCAACATTTTCACTATTCTACATGAAGTCACCTAGTCATCCACTCCCTGCAAGCTAAGGGAGGAAAGTATTTGAATAAAATTTCACAAAAATAATTGCTAAAATAATGAACATATAGAGAAACCCACGGAAAAGAGGGCTAACGTAAAAACTGATGGACAGATCCTTTGTTTTAAGAGGGCAGTTATTACCTTGTCAACATTAGCTCGTGTTTTTGCAGAAGTTTCCACATAATTAACATTCCACTGATCAGCTCTGTTTTTTGCTTCCTCTACAGAAACTTGCCTTTTATCTTCCAAATCTGATTTATTACCAACTAGCAAAAAAGGAACATTCTCATCTTCTTTTACTCTTAAAATCTGCTCCCTGGAGAAAAAAGGAAAGGAAAAGAAAATTAAGCTTTGCATGGAGTACTATTCTTAGAACACAAAAAGAACTCAGACTAAATACTTTTCCATCTTTACAGTGAAAAGCCACATATTCCTCTTATGAAGCTTATGTAACAGGAAAGTCTTAAACCTAATTATGACATTATACAGAATGAAGACAGGGACAGACAACTAGTCCTCCAGGAAGGAAGGAGGTGAGTCAGTAAGAAATGAAAAAAAAATAGAACAGGATTGGTTTAGGTGAGAATTTATATTAATAATTCATTCCCTTTAACAGTGTTATTTGAGAGCATTTCCCATTGTCTTTATATTACTACTTTTGATTGCCATTTTTAAGCTACCCAAGGTTCAGTTTTACTGCTGATTTTTTCCTAACAAAATGCACGTGCCATTTCTAAAGCTGATAAAATGATCTATGGCATATTAAGAGAAAATCTTTTCCTTTCAGGAATCTTTCTCAAGTCAATTATATTCAGTTCTCTTCATTCAGTTATAAGCCAATGTAGAGATAAAAGTTGTATATGCATCAGATTTTTAAGGACAGACGCTTCTACTGTTTTAACTTCTAGAATGTAAGGTTTAAAGCCATAAATCTCAATACTACAAATCGTTTGGTACATAAGTCTTCAACACTTAAAAAATAATGAAAGTTTTCTTCTACGGGGAAATGCATTAGAAGTATCAGGAAGAACAGTTTTCTCAGAAGGATACTCTGTATCTTGTCTAAGAAAAGAGCATAAAGTCAGCAGTGAAATTTAGCCCCTGATCATGGAGCAATTTCTGTAAGATTGACAAAAAGCATGGAGAAAAAAATTCCTTTTGCTGGCTTAGGTGAAACAAAATTTAAAGTTGAAGGGAGGGAAGCTGAAGACAATTAAGTAATTGATATTCTAAAGGGCTTTCATTTGGTATATGGCAGGATTCTCCCGCTGTTACAAAAAGCTCTGAATAGCATGTAGTCTTGTGGGGGAAGTCTATTCACAGGGTTGAGAAACCGCAGATAGCCCTTTTGTTTTTTTTTCAAATCAACAGCTATGCATTGGAGGCAGCTTGTTAACACTACATTTATGTCTGAGGTATAATCAAAAAGCAACATTTCTCCTCTTCCCCACAAATACCAGTGCAAATGTTTGAACAGGGTGTGCAGGTATCCACAAGTAGTTTGAATAGTCAGTGGATTAGGAAGGTGGCCAGAAGAAAACTCAGTGCATCACTGCAGTATCTTTGTAAATCAGATTACTGGTAAAAACTAGTAGCTTTCAACACTAATTATCTAGGTGATTCTATATGGAGTTTGAGTGACAAGGTTTTGGTAGCCAGGGGACTACAAGGGTGGCTTCTCTGAGAAGCTGCTGGAAGCTTCCCCGGTGTCCAACAGAGCCAATGCCAGCTGGCTCCAGGACAGGCACACCAATAGACAGGGCTGAGCCAGTAAGCAATGACAGTAATGACACAGGCATAATGTATTTAAGAAGGGAAAGAAAAAGTTACTGCACGGAAATAATTGCACTCAGAGAAGAGAGGAGTGAGAATATGTGAGAGGAACAACTATGCAGATACTAAGGTCAGTGAAAAAGGGGGAGAAGGTGCTCCAGACACCAGAGCAGAGATTCTTCTGCAGCCCATGGAGGAGACCCACACTGGAGCAGGCCTGTGTTGGAGCAGGCTCTCCTGGCAGAGACCTGTAAGCCCATGGAGATAAGAGCCCATGCTAGAGCAGGTTTGCTGGCAAGACTTTTGACTCTGTGGGGGACAGAGCTGGAGCAGGCTGTTCATGGAATTACACCCCATGGAAAGGGATCCACACTGGAGCAATTCGTGAACTGCAGCCTGTGGGAAGGGCTCACACTGGAGAAGGTCATGGAGGACTGTCCCCCATAGGAGGGACCCCACACTGGAGCAGGGGAAGGACTCCTCTCCCTGGGGAGGAAGCAGCAGCAGAAACAACATGTGATGAACTGACCACAACCCCCATTATTCCCTGTCTTCCTGTGCCGCTGGGGAGGAGGAGGTAGACCCTGGGAAGGAGGGAGGGGTGAAGGGAAGTTATTTTTAACGTTAGTTTTAGTTCTTATTATCCTGTTCTGATTTTGAATGGTAATAAATTCAATTAAGTTCCCCAAGTTGTGTCTGTTTTGTCTGTGACGGTAATTGATGAGTGATCTCTCCCTGTCCTTAACTCAAAAGCCTTTCATTGTATTTTATCTCCCCTGTCCAGCTGAGCAGGGGAGTGATAGAGCATCTTTGGTGGGCACCTAGCATAAATGCCAGGTCAAACCACCACAGATGCCAAACAATTTCATTATGTAAAGAGTTAATCTAACAGCAATCCAGATGACAATATTCTCCTTTGCGACCCCTCCAAAGACTGATATCTCCTGAACAAATGATATGCACCAGCTTGAAATCTAGAATGTAAAACAAAAAAAACCAAAAATAAGAGCCAGACCAATTCTACCCAAAGCAAGGCCAAATTTTATCAAACTGCCTTTCAAATATTTAAAAGTATAGTCATTGCAGGTCTGCGTTCTGTTGAAAAAAATGACCTGGAGCATTGGCATTTCAGAGCGTACCAGGAACCCCACTGCAGATATTGAAGCAGTACACAGCTCTTCTGTTGGAGGTCTGCCATTCCAGCAGAACAAAATTCCACTGAAACAAACATCCAAATTTTTCTTGTCACTTTTTTTCATATCTGGCTCTTAAATAGTATGCCCTCAGACTACTCAGCAATGTCAAATGTACTTTAACTGTACACACATCAGAAAATGTAATTTTTCTGAGCTACATTTTAGCATTTAGGCTTCTACAGTTTCAAAGGCAATTTGAAAGGCACTTCCAGATTTGGACAGAGGAGAATTTTAGTATCTTTACTTAAAGGGATTTTTTTTTCATTTTTGTTGTATCAACATGTATATTGTTAACGCTCACCTTTATTGGAAAAGTAGGACTTTTTCTAAAGCCAAAGATCATGTACTTTGAAGCCGTAACATGATTTTAAACAGATTTGAATAGGCCATTTTGCACTCTAGAGGAGCTGAACTATACTAAACAGTCCTACACAATTGACAGTATCTAGCATAAGCGTGCAAACATACAAGGTCTGCTCCTCCCTCTCTCAAAATATGTAAAACACACACATATAGAGACACAAAGAAATCAGAAAAAACCACTAGAAGATGAAACTCTCACTGTCTCCCCTCTTCATACCTCATACTCCTCCCTTAGAGATATTCAACATGTTTCACCACTTAGTGATAATGAAGTTGAATTGTGACAGCATCTTTGAGAAGCCTTATTTCAGTGGGATGTAGATAATATCTTTTTATATTTGTTTCCTTATTTTTGTCAAAGGTTATGGCCTTTCCAATTTCACTACACTTTGAACAGGTAAAACCATTTTCTGATCTCTTTTGTCGTTTTTTTAAATACAGCAATGAGCAATTTAAATATCCTTCTCTCTCAAACAACATTGAACATCTGTAATATACTGCCACCTGTATAATGTTCTATTATTATCATAAGAGTTTTAATATGCTGCATGCCTGAAAGCCATCTTAAAAACCCTATCCTGTTAAACATTTATTACACCAGAAATACCCAGTTCCAAATTTTGGTTTTATGTTTTCTTACAATTAAATAATATACTGATTTTGATATGAAGGGTGAATGCTATGCAGAACTTTTGTCTTGTAAATTCAAAAAATTACATCCATATCTTTTACAGAGAAAAATTCCACCCAAGCAAAATTGAAGGGACAGATTTACAGCAATCCTTTACACAAAATGTATATCTACTACTTCAATTGAAAAATACTTCTCATTTGTGTTTGTGGTGTGTTGACACCGTCTGCATACCAGGTACCCACCAAAGTCCTTTATCACCTTCCTTCTCAGCTGGACAGGGGAGAGAAAATACAATAAAATGCTCTTGAGTTGAGATAAGGACAGGAGAGATCACTGATCGATTACCGTCACAGGCAAAACAGACACAACTTGGCTAAGTTAATTGAACTTATTACCAATTAAATCAGTAGGGTAATGAAAAACAAAACTAAATCTTAAAAAACAACTTTCCCTCACCCCTCCCTCCTTCCAAGGCTTAACTTCACTTCCAGTTCTACCTCCTCCTCCCCACCAGCAGCACAGGCAAACAGAGAATGAGGGTTGTAGTCAGTTCATCACATGTTGTTTCTGCTAATGCATCCTCTCCAGGGAGAGGAGTCCTTCCCCTGCTCCAGTGTGGGGTCCTTCCCATGGGAGACAGCCCTCCATGAACTTTTCCAAGGTGAGCCCTTCCTACAGGCTGCAGTTCTTCATGCAGAACTGCTCCAGCGTGGGTCCCACATGGGGTCACAAGTCCTACCAGCAAACCTGCTCCAGTGTGGGCTCCTCTCTCAACAGGTGCTGCCTCCTCTAGCACGAGCCTCCCACAGGGTCACAGCCTCCTTCAGGCATCCACCTGCTGTGGCTTGGGGTCCTCCAGAGGCTGCAGGTAATATCAGCTCCACCACGGACCTCCATGGGCTTTAGTGGGACAGCCTGTCTCACCACGGTCTTCGTCACAGGCTGCGCTCTGGCAACTGGAGCACCTCTGCCCCCTCCTTCCTCACTGACCTTGGCTTCTGCAGAGCTGCTTCTCTCACTTATTCTCACTCCTTTCTTCTCTGGCTGCAATTTGCTTCTGCCTAACAACTTTATTCCCCTTTCTTAAATACGTTATCCCAGAGGTGCTGCCACTGTTGCTGGTAGGCTCAGCCTTCACCAGAGGTAGATACTTCTTGGAGCAAGCTGGCTTTGGCTCCACTGGATATAGTGAAAGCTCCTAGCAGCTTCTCAGTGAAGCCACCCCTGCTTCCAAAACCTTGTCACCCAAACCCATACTCTGTTGTTCATAAAACCATCTTTAAGAGGTAGAAAGGCTTGTGGTGTTGATGCTACGCACTTTGCTCTCCCAGAATTTCTTTCCCAGAATACAATGCTCGTGCCTCACATTGCCTAAGACTTTGTAGACAGGCATGACCAGATATGGTTATTCTGTAGAGTTTTCAACTGAAATCTGGTCATGTCATCTTTATAACAAGTATTCTAGTATAAAACAGTTGCACATGCTATAGCTGCTTTTTTGTTCTAAGGTTTTCACAGGTTAAGACAAACACATCATAGTCCTCTACATATGGAGCAAGAACTAAAAAAAGACACCTCTGGGGAGTACACAGTACTGTACATACATTACAGGCAACCATACAAACTCTATGGAATTTTTCTCAGATCCATTACTTTGGATAGCTGTACACCTCCTCAAAAAACACTGCTTCCTAGCACAAGTGCCAAGCAACACCAACTTACAAAGGGCAGAAGTATCTGTTCTGTGGCAACAGCCTTTCTGGTATTCAGAAACACAGCAACTAAGATATCTGAAGTGGTACAGATAGTGAAGGCATGGCTGGGCATCTGTTCAGAACATTATGTGACAACAGTAAGAGCTGTCATTCAATATGGATTATCAAAAAGATATTACACAACAATTAAAAAAAAAAATCACTTGTAATCATCACATTGTCATCAGAATAATTATCTTGCCTTGTAACTTACCTGAAGTCTGCGGTTGCTGCAAAGGATTCTAGCTCTGTAATAGAGAAGACGCAAAGAAAGCCTTCTCCACTTCGGAAGTAGTTGTCTCTAATTGCAGCATAGTCCTCCTGCCCTGCTGTGTCCAATATATCAATTTGGACTTCTTCCCCATCCAGAACCACTTTTTTCCTGTAGCTATCTGCTTTGGTGGGCTCATAGTCTTCAACAAACTAGGAAAAAAAAACAACAAACCTTAATGATATAAAATCATGCCTATACAAGGCAAATGCTTGTGTTTGAACACAAGGATATAGCAAGCATCTTAAATGGGTACAGTAACTAATAACTAAGCATATGCATTTAGGCCATGTGAAGTATTCAAATGTCTCAGTTAAAGCAGATTTTTCCTCAGCCCAAACAGTTCTTGCTTTCCTAAGCCACTTTCACTGGGGGGAAAAGGTAAGGAAACAAGAAACTGATTTTAATTCCTCTCTTCAGCAGCAGCATAAAAAAATATAGAAAAGCTTGGTTGTTTCAGGCATCATGCAACTCACCTAAGTGAAGAAGCTTTCAGCTGTAATAACTAAGTTCTAATAGGTCTAGTGAACAATGTGAAAATATTCCAATAATATGACAGAGCATCTAACTGCTTAGAAGTCTGAAAAAGGTCACATTTTACCTTCACAGGTATCTCTAGAAGGCAAATCACTAATCACAAAACATGTTTTTGTCCCACTTAATTCATGACTTTCATACCACATCACATATATTTAGACCCTTTCAGAAAAAAACTGTACAAATTTAACTTAAACAACACTATGTAGAGCAGGCATCTCCTAATTTCTAGTGCAGATTCTTACCTCATCATACATGAATTGTAGTGTTAAAGCAGATTTTCCTACACCACCACTTCCCACCATGATGACTTTGTGTAAAGCCAAGGAATTTTGTCCTTTAGGTTTATTTGCTGCCATCTTTGGATTGCAGAAAATTCGCAGGTATCAAATGAAAAAAACCTAGAAGAAAAATATTGCTTCATTAGTTTTCTTTTCCTTTTTCCACACGAACGTTTAAAGTGGATTTGTTTCAAATCCCTACATATCTAATGTCTTAAATTCAGTTCTGCTGTCTTCAGTGAAATCTATCTGCTTTTTCACTACAAGTCGTTCCACAAATTATACTGAGCTCATCTATTTTGCTACTTAAGCAAAGAAATCTTTCACAGTGAGTCAACACTGTACACCACCATATCACAAACATGGGATATGACAGCTGCAAGGGAAGAAAACAGACTTTTGATGGAATTTCCATCTTAAATAGCAAGCATTAAGACAAAGCAGCAAGGATTAGCTAGTGTACTTTTACAGAGAAAAGCAAGCAAATTTAAAACCTAAAAATACCCAGTTTCAATAAGTCCATCAGAAGCCAAAATAATAATCTAGTTTACATAGAGTAAAAAGATTCAACTTGCCTACAAATATAATTATTCAGTGTATTTGGAATAGTTGTCTCAGTCCCATGACTGTTTGCTTAAATACAAATCTCTGCATGTCACCAGTACCAAGAGGCCCTATGAGTTAACTCGCATAGTTTAATGTATGCTTGCAGAAATACAAAACATAACAATCCCATTAACTTAAAAAAAATAAAATAAATCAAGCATGTTATAGTTTTAGCAGATCTCTTCAGCAGATCTTCCCACACCTTTGTTTCATTCCCTACCTATCTCAACAGTAAAATCTGTGATTGCTTGCACAGTTCTTAAGACATATGAAAGTCCCTGTACAGTGACAGAATGTACTCTCCTCCAGAGATTTCAGGTCAAAACAAGCTCTGAACTGCAAAAGACACAATGACATCTACATTACATATATAAATACAATAAACATGTATGGAAGCAATTAAGAACCAAATGTAACTCAGATTTTGTTAATTAGAAAGCTCAAAAAGAGCACATTCGTATGGCAGCACAGCTCAGTTACATAGAGAACTATCAGATAACACAGTGTCATAACAAGGCACTATTACCTCATTGTCAAATGGTCACAATGGGTAAAGGAAATGTCACACTAAAATTACATCCTCCTGCATAATGAATTACCCTTGTGTGCAGCTTAAACTATCAGAATGCGAAGCATGACAATTTTCTTAAAACTTTTATCAAAATCCCTAGTTGAGTCCATGCACTAAGGTTTTGTTAGCAGTGAGGCAGGTAAGTATAAAAGCATGCTGACTAAAGCTTCAGTAGAGATTCAGCCAACCTTTCCTAGAAGAAAAAATAAATAAATACAGAGCCTTTTCTGTATCTCATGCTGCCATGCCAGCAAGTAGGCTGGGCATGAGCAAGCAGCTAGGAGACACACAGCTGGAACAGCTAACCAAAGGGATATCCCCATGCCACCACTTAGGAATAAAAGTTGGCAGAGACATTTGAAGTTTGTCGGGACTGCCACTGCTCAGGGACTGGCTGGGCATTGCTTGGCCAGCAGTAAGCAAGGGGTTTTTTTAATAATTTGTTTTCCTTGGGCTTGTGTTTTTTTTTTTTTTTTTAAATGTATTAACTTATCATTGTCTCAACCCACAAGTTTTCTTACTTCTACCCTTCCAATTCTCTCCCCCATCCCACTGGTAGAGAGCGGGAGCGAGAAAGCAACTGTGTGGTACTTAGCTGCCTACCAAGGTTAACCCATAACCCACATGACAAACTCTTCAGATCACATCAGTACCATTCTGCTCTCAAGGAATTCTAAAAATGCAACTGAAAACTAAGTCACTTAAATTGTTTTCCCCAAAAAGATTATCTAAGTGAAGTAAGTATGAGTAAGCTAATGTACTCATTTATAGAGCCATAGCAGAGAAATACAACTAACATCATGTTACAAGTTCTTTTAAAAAGGAGATGGAAGAGAACAAAAACACATTTCCATTTTGGCTTACAAAGAACCATTGCTTCCTTTTTACTCAAGAGGCAGTACAAGAACAGGAAAATATTTCCAAGCCATGCGCATGTTTTCAAGCTACATTACATATTGAAATACTCCATTGTTTTGTCTTTCCACTTTTCTCTTAAAAGGAAAAACATACCCTGAAAATCATGCTTCTTAGTATGTATTTCAGGCAAATAATATAAAGAAAATTCATCTGAATTCCATTTACCAACTGACAACAGCTCAGCTTGCGGAGCTTTGATTACAACATATACCCACAGAAGCAGAGAAATTGAAGCACTAGTATACCTGGATATGGCGTACTCTGAGCAAGAAAACAGACTATTCTTCTGTAAGTACTTCAATACTGGAACAAGTCCAAATGAATTCAGCAGGACCTCTGTCAGGTGAGTTTGTGCAAACAATCTGAATTCAAATAAACAATAGCAATGTTTCACTGTAATACTTGTTGTAAATTAACCTCTAGTCTTTAAGTGGATTGAGCAGTGTGAAAATTGATATTTTACTTCAAGCTGCAATTCAACAAGTAATGTCCCAGTGTGACAAACAGAAGTTGTTGCTTTTTGTACTCTCTGCAACAGCTGACACACAAAGAACCCAAACACATTTCCACTTCCAATTTGATCCTTACAAATAATAAAGTTAGTGACAATGCTCCTTTTCCCTGAAAATTCTTTAACCAGAAAGATTTTATAGCAGCCTATCATTTTCAGAAGTCTTGATAACACCTGTTCAAAGAAGCATAAGAGATTGAGTCAAAAAAACTTGAAATTATAAAAACCTGACCCAACCAGACAAAGCAGTATTCCAAGCCATCAATAACTGTCAGTAAACAACATTCCATTAAAATACTGAAGACAACAAAACTTCACTGGAAGGAGTTGGAATGGGCTGCCCAAAGAAGTGGTGGATTCTCTGTCCCTGGAGGTTTTTAAGATGAGACTGGATGTGGCACTTAGTGCCATGGTCTAGTAACTCTGGTGGTAGTGGATTAAGGGTTGGACTTGATGATCTCAGATGTCCTTTCCAACCTGGCTTATTCTATAATTCTATGATTTATGCTACCACAGACTTCAAATCCTAAAGATAAGCTTGTCATAAATACTCTGCTACACGTTTTAGTAGGAGGCAGCTCAGGGAGGCCAAGTTCTTCACAATCCAGTAAAGATACAACTCTAGCAAAACTCAGGCCTGCTGATAGTAGACAACGTGGAAAGAGAGAAATAAGTTACAAACAATGCAAGTACAAGGCAATATGATACTGTGCAAACAACACTTAATCCAAAGAGACTGCTTCAGAGCAAGTACTGTGCCGGAGAGGAGAGACAGCTTGAAAGTGATAAGTTTTAAGCTACTACCACATACCTCTTTCAGTGTGCTTTGAAAAGCAAAGAGGAACCTAGATTCCAATTTTAACAGTAAAGCATCTGAGATGAAGTTTCACACACAAAGTCTTTCCACCCATAGTTTATGTAGCCTGGCTTATTTTCATAAGTAGTATTAATGTGGGTTATATCTAGTTTCTGAATTGGCCTACTTTATAATTACGATAAAACTGACAGAGACTGTGGCAAGAACCTTGTTGTATGAAGCTCAAGAAAGCATCTTATTATGTGTACTCTGATTTTTTTAAAAATTATTTTCATCTTCACAATGCAAAATTATTTGGGAGTCAGAAGATAAACACTGGATGATCCTGCAGTCAAATTCTACGTCACCCTACAGCAGAGAGACACACACAGAGTCAAGCAGGGTGTTGTCAATAGCTGTATCATCCATTTCTGCAAGTCAGGTTTTTACCACACCACTCTAAATCCCATAATACAGCTGATGACATATATTAAAGTTTATTTTTACACAGTTCTTTGTGTAGTTCATCAAGTTGGAAGAGAAGCAAAAGCTTAACTGACTCAACAATGTACTGCAACACCTTCACTGAAAAGGACAAAAGCATTGTCTAACCACCATGCTACAGATCAGTCCTCACCTCCACTTCAGATGAACTCCTAGGAAACTGCCCTTTTCCAACATACTTGTGCAGATAAGGACACAAACAAATGAATCTGACTGCTCTGCCGAAGTAAGCAGTTCTCAAAGCTCCTACAGCTGCTTTACTGCCTGCTTGCAGATAACCATCCCCATGATTCTGTGCTCCATTTAATGGCAAGCTTCCAGGTGGAGCTAGGATCGTTTTTGTAGAGCCAGGCTAGGGAGAAATTAGATTAACTAAGAACTGCAGAGGTAGGAATTCATGTTAGCATCAGCAATGGCATCTTGTCCAACAGTCTAATAATCTAATCAAAGGAAAGAAGATTAGGTAAATAAATAACTTTTAAGTTATTTTTACATGATTAAGATAATCTAGGAACTTGTAGCTGGAGCTGGAAAGCTGCTGGCTTCTACCTGTAGCAATACCAAGTTCTCTTGAGTTTTATACCTTACATCAAAGCTCCTCTGTGCAAAAAATGTTACCTGTAGTCCCTCACAGATTTAAACCCAACATCCAGCATTCAGCTCCACCCACCCACCAGAGGAGTGAGCTGGACATTGTTCCTGTGACAGGACTTGGACACATAAGCATCATGTTAACTTCCACATAAAGTCTTGGACCACAGAGTGATTATCCAGATTTACAAGAGTAAAATAATCAGGTGCCAAGACAAAAAAAGCTTTTCATCTTCAGGGACAATATTTTCAGGGAAGATATCTTTGCAAATACATGTTAGGGAAGAAGAAAACAAAAAGCAGGAATCCTTGATCTCTCTTTATTGGTCTATATTTTGTCCTCCCATCTACTATTTCAGTCCAATAAACTGAGACGAAAATATGCTTAAGGGTGAAAAAAAATCTAATGGGTTTCAGCCCCTCATTCATCTTGTTTGTCTGATCAAATTCAAGGACTCCTCTTAAGCTGTCCTGTTTCTCAACTGGCTTTTTCTTACAGAGTAACTTGCCCCAAAACAATCAAAGCATGCTTCCTTACATATCCATGCCATTTGTCCTCTACATCCCTCCTCAATGCAATAATCCCAAGGTTCATACAGTTAGAGGGAGCAAAAAAGTGGCAAACAGAGTAGCTGTGTACCATCCAAATAGGGCAACAGACAACACTTTAGATTACTTCCTTTCCTTCACAGGGAGCACTGTGAATCACAGGGTAGACTTCCCCCTCTTTAGCCAGCAGTACATACTAAAGAAATTTACAGAAACTACCTTATCAAAGACACCTGAATCTCTGACAAAATGTACCCAAAACTGGCATACAGGCTGAAAAATAACAAAGAACAGAGCATATGATCAGCCTCATTTTCTTAGAGAATGAGACCAAAAGAGGTCAAGGAGCTTATTCTGCCCGTTTTGATTCCCTGGAGTCTTGTATATGCAACGTCAACAAGAGCAGACCAGGGAAAGAAAAGCATTACACCGAAGTCACATCATTACAGGCACAAATTCAGCTGGCATCTTCTGCAGTACTATACATAAAGCTGAATGCAGGCTTTGTGAATATGTAGTTGTCCTTAACAGCAGGACTTTGATTTGCTGCAGACATTTGTTTGAAGTGGACTAGTTATACACAGCTTTGTGTTTAATCACAGTTGGTACAGTTAGTATAATAGGTTCTAGTTAATAAGCAGAGATGGTGGTGCCCTTCAATTACAAAAAACACAACTTTTTATTGTTAATTTTATAGCCTACATAAAACTAATACATCAAAACTGAATTCCAGTTTGTTTCCTTTCCTTTAAGATTACATAAAAATTTGAGTCTGTCACATTAACCTCATTACCCACTCACTTTTATGATGAGTAACTTTCTTCTCTGAAGACTCCTTTATATAACAAACATCACTTACAACCACTAGCTGATATGTTACAGCACCTATCTTTACTCTGTTTAACAGGGTTAGAACTTGATACGTTTGAAGGAATAGGAGTAATTTAATTGAAATATGTGAGCCACCTGCACAATATTAAGAACTATAGTTAGTATGTTTTGACCAAAATACTTCCAGAAAGGCAAAATTATCAATTACTTATTGAACAATTAAAGAAAATTTAGTAATGGAAACTCATGCTGTTCTAATCAGATAACTCATTTTTTTTCTAATTGAAGAAATTAATACCTGCACTACTCTGTACTTTAAATTTAGTACAATCTATCACTTCCCGAAACATTAGCTACAACTTATCTTATTCTGAAGTGAAAATTTATGGTAATTATTTGACAGTATTTTCTAAGTGAATTTAAATATTATCCAAAGTTTCTTAATTCCCCAAATTGATTCAAAGCACTCTTGCCTCACATGACCTAAAAATTATAAGTTCAGCTTTCTGAGAAAAAGCACAGGAACAAGAATTTTGAAAAGTGACAACATATTGATGTCCCCAAGGACCATCAAGCAATATAATCTTATCTGTTATGAAAAGATCACAAATTCAACTAGTTACTTCATTGTTTATGGAGAATGTATTCTTTGAAAACAGCACTAGCATATACTAGATGCCAAGTATCTGGAAGACACCTCAGGAATGAGTCAGATATTTCTGCAACAAAAGTGTTCCTGGAAAAGGAGGGAGGCAATTCCAGGCAAGCAGAGTCTAACCCTCCCAACAGTTGCTTCCAATTACAATATTGAAACCAGAACAGCGAAACAGCCCATGACCCAGAAATTGATAGGATACATGAAGACATAAGACAGGATATATGATACCTACTGTTTTAAGAACTGGAGAGTAAGGAAGTTTTTAAAGTTAGATCAGCATTATTATAATAAGTGTCATTCCATGGCTCAAGTTTGACTGGTGTTTAAACACACAACATCTGTCAAGCTCTGCATGAAGTAGTATCAGTATTTTATTAAGGCACAACAAGTATTTCAAATGTTAAATAATCACTATGAATTAAGAGTAGAAGCCTAGAAAAAGATGAGAACTAACACAAATATTCAAACCTATCTTAGAAATGACTAGTCTCATTAGATAACGGAACAGGCCTCCTGAACCTCAACCTCAGAACAAGGTAGAAACTTTCACAATAAGTATTTCCCTCTCTCCCGAAAATAATCCTTTGACATAAACATGTTTAACTGGTAATTAGGATTTGTTGCTTCCCATGAGTTTAACAAGCAGTTAAACCACATTCAAGGTTCTGTAAGCCCTTCTTTCCTAAGCTTTCCAGGGCACACCACATAAGGTGCTTGTGTCTCCCACACCTACAAAACAAATTTACTAAGGTGACTGACCACACATATACTAACAAAAGCAAAAGGTAGAAAACTGACTTCAGTTCTATCTCTCAGCAGCAGCAAATCTCAGGCAAAAGATCTACATTTCCCAGCTCCTTGAGACAGGTACTTCAAACTGTAACCATACGCAGGCACTTAAACTGGATAAGTCAACCAGTGAACTCTTCATCAAGTAACCAAGGCCCATTGATCCTGTAAATTACCTCACACTGCTATAAAGAACAGTGGTTCCCACACGCCTGTACTTCGTACTTTGAAGACATCAACAGAAGAACAGATTTCTCCAACAAGAAGTCACAAAAACACTAGCAAAGAAGTTCACAGACTTCCTAAGGCTCCACAGGGCCTTAGTGCCAGCTTCTAGGCATAGCCATGAACTAGGCAACAGCTTCTGAAGTCAGAATATACATGAATTCCATATGTTTCAAGTCATCATTTCAGCATTTTGTAACCAAAAAGCTTCTTTGGTATCCTGCAAGATGACTTCCAGGAAGGCATTTCCATCAGGAAATTTCTTGAAACCCACATGTAACAGCACATGAAAACCCTGACAAACTAAACAACAGAAACTGTCTAGAACAAAATCAAGGTCTTAAGATTTCAAACCTTGTAGTGTGCTGAAAAGAAAATGAAGCAGCTACATCACTGTCCACATAAAACACTGACAAAACACACAACACTTGAACCCAGCTGTGTGTGTCTGCAAGGCTGACATAAACTGAACCTGGCACAGTCTGACTATCTTTCCATAACCTTTCTCCCAATAGCACTAGGTGGCAAAGCACTTAGGAAGTTGCTCTAGACAAAAATTATCTATACTGTTTTTTGGACAGATCAGCTACCTAAACAAGCTTGCTGGCACCAAAGACAGCCCAGAACAGCACATAGCTGACCACAGGGAAAGCAAAACTACAGCACTTCCAGCATATAAGCACTGTGGCAAAACAATGAAAGTGTTCTAAGGTTCCTTAACCATTATCTAGCCCTGCTGAAGATTCCTCGCTTTTTGCAAGTTATGTTATGGCCATTACAAAACATTGGGAAGAGTTCTAGATACTTTCATTGGTTTATCTGGACTGCTCCAGAGATCAGTGGGAAGAGTAGCAAACTCAAGCACACCAGCAATAAAACTGCTCTCATAGTTCAACTGACTAAAGTTACACTGTGAAATAATTTTGGTAATATACACATTTATGCAAGAGTCTGGAATACTGTTTCTGCTTTCACATGTTCATTACATGGCTGGTGCCCTATCTCAGTCTATTCTAATCATTGAGGGAACTTAACTTTCTGAAGCTGATAGTGCTGAAGTGTTTCTTTAACATGAAGTGTAAGAGTCATGTCTTCTCTTAGATTATATTTATAAACATGAAGATCTGTAATCTAGCATATTAACAGAAGGTATTAATTTTGTATTGATTTAAGATTATATACCATGAGGAGAGAATTAACAGTAACAGCCGTCACAACAGAAGAATGAACAATTACATGCCACTAGCCTGTCAAAGGTATCCATAGACTTGCATGGATTTAGAGGGAAGACAGACAAACAGGTACTATGGTACTAACTGCTGGTTTTCCACCACAAGCAAAACTAATGAAAGGCTGAAACAGATGAGGGGGACATCTGTGGAAGAGCCTCCCACATCAGTTACCCATAAATAAGTCTCCTGTCAAAGGTCAAATTACATTCATGGGAGATACTATTGTTCTGCATTTGATATAGAACAAATACACTTCCCCACCCTCTCCCCCCACAAAATGTAAGAGTCAATGTATTGCCTCCAAGTATGAATTTTACTAATGCTGAATCAACAGCTCAGGGGTTTCACTAGAGCTATTCAACTAAGAACTCAGGGAAGCACTTCAAGAACACATTTAAGTTAGTGTCATCTAAGACATACTAGCATGGTGCAGCCTCACCTTGAATATTGTGTGTGGTTTTGGGTGCCACAATATAAGAAAGATTTTAAGCTGTTAGAGAGGGTCCAAAGGAGGGAAACAAAAATGGTGAAAGGCCTTGAGGAGAAGCTGTATGAGGAGTGGCTGAGGTCACTCGGTCTGTTCAGCCTGGAACAGATTCAGGGGAGACCTCATTGCAGTCTACAACTTCCTCGTGAGGGAAGGAAGAGGGACAGGCACTGATCTCTTCTCTGTGGTAACCTGAGGGAATGTCCTGAAGTTGTGTCAGGGAAGGTTTATGTAGGATATTAGAAAAAGGTTCTTCACCCAGAGGGTGGTTGGGCACTGGAACAGGCTCCCCAGGGAAGTGGTCACAGCACCAAGCCCAAGAGAGTTCAAGAGGCATTTGGACAATGCTCTCAAGCACATGGTGTGACTCTTGGGGATGGTCCTGTGCAGGGCTAAGGGTTGGACTCAAAGATCCTTGTGGGTCCCTTCCAACTCAGCATATTCTGTGATTCTGTGATTTTCATGCTGTGTTTCAAGTACAAGAAAGCACACCTGGAAGCTAACTTTTGACTGGTAAGGCAGGCTTCACTCACATGTGCACTGAGCTGCTGCTTCCAGCTGCTCTGGAAAGCAATAAGAATGGAGTTCCCTTGGAGGAACTATGCCAGAGCTTGCAGTGTGAGCTTCAGCAGTTCACTCTGAAAAGCAGTTCAAGAGCACTGCATTCAAAAAGTTGTTCAGAGCATATTCAGTATCATAAATTCAGAGGGTTTTTTGTCAATCACACTTCAAAAGGAATCTCAAACATCATCAGTGTGTCCTTTTTACCCCTGTACACTTACACTTCAGTATGCACTACAGAAATTTAAGGAAGATTGAAATGTAAGCAGCCTATTGTCTTGGCTTCATGAAGTAGATTCTTTGAGAAAGGTCTAAAGGCAGCTTCCAAAAGACATATTTGAAAAAAATATAGGTTTTCCTCTAACAAAACTATCTTGTTAATTGCTAAAACCCCTATAATCTTCCTTTAGAATTTCAGAATGCCAGATTTGTGTTTTCTAGAAAAAACAAATATTTGCATGGCCATTTTTACAGCCAGGAAGGATGACTTAAGATTCACACTTGCTAAAACCAGAACTCCACCCAAATAGTTTTACTGCTCAATAGTCAGGAAAGTTAACTTATGATAGAGAAATCTAGAAACAAATGGTATCTGCAAAGCAAAACCAAATCACCAGGCTCATGGCAGGCTGCACCCAACACTCTTATGGAATCTGTATATGTTGCAGGCATCTGTCTTTGCACCAAGACAAGTTCTGATGCTGATAGCTCAGGGAATTAATCCTTCTCAAAACAACTTCTTTCGCCCTGTTAGCCAGTCATATAGTACTACAGTGAAAATTCACATGAACACCCTTAAATTCTTTTAAGCATTAGCACAGACAGAATGAACATAGAAGCCTTGTTTGAATAACGCTCCTATGAAATTCTTGACACAGAAAAGGTTTAAGCTTTTAAATAAATCATTTGAGGCAAGCACTGCCTTCTTCCACTTCTCAGTGCCTCGCTGAATGAAGTTTCAACAGAGTAGAAATACTAAAATACACTATCCTTCACATTTTGTGCTAATAAAACAACTTATAACAATGAAGGATGCAGGAAACAAGTGCTCCAGCAAGTGCAAGCACATTTATATCAAAGGCCACAGCACAAATGGTGCAAACACACAGGACCAAATGCAGGGCATTAACAAGAGACATCAAGAAGCAGGTACCACCAAGTTCTCCATCTCCTCTTCACAAATACAGGCAAGTGTTCTCTCTCCTCACAGGCAGACTGCATCAATACACCAGCCAAACGGAACCTAATAAAATAGGAGCATGTTGGATTTTGCATTTCAAAAATTTCCTTTTATTCCTCTAAGGAATCATCCAGCTGTTGCAAACTTCTTTAATGAAATCTGACTTGGCAAAGTAAGTTACTTCATTCATTTTATGACTTTGCCATCTGTTTTACCACCCAATTAGAAATGCGTAAGTACTTTTTTGTAGTAGTATTGTGAGAGCAGTACTTTTATAACTGTATTTTGTTCTGGTAACATCTCTTCCTGTTTATATTCTATGCAGAGCAAATTTCTCCTCCTAAAATCATAATTTTTTTTCTGTCTTATTCAGGGAGCAAGGATTTCGTATCATGACTCACAAAAATTCATAACTAACCTTTTGAGTAGGTGATTCAAGGACACGAGCGGTTATACACCTGATGTTGCAGAGTAATACAGCATTCACAAAGTTGAAACCCGTTAGTCGATCCCTCCCCATTTTTAGATGCAGTTTATTCTAAAACTATTAGAGCTATGATTTGAAAAATTGATAGTTAATCTAATAGACCTAAAAGACCCAACTGAGCAATTAATTGTCTTTTAGTTCAACATATGCTTGCCACTTGAATGATATATAGTAGACTTTTATGGCTATTTCACACATTATAGGCATAAAACATGCAATGGCTAGAAACAGAGGGCATTCAGTTAATTAACTCAGTATGAAATTATTAATATTCAGGTTGATTTATCAATTTCCACATTAAGTGCCAGAGCAAGGTGGTTTTGATCTTGCCCTGCTTAAAATACTGATTAGACTTTTCTTGCAGAACCACAGAAGATATTTTCAAGTCGAATGTTCTAAATTGTAAAGCAGTAACTTTCAAAAATTGTGGTTTGCTCCTGTTTGAATACTTACAGCTCTTATACTGCATATGGTAATGCAGAACATTGAAGAACATTGTTAAATGACTTACAAGAATGTGTATAAGTTTCAAATTTTAACAGAACAAGCTATCTAAGAAAAGTTATTTACACATAACTGTATGTTAAAATCATGGACCAATTTCGGAACACAGACGCAAGCACAACATTAATTTCAGAGTATATGGTAACCAAGTAAAGCAGCTATCAAAAACTTTGGATAAACAACCTAAAAATCAGTTTTGTAATACTACTCCAAAGGGAAAGAGTCTTGGAAAAGGCACCATTAGGGATTGTGTACTATTACACATCACTAGATGGGTCTCTCCAGTGTGTCTCTCTTCCCATGTCCTGACAGGCAACATAAAAGCTAAAGGCATTCCAGCAGTGGTCACAGACAAAATCCAGTTTATTTTAAAGGCCAGTCTCCCCAGGGAAGAACTACTATAGAAGTCTGTCTATGGTGAAATCCAATATCTTTATCAACATTTAATTGATTTAATTCCACACATGTTGCAATGCTAAACGCTACCAAGTGTGAGCTGTACTCCTTTCTGTACACATAACCCTTTAAATTCCAGTGAGAAGTATGTGACCTAATACCTTTTCAATGTTGCATGGTATAATATAGGATTTTCTCTGGCCTACAAAACCTTCACTACTGCTAACTTATGAAAACATTTTATTTCCAGCTGGTCACTTGCAAGCTTTCAATTGAGTTGCAGCATCAGTTCACAAGAGTCAGAAGCTAATTTTACAGCTTTTATCCTTGAGGGGTTTATTTCTTTTACCTTAATGCACCGACAGTCAGAGTCCTGCATAAAGACTGGAGAAGTTAGTGTTGTTAGAGCCATTCCTGTTGGTCACAGATAACAGCATGAATGATCTTATGTCTGTTGAGAAACGGAAATTATGTTCCTGAAAATATCTCTGTCAAACTATTGACCATCTAACTACATCATTCTGACTGGGTTAGTTATGGCCATTTCAGTATTTTATCATATTGTATTTCATGGTTCATATTTTCTTAAAAGAAATCCTAGAATTTGGCTACAAGATTGTTTCAGTTTCTCCTCACAGAAACATATTTCCCCCCATATCCATAAAAGAAGTCTTATCTCCTAAAACTGTAGTAAAATCTATTAGAAAGATTACAACATAAAACATAAAATTTCACTCCTCAAACAATGGATTGTTTTCTTCAAATTTTCCAAGCCACACTTAAGATCACTAGAATCAATTTGCTTTTGCAATGCTCTTCAAAATACTTCAGTCTGAAGAAACTCACTTAAATTCTGCATGTTATAAACATTGTCTCATTTCTAACTCATACATCTTGCAGAGAATACTTGCATTAGCTTATTTCATTCCTCTATCTGCTTTGACTTCAAGACAGAAAATACAACAGATATAGCTTAACTTTCATTTAACTTTAAGAGAAATATACTCTTTTACTAGAAAAATTCAACATGTGCCAAATCAAGTTACTTAAAAAGATCAACTTTCCCAATAAGATCCAGTAGAAAACATTAAAGACACAGGGACAGTAAAGAAGTTTCTCAAAAATCAAGACCTTCTAAGGCTTCTAAATTACTCCAAAACCAAACATTTTGTATCTCACTCTGGTTCTTGGGCAAAGAGGAGGTGAGAAATTCTAGCATTTTTGTGAGCAGTTTCACTATAAAACCTTTCTTTTAAGTGTAATTGTAACTGTAAACCCATCAGTAAATTAATAACTACATGCCCAAAATTAATGATTGACAGGGAGACAGCTACATGGGAGTATATATACAGGCTTTCCTAAAACATTTCGTAGATCAGCTACTGGTCTCTTGAACACCATCAATCTAAAAACTATAACCTCCCACACTCTGAACACAGGAAAAACCAGTTGGCAATGCCTGTAATGGGATTTCTTAACAAAGCACAGAGATATTTAAGATATGCAATTTATATTGGTCAAAAGTGAGTATTTTCCCCTCACAGCAGAAGCTGAAATCATGACTTGAAATCCAAGTTATTATCAAAACAAGATGTAAGAAAGAGGACAGAGACATATCTTGGATTAAGATTTGGAATTTAACTTCTTTAAGTCCAAATGGCAGCGACAGCTCCTGTTTAACTATTGTTACACAATCACAGCTGAGACAGGTTTTTCACAGAAAAAGTGCTGCACCTGGAAAAAACACTTGGTTAATTCTCTTTAATATTTCTGAAGGAAATACATCTGTATTTCTTCAATTATTTTTCTAAAAGCAGTCCTTTATGTTACACTATACACTAAAACAAAATGACTACTGATGCAAACCAAATTAATAATTCAGATGGGCAGCTTTCTTGTTCTTTATCAGCATCTTAATTTTGCTTTATTATTCGTATCATAGTCTTCATTAAACAGGGAAAAACAATCAAGTACTAGAATTTTATGCATTTTAAGTTAGTGAGTGTCTTCAGACGGGGTACTCCAATATGTTGCAGAATACAGGGGTGTTACATTATGAAAGTTACATGTAGCTATATTTTCTTCCTTGCAACACTAACCACTTAATAACATTTTAGATGGTGAACTTGCTGAACAGAGAGTAGTTTATGATACTCAGCTTAATGCATCTGCTCCTTAAATTCTGAATGAGAACACTGGACTGACTATATAGACGGGAGTCATGAGTGCAAGGTTTTCTTTCTAGGTTAAGTTTTCCTCTTTTATTATACACCTTACGTCCAGTGCATATGAATGAACTGGAATCTCAAAGCCATCATGCCTGAATCAGCACAATCTGGAGCAGTGGGGAAAGATGCTTTAACAAATCATACTCACAAAGACCTGTGCTGCATGACCGACTTCACTATGTGAACTATATCAATGAAAAACAAATTTCATACTCATTTTCAAATAAGTGACAACTTCAAAAATGTAAACTCATAAAAAGTCAGAGAATTCAATAAGTTGTACCTGAACCAATAACTGAAGCATTGCAATGAATTCTAAATTTGGATATTAAATACAAATTTTGATCTTGCAGAAATCAGTTAAGAGCGTGCAGTGTTATTTCTTAAAATACAAGTGTTCTGAGGATCGGAATGAAGCTTATTTGCATGTTACTACATAGGTGGAATTAATTTAGGTGTTTAAGTGTGCAAGAACTTTACAATCTAGTGGTGTCATCCCAAAATAGCTCTTCCACATAATAACCACTTGAATTCACTAATTTTGCTTACTTTGATCTCTACGGGTAACAGCAAGAGATGGTTAGGGATCAGCTGCTACCAGCTTTGCTTTGAGTAGGGCCTTTGGGTCCATCTACTCAAACATTTTTCATGGTGTGACCTCACCCATCAAGAGTGGGTTTTGGGACTGACACAGCATGCCTGCAGAAGTTTGTCACATTGCCACTGTTTTCCTGTCTGTATAATTTCTTTTATTTTGAGGTCTGAAACAAATCCCACTGGGGAAAGTGTTGCTGGAATTAACTACTTCCATATTAAAAACCTTTACAGGAGACAGCACAGCTGTACCAACAGGACTACACTGCTTCAGTCTTGATATGACAGGCTAGCTTTACTCTGCACTGTCTGAATGGGAGTACTAGCAAAGAGAAGGACTAGAACACACATAGCTACCTTTCTACGTTCTTTACAGAAGTTTCATTTTTGTAAGACTTCCATGTTTACTGCACTCTAATGTTGACAGAAACATTTCTGACTGCCTGTATATGGGTGTTACACATAGAGCATTCTCAGACTCCTGGAGACAAGGATCGGAGTTAAAGATCAAGTTTAACAGTAGCACAGAAGGATATTAGGTTAGCATTTGAGAGAGTAAACTGAAACAGGTAACAAGGCTTGGATGCATGGCTGATCTCTGCTATCTCTCTACTAAGCACAAGTGCAAAGCTCCTTCATACATCGCATTTTCCATAATTTGCAGAAATACTTGTTTGGTCATACAGTGTATTTACATGACAACTTCTAATGAAACCTTGTGGGCCACTGCACCTGACATTCCCACATTCTTGCATCAAATGATGTAGTAAACTTACTGTTATAGAATTACTTGAACTAAGGAGCCAATATCACAAAATAAGCATCATCAATTCCACTATTATCAATTCCAGTAAGGATTACAGAGTTACTATGCAACCAACTTTACATCTCCTGTTTGTTCTACCTTCTCTGCATTCTTGGCTCCTCTCCATATTAGCATTATAAACTGATTACAGCATAGCTTACTTTGAATTCTCTGTAGTAGCTGTCTTTCTCATTACATCTTCTCTCTGTGTTGTCTAACCTCTTTAATGCACTTTTCGTCATTTTTCCCCCATCTATGCACAGCCTGGACACTTCAGTGTTACCAACCTATTGTCCCAAAGGTGATGGGAATTTTGATAGAGACAAACCTAATCCTAAACAAAACACTAGTAGTAAATACTAAGCCACCCTCCAGGCAAAGGCAATGAATTTTCTCATCAGGTTATTCTAAGGCAGTGTTACTTAGTCTATAAGACGTTTCTTTACAACTTGTTCCTGCCTCTAAATCCAACACTGTTTTTTCTGTAAGAATTTCAGATTTTTTTTCAGCTCCTAAGAAGAGCTCCTAAGGCTCAAGAGTATAAGCCTAACCTGATGGCTGTGGGATCCACATCTACCAAAGAGATTCAACAAGCAGCTGTAACCACAGATAAGTCCTTTTTAGGTGCTCACTCTGATTCGTAACAGTCAAGAAAACAGGAGTAGGAGGCAAACAGGATTTAATAACACCCTGGACTATCTGCAAGGCACATTTGTTATAGTGTCTACATAGTGTCTATTTGTTAAAGTGGCTCTAATTTCTTTATATCCACAAGGACTATAAACAATTTCAGATTCTGCAGTCAGTAAGACCTAACAATAACATTCTAGAACCACTCTGAGAGCTGATTTTAAGTACTGTAGTAGACTAACAACATACAATCATTTCTTCCCTACTTAGTAATTCAAAAAATTTAAAGCATTTTGCAGAACATTTAGTGGACATACAGTAATACCAACTATTCTATTTGCTTGGTTCCTCACATCAATTCTTCACAAGGTAGAAAGGAGGCTAAAAACATTTGCCCCATAACTGCATGTGTGATGTTGACAGGCTACAATATGTTCACAAGAATGCTGTCACTAGCCTACTGAACTACCTTCTTCACATAAAATAGATTTCGATTTAGAGCCAACGTAATTTCAATAGGTTAGAGCCATTAGAAGTTTACCAGAAGTTGCCTGTAAGCACTCTCAAGGGGGTGGGGAGTTCCCTGTCTAGAACACATGTGATCAGCCACTGATTCCCACTATATCCTACAGCACTTGCTAGGGTGGCAAAGCAAACAAATCCAATCACAAAGTTAAAAGATTTTTCTCATATAATTATTTCTTCTTCAATTGTAAAACTGCAGCAAAAATCATGATGTTGTCAATTAGCTAAATGCAGTTCCTAAACAACTTTTTACACAATCATGCACTGTACCTACATTATCCTTTGGTATCGGAGACTGCCATACATCAGTTTCTAAGACAGCAACATCCTTTGCCTCAGCAATTATTTTCTTTCAAGTCACATACACTTGAAATGTAACAGGAGTAAAAGCTCATCTGAGACATAACGCCTCTGTTTCATGGTAGACCCGTAGAAAAAGTAAATATGGGTTGTCAGTGCATGACTTAACTGAGGTTAAGAACACAACTGTTCTTACAGAAGGTGTAAGTCAGTCTGAATACAGAAGACACATGGACCACTGCAAGGTCTCCAACCACACTTATTTAAGAGTCTTGTCTTCCTCCTTCATTGCCTTCACCCAGTACTGCCTTATCCTCACAGCCACACCTCTCCCTGCCCCAATTCTCCACTCCTATCCTTCCTCCCCAGTAGCCTACTATTTCTATGAATTATTTATCCAAAGAGTACACAGCCACAGGTGACAGAGATTACAACAAATGCACAGCTAGGAGACATTCCAGTTTTCACTTTCATGGCTAAAGATCCTCTCCTTAAGGTCTAAAAAAATAAAGACGGTATTATTTCAACATGGTCAAAGTACATGCAACTCAAAATACTTCACTTTAAAGTGTTTATAATCTTTCCCTTCCTAAATTCAGAAGAACACTACAAAGTGAAGACTGAGATCAAGGAATTTACAATAGTAAAGGAGTACATTCACTGTTCAGCATCACAGCTTATTTAACCTCACAGACGAGTCCATGCAGTGGACTGAAGGCTTTTTTTGATCTTTTCGTGCAACAGTATTTTCCTATTTGTGCAACATATTTTCCTATTTATACAGAAAAAAAAAAAACGGTAAACATGACTAGCACTGGCAACTCCTAAAATTTCTACCATTTGGAGGCTTCCACAAAAAAATGTTTGACAAGCTGTCTCACAAGCACAGACTGCAGGATATAATCTGCATCAGACATAATGTATCAAACAGTTGTTCTTCGTTCTACTAAGAATGTTTGCAATTTCTCAGGATTTAAATATTGAGGTGTATGCTAAGAAATTAGTGAGTCAGCTGAAAAGATGATTAATTATTAAGAATCCAGTTATAATCACTGCTAATTATCCTGAAAACTAACAGAATACCAGTCTCGACTCCCAGCCAATGCAGCCCCTCTCCCAGGAGTTCCTCTCTTTTCAATTTAACTTCCAGCGGAAAAGAATGACTGATATCTTTATGTGCAGATCTCTCCATAACCTATTGCCAGACACTAAAATGCCAGCAGAGGTACGTATTCTTCCACTCGTGCAAGTGTAATGATTTGCAGAGCAGAATGCAATTCTCTTTCCAATGAGAACTGGAATGCAAGCTTAAAACAAAACATTAGGTGTCAGAAAATAAACACTTCGGCAGTCTTTCTGCTAGAACAGTTCTGTGATGCTACAAAATAAACACACGGATCGTACACAAAAGTTGCTCTCCAGGTTACTCTCCGGATATGTATGGCCCACTTTACAATTTCATTTCAGAGTCAATTAAGGCGAAGGAGCTGAAGCTATTAGCTTCTATTTAAAAGAAACCCAAAAGTGAACACCAAATTGCTTACCTAACGAAACAGGTGAGCATCGAAAGGCTCTTTTAATTAGGGAACTAAGTAGTCACACTTCGTACTTCTCCCTTTTGTAGCAGGCAACCACAAGCTATAGTCACCGGTAACTACAGAAAAGCGCAGCACACGAAAGCGAGCAGCAATTACACGTTGCAGAAACCCTGCTCTTACTCACCCTAGCACCGCAGCGCACACACACTCACACACACCAGGGTCTGCGGCACCCGGCCAGGGCAGGACCCGTCATCGCTCGGCGTAGCCCGGCCGGGGGATGAGCACCGCAGCCCCTTCCCCGCCAGCCTCGGGGCGCGGCCCCTTTGTTCGGGTGCCGGCGCTACCGCGCCCCGCCCTCCACAGGTACGGGCGGCGCCGCCGCAGCCCCGGGACCCGCACCCGCCCCGCAACAGGCGGCAGGGCCCCGCTCCCCCCGCGCCCCGGCCGGAGGTCGCCAAGGTCGGCGCCCGTAACCTTCAGGGACCGGCGGCCGGGCCCCCACCCGCCTGTCCCAATGCCCGGGCGGGGCCGGCAGGCGCACACCGCCGGGGAAGCGCGGCGGCCGCGCCTCGACACCGACCCTCGGGCGGCGCAGAGCGGCGGGCAAGGAGCCGCCGGAAGCCCCCGCCCGCACGGGAGCTCCCCCTAACCCCCACCGTAGCGCCCCCGGCGCGGTTCCGTGCGGGATCCCCGCGCTCTCCCCCCGCCCGGGCTGGCCGGCGCGCCCCCGGCTCGGCTCGGCTCGGCTCGGCTCGGCCCGGCCCGGCTCGGCCCGGCCCGGCTCGGCCCGGCCCGGCTCGGCCCGGCCCGGCTCACCTGCGGCGGCGGCGCGCGCGCTCCGCTGCCCGCCGGAGGAGCGCGCAGGGAGGGCAGGGCGCGCGAGGTGAGGCCCTGGCGCCGCCCCCGCGCGCACGGCCGGAGGCGCGCGCGGCCCGGGGCGGAGGGCGGGCCCTGGTGGGGCGGGGCGGAGCCGGGCTGGGGGCGCCGCCGCCGCCGCAGGGGCTGGAGCGTTGTCACCGGGCGTGGCCCCGCCCGCCTCCGCCCCGCGCGGGGAGGGCGGTGTCAGGCGCCGGGGCGCGCAGGCGCAGTGCTGGCGGAGGCTGAGGGGGCGGCGGGGCCCAGGGTAGCGGGGCGCGTGCGGGAGGACCCGGTGCCGGTCCCGGAAGGAGGGGGCTGCTTCCGGGCAGGGCGCGCGCCGAGCGTGGCGGGGGCGGTGCCGTTGTGTGTGCGGCCGCGGCGGGTGACGGGCGGGGGGGGACGGGAGGGGCCCCCGCTCTCCGGCGCGCGCCCCCTGCCCGCTCCTGCCCCGGGGGAGTCATCCCGGTGCGGGGCCGTGTCCCGCTCGTCCCACAGCACCTGCTTTCTTTCACTGCTTCCTTTCACTTCCTTTGTCTCGGCCGAAACCCTGAAGGGAGGCA
Source organism: Manacus candei (assembly GCF_025592945.1). NCBI lineage: Eukaryota > Metazoa > Chordata > Aves > Passeriformes > Pipridae > Manacus > Manacus candei. Next base: position 2,207,713 of record NW_026138097.1, read on the forward strand.
GTGAGAAAACATCGTAGCCCGATGTCTGTCCCTCCTGCCTGTCAGCTAATCCTCGATCTGGAGAATAGGCGAGGCGTGTCCTGCCGTGGTAAGGAGATAAATTCCTCACATCTGTCGCTAGATTTATAAACAATTATTTTTAGTGGGGCTTTCCTCCAGGGACAAGTATAAGCTGAGGAAACATTAAATAAGCTGAGTTTAAGGGTCACTGGCAGAAGGGAACATGAAGCACTGCGACTCTTAGAGGTTTGAGGGTTTTTTGGTTTTGTTTTTTTTTAATAGTCATGGACCACTCAGTGCATGGAGGATTTTACACATGCCAGAACGAGGAGATAATCCATGTTAATTACAATAATTGAAATAATAGCAACGATGCCTTAATAACTGTATCTGTAACTGCTAAATCATGAACATAAATGGGAGCTTTACATCATGATTTAAACTCATGATGTAAGTGATGTCATGGAACCTAAGCATAATATCGAAATTGGCTGCTCATTTTGAGTCTTTGGCTTTCAGGCTGTAACTGCAATATTCACAGACAATACAAATTATTTTGAAGGCTCCCCTCTTCCACATAATTACTGGACTGAAGGTAGTTTCCAAGTCTGGAAATTCCAGATTTTATCACCTCAGATGGAAAACTTTGATCTCAGTGTTCACCTCATGCAGCCATTGCACTCTGTTTGCAAAGCAGGTGCACTTTAAAATCTTCATTGTTTTCCTCTGTGCTCTGTTTTCTGCAATTTTTGATATCTTGGATATTTAGTCATTGTTTAGTACATATCCCTCTAGGATTTAGTTTCATTGGCCTCACATTTCAGTATGAGCTAATTTTTGCAAATTCCAGGTGCAAATCATTCTGATAAAAATACCAAATACAATCATTTACTTAAAGAAATGTTGGATTCTGTTAAATGGAGAGAGGAAAAAAAGGACAGAAGGAAAGGAAAGCTGGTAACATTGAGTCAACTAAACAGCCAAAAGAAGACACAAAATGTTTTTGGTATTTTGTGACAGGGAAAAGTTTGCATGCCAGCTATGAATAGACTTTTCATGAGACCATGAAAAGATTGGAAGAGTCTTTGCATGATCTTGTACACACGATGATTCAGGAGTCCTCAAGAAATCCTGGCCCAACTTCTGCAGCCCTTTGAGAATCTCTATACTGTATTAGTTCTTACTACATATTCCAGAACCCTTCCATTGGAAGAGTGGGTGATTTATAGTTAAGGTCTCATTAATGCTGATGTGTGCAGCCATTCAGTACTTCCTTGTTCCTTCAATACTAGAGCTAGTCCAAAACAGCCTTCGCCCTGTAAGACACGGTGTGGTTTACCAGGGCATTGCTAGCACCTCTTTCACTCTGGAAATGCCCCTATGCATAGAATAGTTGGAAGGGACCTTAAGGATCATCTAGTTCCAACACCCTTGCCATGGGCAATTACGCCACCCATTAGAACATGTTGTTCAGGGCCCCATCCAACCAGGCCTTGAACACCTCCAGGGATGGGGCATCCACGTCATCTCTGAGCCACTTGTTCCTGTGCCTCACCACCCTCACAATAAAGAATTTCTTGTAAGAGCTAATCTAAATTTCCTTTCTTAGTTTATAACCATTTCCCCCTTTTCCTATCACTATCTCACTATGTAAAACATCACTCTCTCTTTTATAAGCCCCCTTAAAGCAGTGGAAGGCTGCAATGAGATCTCCCCAGAACTTTTGCTTCTCCATACTGAACAACCCCAAATCTCTCAGCCTTTCCTCATAAGAGAAGTGCTTCATCCCTCTAATCATCTTGGTTGCCCTCCTTTGGACTCGTTTCTACAGGCAATGAATGTCCTTCCTGTGCTGAGGAACCCAGACCTGGACACAGCACTCCAGGTGGGGTGTCACGAGGGAAGAGCAGAGAGCGACAATCACCTCCCTCGACCTGCTGGCCAATCCTCTTTTGATGCAGCCCCAGATACCATTGGTCTTCTGGGCGAGCACACACTGTTGGCTCATGTCCAGCTTTTCATCCTTGAAAACCCCCAAGTCCTTCTCCACAGGGCTGCTCTCAATGGGTTGTTCTCCCAGTCTGGACTCATATCTAGGATTGCCCCAGCCCAGATGCAGCACCTTGCACTTGTACTTTTTGAACTTCATGAGGTTCCTATGGGCCCACTTCTTAAGCTTGTCCCCCTAGATGGCATCTTTCCATCTGTTGTGCCAAATGCACTGCTCAGCTTCATGTCATCTGCAAACTTGCTGAGGGTGCACTTGATCCCATTTTCTGCGTCGCTGATAAATTAAAGAGCACCAGTCCCAAGACAGAGCCTTGAGGAACACCACTCTTCACTGGCCTCCACCTGGACACAGAGCCACAATTCTCTGTCTGCATCCATCCAGCCAATTCCTTATCCACCAAATAGTCCATCAATCAAATCCATGTCTCTCCAATTTGGAGATAATGATGTCATGTGGGACCAGGTCAAAGGCCTTACAGAGGTCTGGATAAATGACAATCATCCCTTGTCGACCACTGTAGTCACTCTATCATAGAAGGCCACCAGATTGATCAGGAACAATTTGCCCTTAATGAAGCTGTGCTGGCTGTCTTGGATCAACTCTTTGTCTCATACCTGCTTAACATTGCTTGCATGAGGATCTGCTCCAGAGTCTTCCCAGCCACAGGGATGAGGGTCTCCGATTGAGCAATGTTTCCCTCTTTTCAGTCACTGAGGACTTCACCTGACTGCCAGGATTTTTCATATATGGTGGAGAGTGGCTTCGCAACAACATCAGCCAGTTCCCTCAGGCCCCTGGGAAGCATCTCATCAGGCCCCATGGACTTGTGGCTATTCAGTTTCATCAAGTGGTCTCAAGCCTGCTCTTCACTTACAGTGGGAGGGACTTCACTCCCCATTTTGCACCATGCTACTTGTTAATGGATGTGGCCTTTGTCCTTTTGATCTCCCTGTAGAGCTATCTGAAGACAACAAATGTAATTTTATTTTGAATTTTTATTTTGCGACCTAAGGTGCGTATGATAATGCAATTAAAACGAGTTTATAGTATACCCTTCATCTTTTGCTTGGAAGCGTCCTCTGGCACCTTGCCTAACCAAAGTGGAAAAAATGAGCTCTTTAACTCAAAACTAACATAAGTATTTCCATGAAAATGCATTACATTAAGAATTCCTATTCAATTGCTAACAAGTCACCACAGTGGGAGCATCTCTGCAGCACCTGTGATGTTTTAGGGTGTGGCTCTGGTTCATCAGTGTGAGAGTGCAACCTGTCAGAGGAGAGTAGGTGTAGCTATTTCACTCTTCTGACTGCCTAAGAACTTAGGGGTTCACAGCCCAAGGCAGCAACAGGTTTGAATTGCTCCCTGCTCTCTGGTGTTTAAATGCTACCATGGGTACCTAAAACCCTACGGGCAGTACTGTAGACATTTGCAATGTGGCTCTAAGGATGTAGGTAATGGTTGTCTTTTGTTATGTATTAGCATGTGTGCCAGTACAGCTCTGCATGTAAAATACTTGCAGGGAAAAATTACAAAGTGTAATTAGGCAGAGATGTAATTAATTGTGTGCTAGTAGTATTTGCATTATGTACTATAATAAAGCTAAGAAATCAACTGATACAAGAATTCCACTTATTTTAAAAAGCTAAAGATACAGTGGATATATCAGACAAAACATGTCCAAATCTTTGGGAAAAACATTGATGTGCAACTTCCGTTCCCACGGAACAAAAAATACTTGTTCCCTTTACTTTAACACACATTTCATAGCACACAATGTATATCTAAAGTATGCATAATTTAACACTGTAATTTTATCTTAGATTTCTGTTGACATGAATGAATGAACCACATTCTTTGGAAAACCACCTTATCATGCATAAATCATCCATTCTTCCTTTAAGAGCTCAATAAATCTTCCAGAGTGGGAGAGACTTCTAAGGGACAAAAGAGAAAAAGAACAAAACCATTTACTGGTTTTTGAGGGCACCCTCATATTTGAGCCCAAATCAATTACCCTGGCATGTGCTGAGTCTTGTGGGTGTGTGGGCCTTTGTGTTGTGAAGTATTGCTGAACTGAAATCAATACAGGAAGGTAGGATTTCCTGGTATTATGGTTAATTTCTTCTCTTTTATGCTGGTGGCACAACTGTATTAGAATTTATTAGACAACATTTTACTACCAATACATAAGGATGCATGAAATGTATTTGTGATTTAATGGAGTTTCTAAGTAGCAGGATGGATGAAAAGAAATCACCCAGCCAAAATCCACATATATTCTGAGGAGAATCACACACACAACACACACACACACACTCAAAAAGGAAAGAACTAGAAGCTTTTACCTGCCTTCAGTTTGTAGCAGTTGTGAGAAAACATAAGTAACAATGAGTGAAGAATATGCTAAACTATTGCTTGGCTAATTATCAACATACTCATACTTCTCAAGTTTGTAACTGTGTTTTTGTGTAAGGGCTGGTCAGGTTTTAAGGACATACTACTCTTGAGGTATGCCCAACTGGTATGCCCAAGGGCAGACTTGGGAGATAGCTCCCACTTTACACAACAGAGATCAGTGATGGCTGCCTTGAGAGGGTTGTGCACATACTGGAGGGGTCAAATCTCCCTCTGAGTGTGCCTATTTCGCTCTGAAAACTAGCAGGAGAATCTGATGTGACAAAGCTTATTTTGGTGCCTGCTGTTAGGCAGTACAGCTTCAGGTCTTAGGTGACAGACTACTGGACTGGGATTCAAGTAATCTCAGTTTTACTCTGTTCTGGTTTTGTCAGGGGTGGAGTTGATTTTCTTCATAGTAGCTAGTATGGGGCTATGTTTGGGATTTGTGCTGAAAACAGTGTTGATAACCCACAGGGATGTTTTAGTTGTTGCTGAGCAATGCTTGCCACAGCCTCAAGGCCTTTTCTGCTTCTCACGCTGCCTCAGCAGTGAGGAGACTTGGGGGTGCACAAGAAGCTGGGAGGGGACACAGCTGAGACAGCTGACTCTGACTGATCAAAGGTATATCCCATATGACCCAGACCATCTGGTGTCATGTTCAGCAGTAAAAGGTGGGAGAAGAAGGCGGAAGAGTGGGGACTTTTGGAGTGATGGTGTTTCTCTTCCCAAGTAACTGTTGCATGTGGTGGAGCTTTGCTGTTCTGCAGGTTGCCGAATACCTGCCTGACCATGGAAAGCTGTGAATTAATTCCTCGTTTCTCTTTGCTCGTGTACACAGCTCTTGCTTTCCCCGTTGAACTGTCTTTATCTCAACCCTTGAGCTTTATCACTTTTACCCTTCCAGTTCTTCCTCCCATCCTGCTGCAGGGGTGCAAGTGAGCAGCTGCAAGGTGCTTAATTGCTGTGTTAAACCACAGCATACTCTGACAGTGTCACTAATCTACTCTGCCAGTTCCTCCATTTCCTATCTCAACTTTCATCTGCCTTTTACATTTAGAGGTTAAGCTCTACAAAGTAGACATAGTCTTTCTTTCTCTATGCTTTTTCAGCACATACAACCCAGGGAATATTTTTGTGATGTTCACAGATAAGTAAATATGCAATACAGTACAGATTCTGAAGGCTACAAATCAACACACAGACAAAGATTGTGTGGGCAGTTGTTCCTGCTACTCTTGCTCAATGCAAGGACATCTTAATGTATCAGCTTCCTAGGAGCTTCACATTATCTGTGGCTGCCTGCAAACCTGTCACACGTGTACCTCTACACTTGCAAACAAATGCATACTCCCTAAAAAGTACCCATAGTGGGACAACTGTAATAGGCTGTTGGGTAATAAGATACTTGCATTTCCTTAGCGCTATTAGCTGTCCAAATGACATTCTTAGTATTCCATCTGAGCTAGTCATGGTGCTTAACACTTACAGCTTTCTTACCAGTTTGAAAAGGTAACCCACACCAAAGTGCACTGTGCCTATAAAGAAAGTGCACTGAAGTGACTTGAATAAAAAGGAATCCAAGAGTAATGATGAGTTTGCAGTCATTCATCTGGTCATTCAACAGAACTAGAAGAAATTATATCATTCTAGTGGTAGAATAGGAATCTGGAAATCTGAGAACTGAAGGTTACAGCAGAGTTGGTTCATAAGATATTAAAATAGACAAAAACATTTTAAGAACATGATTAATGAATTACCAAGTGTCTTAAATATAAAAACATTAAAATGTATAATAGAATGTGTATTTACAACAAGTCTTCATAGTTTAATTAGCTTCAATATAGAATGATGTAAAATTACTTCATGTGGAATACCTGTCTGCATGGCACTTGTGTAACATCTTTAACTGGCATTTATTGGGATTGAGCTCCTTTGTGGTATTGCCTTTCCTGAAAAATGTGCCCTTCCCACATACTATTTTACTGAAATCAGTATGTGCCACTGAGTGCTGTTTCTTTTTTTAGTCTGCATGTTATATAATCCATATCCTGATATATATTCAGTCAGAATACTTAAGCCTAACAATCACCTCCAAACCAAAATAGTTTTAAAATAGCTCAGAGCAGATATAAATTCATTTCTCTTTTCTGTTATGAAAATAACAAAAAAAAGGTAAAAATATTTTTCTAATCTTAGTGTTGTCTATATGATTATTTAATCTTTTTATGTATTTTCTGCTTTCCGTATCCTTCCTTTCTTATTGCTCCCATTTTTCATACTTTATATCATTTCGTACTTACTTCATGCTCTTTCCATGTCTTTTTACAGTCTTACCTATTGTGATTTTCTAGTCCCTTTCCCCAACTCTTTCTTTCACTGAAGGTTTCCTTCTTACTTCTGATGGCAATGTGCTAGAGCAAACTCGGGTAAGTTGCAGTTTGGTTTCTAGTTCTGTGGCCAGTGCTTCAGGAGTCCATTCCTCTCCCCATCTCTCTGTAGCCCAATCTAGAAAAGTAAGATAATTAAGCTGGCTCCTATGTGGTTAGTTTTAAGACATACTGTCGGAAAGCTCCTTTAAACACATTATTTTGTTTCTCTATTACACCTCTTCTCTACCTCAGTGACCACCTCAGTACTCATTATTTTCAGCTCCTCAACTAACCTTAAGCTCCCATTCTCCTCCCCTCCACCTCCCATCTTCTAACAATAGCATTTTCGATGTGGATCTTCAACACAGTAGGGGCATTACTAATTCTGCCATTTTGTGCAGATTATGTATCAGCTGCATTCACTTTATCTCTATCTTGAAGGAGAGCTGTTACAGCCCTTAAGTGATGGGTTCCATTGATTTCAGCTGACTGATGTCAGTAAAGAACATTATGATACTACAACACCTGATTTTACTTATAAAAATGAGTCTTAGAAAGATGAGAAATGTTCAGTTATGAATAACAGTTCTGGTGTCCTGTGAAATCTTGTAAATGAAAATGTGTGCTTGTGAAGCCAGCCCTCACATGTTCATTCATGAGGTTATTTAAGTCGTGGTTGTGTGGTTCTAGTGCCTTTGGGAAAAGACTTAAACAAGAACTACTTGGAAATTATAATGCTAATGTCAAGCAGAAATCACATGTTAGCCATATCTTGACTCTGTGCTGAGGAAGAGATATGCCCTGTCAGTGTTAATGCGTTTCTGCAGCCATAGTCATTTGCTATGGACCTATTTTTTTGTTTGTCTAAACAGCCTTTGGCTTTGAAGGATCTTAATCACTTTCAGTGAAGGAGTAGGAAACAGTCAAAGCCTGCCAGTGTTAAGTGCCTCAGACTATGGTGCCAAAGTGCTATTCAGTAAGTCATAAAATAAAATGGTCTCAGTCTATATGGCTGTAGTGAAATAAAATACAGTCACCAACATTCTGATGTTACTCTCAGGAACTAAATATTCACACTTCATAACTGTGGAGATGATGTAGAGAGTGAAGGAAAGATGACGGAACATATTGTAGTATTTATGGGTTGTAAAGTCTTAAACTACAGACCATATCAGACTAGGCTATGGGTCATAAAAGTTAAGCAGCACTGGTTTTATCCTGCCTTAGACAGAAGAGCACCTAGGATAGATAAAGGAATTGTTTGAATGCTCATAATTTTTGGTAAACACTGATTTGTGTTCCAGTTACATGCCCTATCACTGCTGATCACTCTAAAATCCCATGGCACTTTGTGAAAGAACACAATTTTACCTCTGATCTCATAATCACAGCGACACATCCTGCCATTCTAACTGGAACCACTGTTTTTCACTGACTGCTCCAGGCTCAAGTTCTGTATTTAGGCTTACTGTGGGCTGTTATGTAGCTGCTCTTTTCTCTGGTCAGCAGTTCAGCTGAGGGCTTCTGGAAAGATGCAATTCCAAGAAACTCCTGGAAGCAGGCCAGTGAAGATATACTGCTGGTGATTTATTTTGATTTTTATTCTTCAGATGAAAAAAAAAAATCAAGGCTAGATATAAGATTAATAGAAAAAAGCAACTCCCAGACCACCAAAAGAAACCAGAAACAAAAAAATATACCGATGTTGCACTGATTATGGAATACTTGGAGTATTTTCCAAACTGCTATGATTAAGATGTATTAACAGTAAGCAAAGCTTTCTCTTGTTCTGTAATAAATCTAGAGTATCTTCACTGAAACAAATAGTTTACTTGAATTCATGCAAGAATATGAGTGGAAAATATGTTGATTCTTTCTAAGTAAAACAAATTACCATTCTATGAAATGAAAAAATCATCAGAAGTGTTAGAACTATGAAATTACAAAATGCTATTTGCATATGAATCACAATGTTTGCAGGACAAGCACTTTGAAGCATATTCGAGTCAGGAATTTAGCAAGATGCAGAAAACCATGACACAATATGCCAAGTAGTAATAATTAATTTCTCAAAAGATGCCTGAAGAAGCATACCAGTTTTACCCTTTAAAAGGGGTAAGATAACCGGCAATTATTTGAGAGCAAGAGAAGATTTTCTCTGGGGACAACTTATTTAGTCACTGTGCACATGAAAGATTCTTTCAGGAACAGTTTTTGATGAACAGTCAGAGAGAGTAATCTAGAGCAGTGGGCATTCAGGATTCATGTGGTAATTCTGATTATCTTCCATACTGATGATAATGCTTGACCAGTTGCCTTTTTTTTTTCCCTATGAACTGACCCAGCTAAACATCTGTGTATTTAATATGCCTGAGAAGCTATAATTAGAACAATTTTTAATTATTCATCATTCTTCACTCTCCTCTTGAGTGCAGTAATTTGATATGATGGTTCTGAATACTGGAACAACACCTCATTCCAAGGAACTTTCTGACAATCCTTAAGCTGCTGTTTCTCATGTGCGATTTTAGCCAATGCTACAATTTTATGTAAGTGTGAAGGCTACTATTTGTCTTGGAATATTTGTCTTGTATGAAAATCTGGTACTGTCCCTATCCTGGAAAAATGACGCAAATTTATTTACCTAAATACATACATTTGAGCACAATGGAAAAGGCTTTTTCGTGTTTAAAAATAAAAGTGTATTTTAGGCTTATCAGCCATGCTGGACTGTGACTAATTAAACTTCAAGTTCTCTGTTTATTTGCAGAACAGCTATTATGCAGACAAGGTAAGCAGTGGAATGTTTCCTTCCATTATTTTGGAAGTGTTCTCTTCAAGAGAGTCAGCAAATAGTTTACTTTTCTGCTTGTTCAGGATGTGATCAAACCACTGGAGTCAGTATCAAGATCACAGAGACTCCAAGGAGCTCTGGATCTGGGCAAACATTTATGAAAAATACCACAAAAATATTAAGCACTACCAAGCTGTGGTGTGTCTTATGGGCACATACCCATTCACATGATCTGGACTGAGGTAACCTACTTGTTTTACATGAGGGATAGCACATGTTCTTGCTCAGCAGAAAACATTTCAATACATTGGTCAAGCAAACCTAAGCTAAAATACCTCCCTAGAAATGCTGAAAACATGTTTTAAAATGCATGCACCAAGTCACAGGTAAAGCTCATGATTATACCTATAGTCACTGCTAATGTCAGGTTTAAAAATAATGAATATTTAATAGTATAAACCAAGCCAATAATTTTAGGGAAGTGTGATCTACCACAAGTGTGGAATTACATCATTAATTTACTTGATCACATTTGTAAAGCTGCAATGCAAACATATTTAACTCTTTCATCTGCACTGACTTTCCCTAAGTAGTGTGCTCGACACTTGTCTGGAGACAAATACCACTTTTGTCACCTATCTTATACTTCTGGAATTCCTAGGCCCATGCTTATTTTTTTCTGTAATCTTGGTGAGGCTAATGAACTGTTTAGTTTCTACTCAGGTTCCTACATACAAATCCAAAATCACCTCTTTTATGTGATATGAGACTATTTCAGGCAGTGCCGCATGACTGGTGACAGCTGATAACAGAAAGTATGCTGAAAGGTATCCTGAAACACTGCCACCCAGGGTTTATGCAGGAGACATGCTCTTCTTGCTGTAGACCTGGCATTCCCCAGTGAACACATTTCAAGCTACTGCCTATACAAAGGTCCAGGATTAAATCTTGAACCTCCCACTGCCATTGTGGACTGATTCCTATGTAGAAGCAGACTAGTAACATGAGGTGGCCACAAAAGGATACACAAATATATATTCAGAGATGTTGCTGCTGTAGGGAGAAGATTCATGCAGTCAAAGCTCAGCTGGAGTTGAAGCTGGCCAGAAATGTGGGAGACAATAAAAATAGTTTTTTCGAGTATATTAATGGCAATAAGCAGTATAGAAATATCGTTAGAGGGCTGGGCAATCACTAACCGTATGAAGTTAAACAAGGGAAAGTGCTGGATTCTCCACCTGGGATGGGGCAACCCTGGATGTACAGACAGACTGGGGAAGCAGTGCCACAGAAAGGGACCTGGGAGTCCTGGTTGATGGCTAGTTGAATATGAGTCAGCAGTGCCCTGGCAGCCAGGAGGGCCAACCGTGTCCGGGGGGCATCAGGCAAAGCATCACCAGCCAGTCAAGGGAGAGGATTGTCCTGCTCCACTCTGAGCTGGGGTGGCCTCACCTTTAATATTGTGTGCAGTTTTGGGTGCCACAATATAGGAAAGATATTAAGCTACTAGAGAGGGTCCAAAGGAAGGCAACAAAGATGGTGAAGAGCCTTGAGGGGAAGCCGTATGAGGAGTGGCTGAGGTCACTTGGTCTCCTCCTCACCTGGAGGAGACTGAGGGGAGACCTCATTGCAGTCTACAACTTCCTCATGAGGGGAAGAGGAGGGGCAGGCACTGATCTCTTCTCTGTGGTGATCAGTAACAAAACATGAGAGAATGGCCCAGACTTGTCTCAGGGGAGGCTTACGTTGGATATTAGAAAAAGGTTCTTCGCCTAGAAGGTGGTTGGGTGCTGGAACAGGCTCCCCAGGGAAGTGGTCACAGCATCAAGCCTGACAGAGTTCAAGAAGTGTTTGCACAATACTCTCCGGCACATGGTGTGACTTTGGGGATGGTCCTGTGTAGGGCTGGGAGTTGGACTCAGTGATCCTTGTGGGATCTTTCCAACTCAGCATATTCTGTGATTCTGTGAAATAGAACACAAATATTAGAGATAGCTATATTACTTTTTTTTTAAACTCCTTCCACCTCTGAGCTAGACTAAAGGCTTCCATATGGAGTGCTTGCCTATTTTGCTGAATGACTGTTGCTATTATACCTCCCCCTGCCTTTCTCAGCCAGTTAAACTCAGTCTCTTTCTGAGAATACTACACCTTCTGAAAAGATGGGGACAGACATGCCATCTCCTCAGACAGATGTGGAAGAGAATGGCTGACAGGGTATGCCTTCTAAAAAGTAGCAGAGTTGATGTTGCTGTGCTTATCTAGCCTCAAGTTCAAACACTAACACCTTAGGACTATTTTTTTGAGACAGCAAGCCTTCTGCACGCCTGGAGTGCTGTAGTGCAGGTGCTACAAGTAGGAGCCTTGATTTCTTAGTGTGAATGGAGATACAGGGTGGGTTGCAGTTTTTCCGTCAGCATGAATGTATGGGTGAGTAGGAACATTAGTGGGGGCATGTTACTAAGTAAAGGTGCTTGCAAGAGTTAGTGGGGGTCTGTTGCTTCCCCTTTCTCCAGCTGGTTGGGGTGGCCTGATCACTATCCCTCCTTTGTGTATGCAAATGGTGTAGACATTCCCCATGCAGTGCTCCAAGGGACAATTCTTTGCAGCTTTTGTGCCTGCTAGGTCAAAGAAGCCCTTTGTAATATTTCTTCTGGTTCTGTGGGGCAGAGCAGAGTGGGTGGCAGGCTGCAGGGACTCAATTTCTTGTTAATAATTTTGGAGTTTTCCTACCTGTCTCAGGTGTATTAGGAAATTCACTCCAGGTTTATTCCTGATGGAATTAATGGTTATGGAAGTACCACATCTCAGCAAAAACTTTCTTTGTACCTCTGGATTCTGTGTAAGGCCAGAAGGAATATTTATAAGGAGACAGGTGATGGACTGAAAACATTCTTTCTCCTGGCCCCATTCTCATTCTGTCCCAATGAAAAAAAACCCACACCAAAAAACACATTGCACCTCTGCATTGAGATTATCCTCTGCAAAATCATGGGGTAGTTTGGGTTTGAAGGAACCTTTAAAGGCCATCTCCTCCAACCTCCTTGCAGTGAGCAAGGACATCTTCAACTACATCAGGTTGTTCAGAGCCCCGTCCAACCTGGCCTTGAATGTTTGCAGAGATGGGGCATCCACCACCTCTCTGGGCAACCTGTTCTAATATCTCAACACCCTCATCATAAAAAAATTATCTCTAATTACAATGAGCTCGAGGTGGGTGTACAAATCTGGATGTCTCAAATCCAAGGCAGGGCCTTGGTATTTATTAAGCATACACATATGAAATTTTGCATAGGTAAAGAAAGTCTAATTGTTTAACAAGCTGAAGACAGGGCTGCATATCTGTATTTAATATTGAGAATACTTGCCCATACAAAATCTCCCCTACCCATTTTCTGTCAAAAGTCTTACAGAAATTAGATATTTGTGTGCAGAATTCAACAAAAGATTTTCTTTCTACCTCCTCCTTTGAAGCATAACATCTATGACCTTAGCAAGGTTTTATATTTTTCTTCCTCCTACATTTCTAGATGCCAATATAAATACATGCCATTATATTTAGAGAATTTTGACATGTTTTTCAGGTGTTGTGACAGCTATTTCTACAAATGCTTTAATGGAGCAGTTGTGTTTAAAATACCAACAAAGGCCATGGACTGAAACGCTGAGACTTGTTTATTTTTGCATGGTAAGAATCACAGGTTAGGTGAGAAGGATATGTGGTGTAAGAGCAGGTTGTCAAGGTAGTTAAAAAACTGCTTGACTTTAAAAAATAAACAAGCAAAGCCAACCAAACAAAAAATTCAACCCAAAAATAAGCGAAAGAAAACCCCATCAAAAACCTAGTGCCTAGTATAGCTTGGCTCCTGATTTTTCTTACAACAATGAATACAAAAATTTTCCTGACTAATTTTAACACTTTGGGGGTTGCTTCTTGCATTATTTTAACTATTCAAGAGTTAGTGCTGATTGTCTAATACTTTAGGTTGTTTTCCATTCATTCTCATTACCATATTCATGGTCTGTAAAGACAATTTATTGCCCATAGGACTGGGAGAAAATACTGTTTTTTAGGAACTGGTCTGAAACCTGCTATCTAGACTTTCTCCTCTTGTGACGTACTTTAAGTCACTCCAGGCTTCCTGCCCTTCCAGTAGCTAATTTAAGAATCGTATTTGTAAAAAGCAGATTAGCACAACTGCTGTGAGCTTAGTATAAAAAGTCTCATTAGTTTCCATGCTTCTTTTTATTAATGCTTAACTCAAGCCTTGCTCTGAAAACAGTGTCCTGAATTTGAACATAGTGAAAATTCTTCAGCAGTGAATGTTCTCTGTGAATTGAAGTGTGAAGTATGAGAAGTTTTCAGACAAGAGCTTGAAGAGAAGCTGGGAGAGTTTGCTCGCTACTTAAGTGCCTATCTTCAGCTGAAACTTTCACTATACTCTAACCAAGTACACCTGTGGCACTTAATGATCTCTTCTATTCGCTCAGGCATATTCCTTCTAAAATGAAAACACAAACAAGTATTTTCTTAGTTTATCTCTAGCATCACAATGAAATTAGCTAACATGTCTTGTGATCAGCTCAAAAGAAAAGGGAATGGAAAGCTGCTCCCTGCTCCAGAGGCATCTGGTATGTAATCACTACACAATAATGTTTTCACAAATCCATTCAGTGCTGCCTCTTTAGAGATGACTACAATCATAGGTAAACCTCTGTTTGACAAAAACAAATAACCAGTGTTTTGTAGTACTGAGAATCCATGCTGTGTCTCTTAGCTAGTCTTTCTCTGTCTCTTGTTTTCACAAATGTGCTAGGATAACCCACTGCGAAGGCCTGTCAGCCATGCTCCAGACAGTCCATTGCTTTCTTGCATGGAGAAGATAGAGAGGACATTACATGGTAATGAGCTGTTGGATAACTCAAAGTGTATTTTTGCGTTCTGTGGAATCTCCCCATCCTTTTCTGTTGCTGATATTCTGCACAAAGGGGTCAAATGTACAAACACAGAGGTGGATATGAGACAAGGGACTTGTAATTCATTTTTGGGCTAAACTTTCAGGTGATAGCTATTCTTAAATACTGAGAATAATCTCTACCCAGCACAGCACTTATTAATCCTAGAGTAATAGTTGTCATTAATAACAAGTCATTCATGCAACGCTATTTTCTCATTACCTAAATCATACCATTTAAAGCAGGATAAAACTGGTTCTACTTCTTGCTCACTGCAGTCTGATTAAATTGCATTTCTGTTTTTTGCAGCTAAATCCATGTTTTCTGTGATGAATGCATTGGAATCTTTATCCAGACAAAAAGGGTAAGTTTGTTTATGAATAAATGCAAATGAGCAAGCATGGCCTCAAGTCCAGTGAGGAATACCATCTGGATGGCTTGTCAACAATATTATTTTTGAATTGGTGTTCTAATGAAGTGTATTACTTGGAACTGGCATAACTGCCTATTTTGTTTAGCCCTTTGTGGAGGAGGTTGTTGGGTGAAGAGAGGACAGGAATGCCTAGGTCCCAAAGCTGCAGACTGAGCTTAATAGTTTTCAGCAGATCAACAGGATAATGCAAAGAGCAGAGCACAAATATATTGCCTGGTTGGGTAATTTTCAGAAGCTGAGCTAAGGAAGTTATTTTTGAAGCATCCCTGGTGTCTCTTCCCACGATCAAGTGAACTATCCCCATTTCCTTTCTTCATGTGACAGAATTTGTAGATATACAAGCTTTTTTTTCTTTTCCTTTTTCTCTTTTTCCTCTCCTCAGACTTAATGTTCATGTTAGTCCCAGTGGGACTGCCTGCTACATAACATCAATGATGTTTTATTTAGAAGTTCAGCTGGAGAAGGATGGAAATCTGATGGACGTAAAGTTGGCTCACTTTGGAGAAGCTCCTGTGGTAAAATTCATTTTCTGCCTCTCATCTCCTTGTAGTCTCTCACCTAGCCTCCAGCTGCCATGTCAGAAAGGCTTTGGCTTCCTTTTGGTCTTGTCACACCTGCAAGCCTGTACATGACACTAAGTACTTCTTTAGGCATCTGAATCTCTCGCCTAGACTTAGAACTCGGTTACAAATACTAAATACTCTAGTGCTAAATATTATGGTAGAAGTCAGCTGATGTGCCCACCTTCCAAAAATTTTGTGGTATCCCACCTAAATATTTGTATTCTCATTCCTCAGTGTTACCAGTGTACAGTAAATAACAGGTGTTTTAAGTATTTTCCTACTAAGGAAATATATAATCTCAATGGATGTCTTGGAGCTATTCTGTTTTTACCTTCTTTAAGAGTCTGTGTATTCCTACTAGTGGGGACGTTTTTCTTGAAAAATTTCCATTATTCACAAAATATCACCCTGAAGTTCACATACCATGTTCCTCAGTTGTTAAGTGTTATAGACAGTCCTTCAGATCAAAGATATAACAAGCTGTTGGGGGGGACAGGGATTATAAAGTTTGGTTTTTATCAGTAAGTATCCAAAATATTACATTACTTTGAAGTTAACTTTGTCCTTTATTTTTAGTTGCAGTCAGCCCAGGCATTTCAGATTGTTCTGTTTAACCAGCACAGGGCTGTTGATCAGTGAGTGCTGGATGGAAATGCATACCCAGAGAATTCTAGCACTGTAACAGCCAATAAAAGAAAAACTGGGCTGGCTAAGATGCATTTGGGTTTTTTTTCTAGAAAGAGATTTACCAACAAACTATTTCTATTAATTTTATCTTCTTTCACAGAGCCTTTGTTCTTCCAATTATTAGAGTAATATTATGTTTTAACTATTGTACTGTTAGTCTGGTTTTTGTGTGTTGGGGTTTTTTTAAGCTAACCATTGAGCTACTTAAAAGTAATGGGGAACAAGCTTATCATTACGAATTAAATGCTTTTAAGAGATGCTTCACAAAGGATGGCAAGAATGATGAAATTCCTCTCTTATTCCTGTAGGTTTGTGATGACTTGGTGCAGCTTCTAAGGTAAACAATCATGTGCAGGATCTCTTTTGAATGGAAAGGAATACCTGAGCCTTGAATGGTTTCACTGTAAAAACTGAAGAGAAAAAATAAAAAGAGAATCAAGAACCAAAAATATGAATCCAGAAAATGACAGAACTGACACCTTTTGGGATTCCATTTAAGTGGGCAGTTGCTTCCAGTGCTCCATATTGGAAGTTGGTGGTCATTGTATCTGTTATAACCTGCTTCCGATTTGTAAATTCAAGGCTAAAACTGTAGCAACATTAATTTTGAAAATATACTCCAGGCACTACTTATTTCTCAAGTCACTCCACTGAAAACAGCTAAAATGCAGCTGTTTCAATGGAGAAAGGATAAAGAGTACTCCCCAATACATTGGCTCTAGTTGCCAGTTGAACACAGCCTTTGAATACTGGCATTGTGTTGATTGCAAGAATTACAGAACTTATAATTGAACCCATAGTTTTGGTAATGGACTGATGATGACAATTCAGAACTGGCAGATTGACAGATCCAAACTAGATATTACTTTTCCCTTTCTCCTTCCATCAAATACTAAATAGTCTTTGTATTGTCCTTATGCAAATGTTTTAAATTACATGTCCATCAGATTTCTGTCACAGCAATGAAAGCAAGCTGGTATTACATGGCCTGAGTTTGTTTGCGAATGCATAGAAGAACGTGTTACTTGAATTTTCTCATGTGGTAGTAGGGCACTATATATACATTCTTTTATCATTATTACCATGTTTTGTTCTGTCTGAATAGTTGCTGTTCCAGGTCAGGCCACCACTTTAAACATCTATTTAGAAATTCTCTAGCCAGTATGATCACGGTTCCAGGTTTTACTAATAATAAGTATATTTAAGAAATTGAATTCTTCTGTAAATACCTTGGCAGAATAGTTGAAAAGGAAGGTAGAGAGAGAAAGAATATCATTGACCTTGAGTGTTTCATCTCTCTTCTAAGTGGACCTATTATGCATTATCAGTTTTCCCAGCCTTCTCTTTCCTCAGAAATTAAGTTATATTAGCTTAATGGGTATCAACAGCTATGTCTTAAAGCTTTAACTTGCATTTTCCTAGATTTTTGACTTCCAGTGATGTTAACTGCTGGAAGTTTGGCTATGAGCGAATATCATTACCAATGGTACTGTAGGTACTACTTGTCTGCCCTCCTGGTTTTGTTAGGATTTGTCAAAAAGCACAAGTGTACCTTCTACACCTTTTGGTGTAGTATTTTATTTGTTTGCAAGGCAGCTTGTTTTATGTGTAATGTTTCCTGTGAGTCTCAAAGTAACTATGAAATCACAATGAACCAGCCAGCTAATGCAGAGTCATGCAAGAGCTGAGTGACTTGTTTAGGTTCCTGTTTTGAAAGGATTTGTTCCAATATGAAAGTCCAGGCAGGCTTTTTTTGTCTCTGGTGATCCACGTTGTAGCTGCATCTACACAGGTCTTCTTGAGTACAGCTGTTGGCATGACTGCAGCACCAGAGAATCTACTAAGACCTGTAAAACTCAGTAAAATCTACTGAAGCAGGTGAGTTAATACCTGGTGGGTTAGTCTGAGCAGAGCTCCAGGCTATCACAGCTAGTCTGTGATATCTGTGGGAATTCTGGGTTTTGAGCAGTCTGAACCATTCCTTCATAAACCAAGCCACTTGCCCCATTCTTTTTTTTTTTATTATTTTTATCAATTATATTGAGGGCATCTCTCACAAGGTGCTGCGAAGTGCAGCATTAATACAGTACTTGGTATTTTGATGAAGAGAACAATGTATACATGAGGCATTAAGGGAATTACAAGCTTTATTGGAACATCAAGAAAAGTGTTTTGCAACTGATGAGCTGTCAAATTTTGTCTCATGTGCATTTATTGCTTTTAGTAGTGCCTATTTCAGTGGCAGTTTCAGCTACAATCACAATGCTTCTTGCAACAAAAACAAGGATTCACATTTCCTGGTATTTTCTAAGAAAACTGAAAAGCAATACTGCTACTTGCCAGATCTGATAAGGAGGAAGCACCTCTGAAATTATGCTTTTTCTAGCAAGTTGCATATAAAAGAGTTATTTTCCATCTCATTTAGTAGTGTAATAGCAATTATTTCTTTTTGTTAGGATGAAGAACTATGATGCCTTTGGAAAGATTTTAGAAGACCTGTCAAATATGTATCAAATTCCAGGAAACAGGTTGCAGCTAGTTTTTACTTGAAAAACTTTTAAAATCAATAGCCTTGCATTTGTTTACTTACAAAAATAATAAATTGTCTTCTCTCTCTCCCAGTGAAATGAAAGCTAAGGGATATCTTGCTTTGCAGGCCCTTGAAAAAGACCTTTATTCAATGTCTCTTCTGGACAGGTAACTTAAAGTCTGTCTTTGTCCTTTCACCTACACCCCTTCATTTCACTAAAGAACAAGTTAACCGATCTAATTATATAGAACGATATGGAATGCTAATGAGTTTTCTCCCACTGGAAAGCTTGAAGCCTTTCTGCAGTTTGTCAACACCAGGCATGCCAAACAAGATCTACTGAACTCCTGTGCTTTATCTAAGACTTTCTGGGAAACTGGTTGGTTGCAGAGCTTGGGTGTGTGTGTGCATGTGACCACCCACTGGGAGCAAACAGTGAATCTGAAAGTCAGCTGTCATGTTTAGATTGCCCTGTGGCAGAAGTAAAATATACCTTTTAGGGTCCTGCTGTTTGGGTATCTCAGTTTGTGCTCAGGTTTTAGATCAGGAGTTGTGGATGCCCTCCTTCCTTTTCTCATTTCTCCTTTCAAAGAATAGGATTACAGTGGATGGGGAACAGATTTTTCTAAAGCCTTGTAATTGTACAAGGTTTTTCATTCTTTTCAGAAAATCAGAATTGAGGGCAATGTTTTTCTTCTGGATTTTTGAAGTATCTTTTCTGATATTTTGCCTATTAAGTACTCTTGGCACGTATAGCCTTCTTGAAACACACTCTTGGTTTATTTTTGCACAGTGTTCCCTTATGAAGCATAATAACACTGTGAACTAATATACTGTATCCTTGCTGGTCACTGATCTCAGTAAGTATTATTTATGAGTTAAGTAGATTGTTTGTCCCATCTGCAATGCAGAGCTTTAGTACACAGCTATGTAAATGTGTGGCTGTACGTATTCAGCTATATGAACACATCTGAGGTTAGAGACTGGTTCTGTTTTAGTTTATCCAAGTTATCTCCTCATTCTTTGCTTAACCAATTACCACTAACACTTTTGACCCCCTTCATTTCTGATAAATAGTACATCAAAGTACAACATGAAACAGCTCAGATACAGGGTTGAAACTGGAAGCCCAAGTCCTAGAAGTAATGTATGATTGGAATGATGGTGTTTGGAAGATGTCATAACAAATGGAGACACAATCCACTTGCAAGAAAGCATCATCTCCCTTTGATTAAGAATACAAATTATGGTTTACGTTAGCCTAGCTAGCTCTGTAGCGCAGGAAACACTAATCAAGATGTGTTTTGAACTAGAACACAGGATGTAAACAGAGTTACTGAAATACTTCATGGAAAAGTAGGACACCTGGTGCCAAGAACCGGAGGTGATTTTTTTCTTTTTCTCCCTCTTTTCCCTTTTCTGAATTCAAAGGATTGTAATTAAAAAACCCTACCAAGTTGATCTTTGTTTACAGGAAAGATCCACTATTGTAAATAAAACCTGCTGTAGGGACTTATTGTGCCTGTATTCTCAGATAATGTACAGACATACAGAAGGAGAAAATACAAGGAGGCCAGGTGGTTTATCAGCTGCTGCAACATTGACTTTGCAGCAGCCTAAAAGCAAAGCCAGCAATATTCTGAGGTTAGGTGGGAAACCACAGTTTAGAGTAACCATGAGATGACAGCAGCAGTAACTGAGAGAATGCTCTGGTTGCCTAAAAGGCAAATATAGCCAGTTGATAAGTTTTTTGGCTCATCTGCACTGTCAGAAGTGAGCTTTAGCCATTAATGTGTTCAGAAAAGTACTTCTAATACATGTTGCCACTATCCTATTGTACAGTTTGTGTCCCTTATGTGAATGTCCCTTATGCAAGTAGTGCAACTTTCCCTTTTATTTTGGAGTACTCACTGAAACCTAGAAGTTCAGCTAATATTTTTAAGGCTGAACAACAGGCTATTGTGCAAGAGAAATTAACTTAATCTGATGATTTCAAAGATACCTGATGATTTATACACAGAAGATTTAGCTCTTATATGCTAAGAAAATCCTGTGATTTGAACATAAATTGTAATTAGAGATGTACTCTTATGAGGAATCCCCTCTGCCCATCTACACTGTTGGTTTTTTTCACCTTTGTTTCAAGGTATTTAACGTATTTCCTCTGACCTTTGTAGTAAACATTATTTTTCTTTTTTTATTCCTCAGGAACTCCTATGAACATTGAATTTTACATTTCTCCCTATCAAATTTTGGAAGCAGAACTAAATCCTGGTAAAGCTAGAAAAGCAGAAATAACTGATAAGTTTTTCAGTGCTACCTGTTTCATTAATGTTAATTAATGAAACTAAGAAATAAAATTCTAATTTAGTAGAACTATTTATGAGATGCATTTTAGCACAATTTTAGTGTCCATCAGGAAACTACTTTCCATTTCTTGGATATTGACTCAAATTGTAGTGATATCACACAAAAAACTGCCTAATTCAGCATGAAAAATAACCAGTGATGTTTTTGATCTGTTTCATAGTGTGTCTCAAAAGAAGCTATTGCTGCTGTCATCTTTGGGCAACTCTGGCTTTTTGGGTGTGGTCTGTGCAGACCACGGACTTCTCTCTGCCTGCATCACTGTGGCTGTCAGTTGGACCTGACCTTCAAGGACCTTGCATGTTTTGCATGCATAGGATTAATCTACACTGAAAAGAGGAAAATAATGCAATTCTCTTTCTCCCTCAGGTTCCCAGGTTTGTGGAACAAAAACAGTTGTAACTATTGAAGGCACTGATATGCTCCACAAACTTCCTCTTTCTCCACTAATTGTAGATCCTCAATCTGGAGAGGACAGGTGAGGCTCTGGACTTTTCTCAGTACAGAAATGGATTTACAAGTCACCGGCGCTAACTTTAGCATAATTTAGATTTAGCCTCTGCTAAAACAGGCAGCTCTGTTTTATTGATTGCATTATGTTCCACAGCTAAACTTTCTATAATCTGTGGTTTCTACAGTTTTCCCAAATGGACTTTAAAGGTATTGTGTTCATATTTAACTGTGTCAGTTGCATTGAACTGTGGATTTTGAAGGCAGAGCAAGCCACTGGAACAATATTACCTAACTTCCTAGTATTCAACAATCAACTCCTTCATAGTTTCAGAGCAAAGAAAGCATATATTGAAAGATACTACACCTAAAATATACAAAATAGTTTGTTGTCCCACTGTGGGTATTGATACCTTATTTCTCTCTACCTCAGTGCTGGCTGGAAGGAATGTCTGAAGTAACTTTCCAAAATAAAACACTTTGGAATGATTTATAGCAAACATCACTCAGTTTCAGGTGTCTCATTTTTTCTTTCTGCCAGTTTTCACATTAAGCATGTTTTAATATGTTAAAGTTGCATTTATAAAGCAAAACTTTTCTCAAGTCAGAAGTCTGGAATATAATAAACTGCTAGGGACCCGATAGTGGCCTTGCACTAAGAGTTCTTGGTATGGCAATTTCTGTAGAAAAACTTTCATTATGACAATTTTTTTTCCCAGCAACCCTGCTTTTTTGCAACTGACTGATGAACTCAGCATGGATTTGCCAGCTCTTTTTGTGCTGAAGTTTCATCAGCCTGTTCCTATGTCCTCATCCAGTATTGAAGATATACACAGGCTCACAGGCATGTTATAATTGTTTTTTAAGACTAAGTACTTCTGTGCGTTGCTTATTTGCTTTTTATTTCCCAGTGTTAATGCTGCAAGAGGAAAAAGTTGTTTTGGGGGCAGAACACAGTCTGTCTTATCAGCTGAAGTGTAACATTTTAGCAACCAGTGCAAAGCGCAAAAGTTCTAAGAAAGACATGACAATTACGGACAAAGCTGTTAAAACACTCTACCTCAAATTCCCAATAGCAAAAAAAGGGGAAAAAGAAAAGAGATCAATGGTTTTGTCTTTTCAAAACATTGCTTCTGTTTTTAATATTAGCTTTCATAACCTACAGTCATATCCTAATTGATAATAAAAAAATCACCTGGTTTCAGGAATTCAGATTTCTGGCTTGAAACTAGCTCCGCTGTATGAGCTAATTGTTTGGTCTGCTCTGAAAGACAAATGCAGTGAAGAGTTGTCTACAAATGAATCTTGTTTCTTTGTGGTGAGTATAGTGGGCATTTGACACACACTGCGCTGTTGTGCAAAATATGTATACTGAATTATATTTCCCCATAAACAAGCAATGTAGACTTACATTGTTCAAGTAATTATGAAACAATATTAGATCCTTTCGAGTAAGTGAGTTTCTCATCCTTGTTAATGAAACACTGTGTGCTTGGCTCCTGAAGTCACACTCATTTGTGTGTAACCTAAATATTTATTCTTCTAAAAATTGCTCAGAACTTTATCATTAATGCCTTAAAAAGAAAGAAACTTATTGGCTGGTGTGAGAAGCAAGTCCCAAGAAGGTACTTACCTAGATTTTTGAAGGTCTTTCTCATGCTGTATGTCACACTGTTTTAACAAATGAGATTTCTTAATTAGATAGCACTGAGAATACTGATTTCTTTTAAAGGGATTGGCAGGAAGAAAACTATAAAGTGTTAAACCAGCGATGTCAATTGCTGTCTAGAGACAAGGTTGTTTAACTGAAGAAGGCTTCCCTTTTAATAACTCCATTATTAAAAATAGTCAATTAGGCTGCATTAGATGTAAAATTTTAGAATAGAAAATGGTAGCTGAGATGCCTTCTTGCCAGACTTACGTACAGGGCAACTACAAGACAATCTTCAAAGATCTACTTCTTTGTTTGCTAGGTAACATTAATTTTGCAGATCATGGCAACAAAAGAAGAGGGTACTTTTTTTCTGTTCCACTAGCAGTGTTAGCAGAGCCCATTGCCTTCTTAGTTCTTGGACTTTGAGGTGGTAGTACAGAAGGTAGTAGTAAGTTTACGCTATGCTAAAGTAATGTTTGGCAAAGCTCTTATCTGTAAAACTGGTAAGATGAAATTAATCTTTCACTTCTATTAGATACACATGAAAGGCCCTTTAACTTTTCAGAAATTCCCTAAAATATTAGTACTTGCTGGGAGATTGTTTTACTTCTGAGTTTAAATATTTTATTTCTAGAATAAATTACAAAATTGCACTCTAACCTTGAAATAAGTGCAGGGGAAATCCGTTTGCTCCACGAACACACAAGGAAAAGCTCTTTTATTCTGCTCTTCAGTTTTTCTTAATGTAGATCCTGCTAATTAACAGCCCTGCCCTGTTCTTAAGGTGATAGGTCTCATTTGGCATCTTGAAGTGGATAACACAATATTGCACTTCTAACTTTGTCACAGAATCACTGTCAATGTGGACAGGTGACAAATTTTTCTTACTATCACTTCCTCCTCTACCAATGAATCATGAGGAGATATTCCAGCAAAACATGCTTCTCCAAAGAAAGTAGTAGTGATGGAGGGAGGAACAACGTATGATGTTTGAAAGAGATTTCAGGCAAAACTGCTATCCTTTTTGTGCAACTGTCAAACAGCACTACTATGGTATTATTGTGAGAGTAAATCTTGGTTGATAGAACATATTCTATCACATTTCTGTTTCTACTGTTGTAGAATATAACAGTGTTTATTATTATTATTATTTAGTGTTTATTATTATTATTATTGTTATTCCAACTGTTATAGAATATTTTCTCTAACATTTCTATAGCCTACAGGGCTCTTAAAAATAGTTGGAAGGATTGATGGTACTTGAACTCCTGACCACTTGGCTCTAGGTATATTCACCTAATTTGAATGTGTTTGGGAGGGACAGTGGATCTCATTTAGCTTCCTTATCTAAGCATTATATTTCTACTGAAATGCAGAGACATGATGGACATGTAAGAAATGTATATTTCAAAATTATTATTGTTGTCAGATTTTGCAGTTGCCTGTTAACATCAAACTTTACTTTCCTGTATTCAGTGCTTGAAATATCACCATATTTGTTGCTTAGTCTCTTCCAGATTGCCCAAAGCACTGTTACTTCATAAACAAAGGCTCAGAAAAATCAGATTTAGCAGGAGCCTTGGTCAGTAAAATCCCATTTAGCCATCCAAAGTGTGTGCCTGGTGTAATAGAGATTCTTCGACATCAAGTGGCATATAACACTCTTATTAGCAGCTGTGTCTCTGACAAGCATATAAATGAAGGTAAATTGTGTGGTTGGAAGTGATGGCAGAGTATTAGAGAGAAAGTAGGTTCTAAGCTGGGTGTTAACAGATTTTTCTGCTCCCTTGCCAAAACTGTCATTACTTGTGAAGTATTGTAAATGATAAAAAAATTCTCAACACTGTGTTGCATTTTTTTCTTTTTTTGTTGTTTTTTTACTATCTCCTAGGCCTGACACATCTATAAGCATAAACTAAGCTGTCAGAGTAATGAATAATTAGATTCTACTGCATCAGTATTTTTTAAATTCTGGCATATGTTTCAGCCAAAAAGAGTCCAGATTCAATGGGTGGATATCACTAAACAGTAATTTTATTTCTAGATGATTCAGAACTGCTTTACTTTGAAGTGGTACCACACAGGAACACCAGCTTTTGTGTCTTTTTCCTTCATCCTGTGAAAGAGAATTTAGCCTGTGGTATGTGTGGAATAATTGATACCATCCTCTTTACTCAGCTGGCAAGGGACTTGGTTCTATCTAGGCTCTTGCACTATGCTTCTCAGTAACAAGTACATTCTAAGGGCCACTCTCAATGATGTGCAGGCCATGAAAAACAGAGTTGCACCTGTGTATAAAGTGCTTACTAAAAGGTATTCTGAACCCAGAATAAAACAGAAAGCAAATGAAAATATTCAAATCCTGTTTTGTCTTGGCCTGCATTTAATTAATAAATGGTAGCTTCTATTTGTGATTTAAATGTATTAGGAAAAAGCATGTCATGCAACTGTGTTGCTGCAAACCCCTGTCCACTGACTTCAGTCTTACATCTCTTCAAGCATCAAAATAAAAGGATGGTTTTCAATGTTTGTAATTATTTCAAAACAAGCATTTTTTGTTCTGTTCCTTCTTAGTGATGATTGATGTTATAACCTCCAGAGAAGTCCACTGTCACCTTCAGTTAAATCCTCAAGATCCAGCTCTAAGTTGTAGTGATGATTTCATAGCAAGAGCTGTGAAGAGGTAAGTAGTTTTATTTCGTAACAGTTGGAATGAACATCAGGTGTCCATTTAATGGAAATACCATGAGTGTTCATAATGCCATACACTCAGCAACTGGAAAACTTCACTCAAGGAAAAGGTTGTAATACAGTAGTAGGAATAAGTTACTTCACTGTCTTAAGTATCTCTTTCAAAAATTTTAAACATTAATAGCGATGAAGTGTTTCTAGTAGAAAGACTTTTGAATGAAGAGTTTTATCGTTTATGCTTTTCTCTTTTATAAATATGCTTTTCTGAAGACACTAGCTGATGACAGTCTCATGACTAGTATAACTTAGAACAGCATGGAAAGGTCTTTTTACACATCTACCTAATAGCAAACAGTGCTTCTTTTCAGAAAAAGTGCCATAAGTATGCATACTACTATTATCTGTTTGATAACAACAAGATCAATGTAGGCTGGATTTTGAACCCAGCTTTAAACTAGGTAGTATTTAGTTGAAACTAGGTAGTATTTAGTTGGAATCATGTTAAGAGTGGGGAAAAAAGCTCCTTCAGTGTAGACAGTGTTTTAGAAAAGATATGCTTTCTACCTGTCTTATACAAAACATGAAAGTTACAAAACTCAGCAAGAATGAATATATTTCAACATTATTAGTTTAGGTTTTCATCAGAAGCACCCTTATGACTTTTTTTCTGACTAAACCCTCCCACTCTTTCAATTTGCACCACTAAGTTCAAAGATCCAGCACTGTATTTGTTTCTGGTGCAGCACATGTAGTTTATATTGTGGTTACAGTGTAACACCTGGTTTTATGAGGCAAAAAGATGCAAAAAGGTAGAGCTGTTTTTCATTCTGGTGTCAGCCACAGTTTAAAAAACAGAAGTACTTTAAAGAATGGATGCAGTCTGCATTAGTGACTAATGTGTCATTTCCTTCTTCAGCTGCATGTCAGTCCCAGTTGTCATGAGAGCTATTTTCAGGAATGCTGCCAAGGTGAAAGCTGATAGCAAAACACAAGATATGGATGTAGACACAAAACAACCACATGAACCGCCATCTGAGCAAATTACAGATTCTGATAGTCTCAAAGAAAGCCCTTCTGTGGCTGGTCAGCATGATTTGGTAGTGACAAATAAGCCAAGTATTACAGACAGCACAGAAGAAAATCTCTCCACAGCCAAACTGGAAACTCTGGGTGATAACATGGAAAAAAGTAACCTCTCATCGAGAACAGAAACTTTGTGCAGAGTGGAGGAAAATTAATTCCATAGCTAGTGTAGAAGCTGTTATGATAGACAAATAAAATCTATTGTTTGATAAGCAAAAAGAAAAGTCTACTTAGTAATTTGTGAAAGGTGTTTCCTCTTTGCAAACTACTAAATATGTAGAAGTAATACCCTTGAATTTGCATTTTTAAACATTCAAATTTGGAAAGTCTAACACTACTCCAGTAACCTTTATTCTACCACAATATGGAAGAAATCTCTGTTTAACATACATGATACAGTCTATAACACGCACATACACTTGTAGAAAAGTAATGTTTATCCATGTCAGCATTATGCTAAATAAATGGAGAAAAAGTTACTTGAATAATTTTGTACAGACACAATTAATGCAGACAGCCCTATTTGTCCACTATTTCAGAAACAGGTTCAGTAACACTCTTAACTGCAGTTTTGTTTAACCCTAAAGCAGAAGAGGTACTGAATGGCAACCAAACTTACGCTCTGCCACCTCTGTGACAGGATAACAGTGTCTTTAGTAAGAAAGCTGTAAACTCAGGTTTTGAAAATCAAGTAATTTTTGCCTTAGTTTTTTTCTGGCCTCAAAGTATGAAAGTGTTTTGGGGGGGTTTTTTGGATTGGTTTTTTTTCTGCAAGTATAGTCAAGTTGACTGTTCAAAATTTTAGTTTATCTCTGTCTAGACTTGCTTTGTCTCAGATCTGAAGGAGGGTTACAAGCATCTTAAAATAAGCAAACTCTTAACTTACTATAAAACAGTTTTATTAGTGTAAAATAGAGAGAGGCATTCACCAAGAAAAAACTTCCTGAACAGAGCAGTTTACAGCTACAGTTAAGACAAGCAATAAGAAAATGAGTCAAATATAGAATGCTGGCACAGAAATACAAAGTGGTCAGAAATATGCATGTGTTGGCTGATGTGTTTCTAAGAGGTGGTGAATAAGCCTGGCTTCCTTGAAGAGTTTGAGAAAAACATTATGGGAATGTGGGAAAGAGTTCAGGCTTGAGGGACTGGGAAAAGAAATACAAAAATAACACAGGGATGTTCATTAGACTGGAAGCATGTTTAGTGTGGTCTGACAGGGTAAGAGTCTAAGAGTAAAACGTGGAAGTGTCAGTAATTCTGAATTTGAGAAAAATAGTGTATTTTCAGCAAAACAAAATAAATAGAATTGTACAAGGAGGAAAAAGAGTTTTGAACTGTGAAAATGCACTGTATAGTGGTTACAAAAGATAAGAGGAAGAATTTGACAAAAGGTGAAAAATTCCTGTATTTTATATAATGACTAGAGAGTCACAGCACTCTAGGAATCAGCAGCAAATCCTGTTCTATTTTGCATATATTTAGCATATCATCAACAGCAGCTTATTCTGCAAGAGTTGCTTGTCCATAGCACTAGGCATTTATTCTTTAGGTAGCAGAGGGAACCAATTTAGAGGGGCTATTTAATGGACCCGCTTTATTTCCAAATTCCTGCCAAGAGAAGGCGACGGTGAAATGAGAGCTTCTGATGCAGAACAGAAACATGTTTAGTACTCTCTGGAGAGCTTTAGGTGTCATTGCCCCTTTCTGTCAATGTTACCTTAAGATTAAAAGTGAGGGGTTTTGCCAGGAGCCAAAAGCATAGTGAAGATTTACAGAAATTAGTTTTACTGGAAAGTATCAAGATCAGATTTTCCTAAAACAAAGTGATGCATTGGCCTGTATATGGTGCACAAAGTGAGAAGCAAAACTAGTTGAGATAATTTTAAGTACCATGAGACAGAAAAACTAATGTTTCAGTTGCTGGACATGATGGAGTATATCCAATGATAAGCCCAGTTGCTCTACCAGCCAAACAGTCTGCTTTTTAACCCAAGCAAGCGTTGACCTTTCAGGATCTGTGCGGAGGTTTGCCTTGCTGCACTCAGACTGCAAGGAACCAGCCTTACCATTATTTCTACAAATGTTTTCACCAGAGCTGCCACCATCCTCTTGTTTTCCATCTTTAACTTCCTTGTGCTCTGTCCCAGCTGAAGCTGTGTGATTAAGGTCCATGTCCTCAACAGAGTCTAAAACATGTCTAAGATGTGGCTGTTCTTCAGTAGAATTCAGATACTTAAGCACATCTTCTTCATGCTTTCCAACCACATCAAGAAGATTATTTATCTTACTTAAAGCAGAATCATGTCCATTAAAACGACACCAGGATAAGAGAGCACTGAAAAGTGAACAAAACCAAAAGTGATTATATGTATCTACACAGACCTCCAATTGGCGAAGGCAGATAACAATGTGCCAAGATATCAATGCTATATAAGTGTGCCTGTCATTCACACTTTATGGATAATTAAAGCAGTAGAACTAAGTATTAAGCTTAAAGATGAAGATTCAGTTAATTTTGGAAGAGCAACTGAAGGAGGTTTTTCAAGAATGATTACTCTACACCCAGGTAGGAAATTCCCTGTATTCAAGACCTGAGAATTCTCAGGTTCCTCACTTTGGGCAGTTTTACAATGCACTTGTTTTTTTAAATTAAAACAAACAAAAAGTTGCATGCATGTTCCTTCATACACACTCTCCACATGCACTTGACCTTAAGGAGTTTGTAACCTACTTCAGGGTTCCTTTGAACTGGCCACATGTAATCATCAGCTCGGCACCGTGTCTGTAACCTTGATTAAAGCCTTTCTGGAGTGCAAGTTCTTTCCCAGCCTCAACTCCATCCCTATAGCCTTCCTATAATAAGAGCAGTGAAACAGGTTGTTCACAAGATGACAAATTGGACCTATGACAAATGCATAACAATAAAAAAAAGTTTAAACATGTATTCAATCTCTTAAATTACAGCTTCTAGATTTGAATATCCCTCACAGCTACACACCCATTGCCAAACTAAAACATGCTTTTTGCAGTGCATTATGATTTACTGACTGTATGGTCCAGTTCTTTTGAAAAAGTATCCCCAGAAGATCAAAAAATAGGGAAAGTATTCTTAGAAAGATAAAAAAATAAGACAAATCTGCAAGAAAGCATGATTGCTTTTATGATGACCAAGTTCTTTACGAAAAATTCATTTAAGAATACCACATCTAGACTTCTTTTTTCTATCTAAAAAATAAACAGGCTGCCAAGTAGTACTTGGCAGAGTACTCTCCTGTCTGTAATCCATCTACCTGTTCTTCCAAAACTAATTGTTGAGCATTGCTCTTTTATTTGCTAGATCTCACTCAATTCAGTAGTTATACCAGAAAAAAAGATGGTGATAGACTGAGTCATATATAAGTACACATAACATTGTAACTGCTTTCTGTAAGAAACAGTTAATGATTGTAATGCAAATTAATTTCTTTATATTCTAATCACATTAAGATATAGCACAGAATAATTCTTAATTTTTTCCACACCAAAATTGCAAGCTGTAAGAGTGAAAACTCCCATTTGCTCATGAGAAAACTGGTGGCCTTGCAAGAAAAACAGTCAGGAACACAAATATTTGTGTTTTTTTGGTTTTTGCCCAACATACTCTAACTTCCACAACACTTTATGATTTTGCAGTTTCTACTCACAGACATCAGAGGGATTTGTGTAAGAATACTAAACAGCCCCTTAAGAAAGCTAGTCTTTTTAAGGGACTCATATGCAGGAAACTTCCTTGGACAGTAATACACCAGCTCTGCTGTAATAACCTTCTTCATGAACAGCCTACGCAACAGCTTCTTCCCATGTTCTTCAGCCAAATGCTGCTCACTCGTGAGTGAGCAGATGAGCCCTACTGACCCCACTCTGAATCATAATGTATCTGTTGAACTAACCTGTTTATGTACTTGTTTTGTTCCCTGTAGAACTCCAGGGAGCAAGGGCTGTGGAAAGCAACTTTCATAAAATACAGTTTTCACTAGAATAAATCAACCAAAGAACTACACAGACCACACTGCCCAATTGTGGTTGCATGTGGGGTCTCACATCTTACAATCTGACTGATGAATAAACTCTACTTAAATGCCCAAGCATCTCATATTTCTTTATTAGCACTGTTCAGCTGTGTTGGCCCTACATTTACTAGGGGTATACCTACACATACAAAGCAAATAGCTTGCATCACAATTCAGCACTGCCTTTTACAAATGCATGTACTCGTGCACAGGGATCCAATGTCTTTTGGTTAAACAGTACTTTGCTGTGATGACTACTAAGAAGAGTTTCCCTAAATTCCTGCTACATTTTCCTGATATTTAGAAGAAACTAAGCCACAATAACTTTTAAGCAGTCACTCTTACTTTTCCCTTTAAATCATCCATATGTATATCAAGGTATGTCTCAGTAAATCTAAAATGGCTAAAAAGACTATTAAATAATTTTTATAGAAATACCTTCAATCTTTTTTTCATGGTACTGTTCCATTCCTTCTGTAGTAGATACATCTCATCTGCATCTTCATCAAATATATCCTCATTGGATTGGCTGACTGCAGCTTGAACCCAGGACATGACAGCAGTGTCCTATGACCTCTGAAAAATTCTCAGAAGTCCCTCTGGTGAAGTGCCAGATTAGAAGTATAGGCAACAAATGTGAGTTCTGAAGAGAAGCCAGGTATGAAGCTGACTATTCAACCTGTACGTGGAAACTTGGTGCTGTTTGCCACTGGAGTGCATCTGTCAAGACAGATCATCACTCATGAAGCAACTTCTGAGATTTATGAGAGCAATTAAGAGAGTTTATTCCCATCTTATGGAAGTGACACACATATGCACTTATGGCATACATATATGACAAGTTAACATTCCTAAATACTGCTGGTACACAGACAGCTGGATGCCAACAGCAGCTGATGAACAGCCCCTTCGGCCTCTCTGTGGTGCCCTAAGTTACACACACAGGTATGCACACAGATTATATGTATATACACATTTCTCTATGTTTGTATATTGTACATACACAATTACCTACACATAGGTAATTACGTACAGAGTCAGTAACTGGAAAGGACTCTAACCTTTGATTTTCAGTTTTCTGGTTATGCCAAATACTTAACAGTCTTATAAATCTTGAACAGTCCTTTATATTTTGAATAAAGAATTAGCAAGTCCTACTGCAGGGGAAAGAAGCTTTCGGATTATTTCGTCTTTCCCAATGAGAAAAACCTCGAGAAGCCTCTCACAACTAATTCATTTGTATCGCTGGAAATTTTTATAATCCACAGACGCTGCTCCTTGCGGAGGACGGAACCAAGGGCCCTGGGACACAACGGGCTGGAGTCCCGCAAGCGCACCCCGCCGTCCCCACATCCCGCCCAGACCTCGGCGGAACTCACAGGCCTCGGCCAGGCCCCGACCCGCCATTTCACGGCCGAGCAGGTGCCCAGCTCCCCAGAAGCCTTCCTTCTCCCCTGCCCGGCGGCAGATGCAGCCCTCCCTTCGCCTCGCCTCTCCGCGCCGCTCACGCAGGCCCCGCCGGCCGCACGGCCGCTCACCTCAGTCCCTCACCGCGGCCGCCAGGGCACCTCGCCCCGCCGCTGCTCGCCTGCCGCCATCTTTACTGAGGGCCGACGACCGCCGCCGGAAGCAGACGGGCAGCGGCAGCCATGTTGGACAGGGGCGGAGCCCGCAGGAGAACAGCCGTCATCTTGGCCAGCAGTGCTCTGACGTCAGAGCCCAAGGAGACCCTAGCGGCGCCATGTTTAGTGAGGGCGCAGCCCCTCCCGGAGGCGGGACAGGGCGGCCCGCTGGGCGCGCCGGGGTTTGGCCGTCGCTGCGGGGTCTGAGTGCCGGAGGGGGAGGAGTGCCTGCCGCTTCCGTGATCCCCCCCTCCAGCTCTCAGGAGAGAGCGGAGTGTGGCTGACCCCGGCGTCCCACAGCGCCGTGAGGTCAGACCCGGAGGGATCGCGGTCCCCAGTGCACGGAGGTTTCGTCTTCTTCAGTCATAAACGGTGGAATTTTTAAAAAAATCTGCCTTGTTGGCTTCAGAATTCTCAAGGACTTTATGTGAGGCGTGCCCTTAAGCTATTCTCTACAAGATCTAGGTATTACAATGATAAATCTTTTTAATATGTTTATTATATATAAATAAACACAACATAAGCACAACGGTGTTTGTGCATGCTGCACTTGGCTTATGAGCATAAGTTCAAAGTCAGTTAATCTTCATACAATACACAAAACTTGAATTCAAGTTACGTGTTTCTCCAGAGCCTGCTGCAGTAAATGCCCTGTGTGCTGAGAGCTCTGCGGGCCCTGAGAGGCAGAACATCAGGGAAGCCAATTCCTCATGAGAACACATTGACCCCACAGCCACTGCCAGGTGTCCCACTGGTGACATTCCTTACAACAGGGCTAGGGACACTGCCATGGACAACCAACTGCAGAGCCTGTCTGCACACTGCAAGTACAGAGAGATGAACAATGGTGACTGTGTGCTGCACTCTCATTTCCCTCCTCCCTGCTGCTCTGCAAAAGCCTGTCCTCCTGCCTGTGACCCTTCTCGGATGCTCAGTGATGGTTTCATGCTCAGGTATGAGTGGCCAAGTAACCCAAATCTGTCTAGAGATGGATATGTCGGGGGACAAAATGATACTGGTGCCTCTGGATAGCCAAAAATGCATATCTGTTTCTGAGCAGTTACTATACATGTCCATGACTACTGATTTCCTAGCCCAGTTCTGTCACTTCTACCTCCTGCCTGCCATTTTTTTTAACTGGTAACAATACTGATTATATGCACAATGCACAGTCACAGAAAACCATTCTGGCAACAGAAACTCCTGAGCCCTCATGACTGGTCATAATGACACTGCTAAACTTGGGTTAATCCTTTGCTTGTCGTCTTCCACTCTGTCTCCTCAGCCTTTTGCTCTTCTGGAAAACATACAGAGGTGGTGGCTCAGGGAAACTGTAATTTTCCCAGATTCACACTATCTCAGTTTAAATGTCTTACATTTAGCAAACTTGATCATTCCAAACAGATGTTCAAGACAAGTCTTTATAATCATGAGAAACAATGAAGAAAGCTTTCTCTTATTAGCTGTGTGTGAATAATTAGATGAATCATGTTGTATACACGGAACAACATTGTTGGGACAGACTTGAAGACGAGTTGATTGTGTGCTGATGGCCTTGACAGGACTGTTGGCAGGGTTGAGGGTGAGGTGTGGTGCCTCAGAGTGCGGATGTTTTCCACACCTGTGTGTATTATGGTGACACTTTGTAAAGATGCCAAAAGATCAAAACAGGAGAGCAATATTTCACAGGCTAAAACCCAACAGTTTTGCACGATGAAGAAAAGTTACCTGAAATGGTGAAAAACATAGTTGACTTGTGACCTACTGTAAAGTTTGTCGCTGCCATATCTAAGATTAAAAACTGTCTAATTTTAGGCTTATGGTACCTATTATACCAAAGGTACTTCTGGGACACAGACATACCTGGCTCAGCAGTTACTCCCTGCATATCTGATGCTCTGGGAAGAGGTTCCAGAAGGGTCAATACACAGTCATAGATTAGTCATAGCTTAGATTGCCAGAGATCATTACAAAGGAATTCTGTCAGCTTTCTTGTAGCAGTAAGGTTTGCCATTCAGCAATCACCCACGAGTGATCTCCATAAGCAAAATGTGTGAGCATAGGGTCATAGGCTGCTCCTTTACACCTTTTTTACTGCACATAATGGCTCAGATAATGCATTGCTCCCATTCAGATCATTATTATACAACCTTGTCTCTCAAACACAAATGGATGGCAGCAGCCAATGGATTTTGTCATAACACACAAAGGCACTTCAAGATTTCAGGCTTTTTTGAAGGGTAGTTGATTACCATGGCCAGGACTTGCAGACCAGCCACTCTATGGGGCAGGATGCTTTCATTCTCACTAGAGCAATTTCTGTTGCTGTGTGCTGTTGTCTCTGGCAGAGTCGATCTAAGGCTTGTGAAAGGCCTGGGGCACAGGACTATTCACACTGTTCTTGAGTCATGCAAACCTTATGGACTGACAGAGCTATGTTTCATTGTCTCTAATTTTGGAAGTAATGTAATCCTTTTAGAAATCATGGCTCTTAAATGGTATTTGGATAAATTTCAAGAACACTTATATCACTGTTTGTTCGTTTGTTGTTTTATATAGTAAACAAGATAAAAACATAATGAAAGAGAGTAAGCATTTGAAACGTGAGGAGAATGGAAACCCTCAATATTTAATAAAGACGGTATGTGCATTGTCACCAAACATTGCACAGTGTTTCTAAAAAGCCTTAAAAATGCATATTCTGCCTATGGTCAGGTCTTCTTCCAGGTATGTGGTTCCACTGCCTTATCAAATTCTAGGCTGTTTTCCTTGAATGTTGTGAATAACAGGTCACTGGTAGGACTGCTTACAACAGCATCAAGAAAGACATACTCATGCTCACATGCAGTCAATGTCTCTGTCCTGATCTTGGCTGTCTGCATTTTTTCTTCATGCAAGGGATGTTGGGGTTGTGTGCTGCTGGCTGAATATTGTGATAATAATACAGTGACCTCCAGAGTGTAAATCCTTTGCTTCCAGGCCTACCACAGAGAAGGAAACAGTGAGCTAACAGGTTAAGTGAAAGTCATAGGCTTAATGAGGTTTCAAATATTGCAGCTCACGGCACAGGAGACTATAATGACCCTAAATTAAACAAAAGGGTTAAAATAAACTTCTAGGATCAATGATTTTGACCAGGGCATGGTAACAAACATACACTTCTGTGTTTTCCTGTAATATCTCTCATTCAGGATATTAAGACAATTTACTAGTATAGCCTTGTCACCCTCTTCTGATGGAGGTAAGTAATACATAAGAATTACTTCCCTGCTTTTGTGAAATCACTTCTCTCTTCTTTAATAACATACAATAATATTACACAACACTTTGGGTCAAAATGTCTCATTTAATGTGAGAAGAAAATGGAAGAATATGGGAAAGAGCTAGAAATTCGTGAATATATCAAGGGTAAATGTCTAACATTCACTTTAAAGCACCAGAGGAATCTTAATAATCCTTTTGCAATTACTTCTTACTCAGGTTTTTTCAAGGGAGATGATAGTTTTCTGCCTCTTCCTTCACCCGTATTACCAGAGCACAGAACTTTGATAATTAAATATTAAAACAGAGCAGTTTTCTTACTTGCAGAGTCATTACCATTTCAGATCCTGGAAAAGAACCTTTCCTGTCTATTCCATGAACTGCCAGCAGTTGGACTTAAATTGAATTGTAAGTGGAAGTGGTTAAGAAAAGGAATAATTTCCGCCCCCCCCCCCCCCCCCCCGCTTCCTCCAGGCTTTCTTTGAACGTTCTCAGGGCTTGCAGTCTTAAAAACTGTACACTGCACTGTTGCATACTAAACAGACCAACAGGTACAGTTTATTTACACCAAAACAGTTCTCCTCTGTCATTTCCCTTGGTTCGGGTCTCAAATGAGTGAAATTTGTTGTCCCCAGAAGTAATCCACATTTTCATTCTGGAACTTTGATAACAACTCTTCCATTGCAGAAAGGAGGGACTGGCTGAGATCAAAATGAGCTATATGCACATCTCAACTCAAAATTAATGTCGATAGAACAGAGTGTAGTATGGGACTAAACTATTATTTTTATAATAAACAACAGAGAAGCAAGGAAGGGATATTCCTAATTGTCTTCAATCCGTCGACATTGAGCTTTTCACAGTGTGAAATGCCATGTGAACAGAAAGAGGTTATGTCAGTAATGACAAGCAAATATAATAAGTTCTACATGTTAGTTGTGTAACTGAATCAGGTGTCTATTGAAATTGTAATATTAGGGATGAGTCTGACTGGTTTTGTATCGTCATTAAATCAGGATCCCATAGCTTTCTGACTCAGATATCCTTAAATAATATTTTTCTATCTTATTGGTTACATTTTATGATACAGAACTGCCTTTTTTGTTTGTATAATAATTGATCATATGTAGGCAAATATTTACAGTAAATGCAATTGTTCCAAGGAAAATGCTTGCTTACGGATTTCTGCAGTGAATTGCATCTCTATTCAATGTCACACAGACTTTTTGTCACACTTGTGTTTCTTCAACGGGAGAGAAATGCCAACTTTTTTCTTTTGGCTAAGAGATGAATTGCCCTCTCTGTTTTTTCCCTTGTGTAAACTCAGGCAAATGATGAAAAACTGCAGGAATAGCAGCTGTACAATGCTGATCCAATTGTCTGAAGTGAAATAGAACTGCTAGAAGGCATAAAACTTGTGGAGTGCACTGATTTCCTTGGCACCTGAAACCACGAGAAAACAATTGTTTCGGTGGCAATGCACGGTTTTTGAAAGGCTGAGGTTATGACAAGAGTAGTTAAATGGTGGCTTTTAGTTGCATGTGGATTGTGAACAATTCCAGTACAGCATTGTATACTGTACCTGCAGTGTATAATTGGTTGTTTGGCTGTGCTAGCACAAAGGTTGCTTGGCAATTCACATTCTCAGCTGAGGAAGAAGGTGAGCTGGCATTGCAGGACTTCTGGGGACCCAGCTATACACTGGGGATGTCTCCCTTCTGCAGGGAGCTACAACCCTCTACACAGACATTGTCACCTGTAAAAGGCTACCTGAGCTGCCTGAGGATGGCCCTGGTAGCTGACACAAAGCAATTGTCCAGCATAATGTATTGCTGGACATGGGAAAATGTTCATCATAGAATCATAGAATATCCTGAGTTAGAAGGGACACACAAGGATCATCAAGTCCACCTCCTGGCCCTGCACAGGACAGCCCAACAATCCCACCATGTGCCTGAGCATTGTCCAAACTCTCCTTGAACTCCATCAGTTCAGAGCAGAATGTGATGTCAGCCAAAGAAAAACAAATGCACTTGGTAGTTGGTGAGATTTCAATAGAAGTTGAAGTATATGCCCCTTTATGCAAATACTTGAAGTATTTGTCCCTTTTTACCTTAAAACTGCTGCTGCAGCCAGGTGGGGTGTTAGACATTACTGCACCGTCTCTGGTAGGGCAGTTGGGCAGTGACATTCCCTTCTCCCGTCTCCTCAAATGTGGTTTTACCGCTTCCCTGGGTTACTTTCTCAGACCTGCAAGTATACAGGTATGCTCCTCTTTCACAATTATCATCCCTGTCAGAGGAAGGTGCTGTCTTCAGTAGCAGGTGCAGGTGCCACGCAGCTGAACGAACAGGGACTGGGACATTTAAACAAGATGAACCGTGGCATGGGCATGTCTTGAACATTACTCACTAGTCTGGAAGAGGCTGAACAAGGCTACTCATAGCTACTCCAAATTTATTTCACAAGTCTTAACTATATACATTTACATGAAGTTACCCGCCTCAGGAACAAATGCAGTTAATTTGACCCAACAATCCACCATGTAAAAAAGTAACATTAGGTACTTTTTTCGTTGAATTGTTGTGATCAGTATCTGTCACCCTGACCTGGGCTGAAAAGCACATGGCTATTCAGATAGTTACTGATTTCTGTGGGTTTGCACTCAGGATGACACAGTTCTCAGCATGCAGGATCACAGAGAAGGTGAACTTTCTCATCAGATTTTCTGCAGCAGAAGACTTGCTAGGTTTTTAAGAAAACTGAAACATCAGTGGTCATGTTACAAGCTCAGGCCCCAACTTTAGAGTAAAATCATGATACATTTTAGCTCATCCAAAAGGTGCAGTGAATGGTTCTATGACATACACCAGGCAGGCTTGGCTCATATTTTAAATAGCAATATGGAGCTTCAAAGTTCTTCAAAGTATTAGAAAAAAAGGGCTGCAAACTCTACTTCCTTTTTGTGAAATGAGGTCATATCTTCTGCAAAACTGTGTGTTGTATTTTACCACTGACTCAATGTATCAACTGACTAATCGTGACTAAACAATTTTACAATTAATGCAACAATTATATAAGCAAAACCAGAATGAATTCAGCACCACCTGAAGGCTGGGAATAAAATTCCAGGTCAACATGACAGGCACTCCAAGTTACAGGAGATGAAATGTAAGGGAAACCGATGTGAGGCAATTTGTGCACAGAGATGGCAAAAAACTCTCTATAGAAATGGGCTACTTCATTTTATTTCTTCCTAAACCTAGATTCCAGTCATTTCTCTTTCTAATTCCCATACAGATATCAATTCCTCTGAGGAACCTATCTCACTGCAATAGCTTTGTTCCAATAGGTCAACTCGTGTGAAAAATACATCTCAAAACAGTAACTGTGTTATAATTTTAATTATATAGCAATTCCAAACCGATCACATTGTTTATTTCAAGGTTTCAAAGTCTTACCTGTCTGTGGAATATTAATATCAAGGTCCATTCCTGTTATTTATAAACATAGTAGAAACTGAAATTAACTGTCAATTCTGTTCCCAGAACTCTATAAAAATTGCACATTTAGAGTACTGTTTGGAATAATGTAACTAATTAAAACTTTTATTTTTGTGAATTATCATATTCCATATTTGGCAAAATAATTTCCAGTTTATTAAAGAGATTATGATTTAATAATTTGACCAAGGAAAATCTGCAGGTCCTCTGAGAATCATCTTAGCACATGTGGAATAGTTCCCTTTTTTTTTCTAGCAAGAAAGAGTGTATAGTGCTGAGGGTTACATTTTATCCTCATGCAATATTAGCTTCTCAAGAAAGTTCTCAGAATATATTAAGACATAAGATGGTATAGTCTGTGGTTACTTGAGAACATAAAACCTTGTCTTCTGTCATTCCTATGCCCATATCCCTGTGCAATGCTTACAGCTTCTTTTCAGAAGCTAAAACAACAGAGACAAACCTTGCTTCCTGATTGACTGATGGGGTAATGAAAAGTATTAGTAGTCCTTACAAACACCATTTATTTTTATTTTTTTTTTAAGTCTCAAATATTGACACCTTATCTTTGTATTTGAAACAAGTGTTTGTCTGTTTGATGTATTAAATGTAGGTAGGCGTGTACACCCTGATACCTGTGAGCATTATCTGCAGACTCTGAGGAGCTCACGAGCATATTTCAAATTCATTTCAACAAGGGCACCAGGCAACGTTATAAGGATTTTGTAAAAATCCATCCCTTAGAATCTTGTAAGTAATGTCTTGGATGTCTTACAGCCTGGCCTTTATAAAGCTTTCAACACCGGGTTGAGTGGCTGCATGTGTGTGAAGCTGCCAATATTCTCTCTTTCTCTGGGCTCTGGAATTTACTATTGCAATAAAACAGAAGCATTCCCTTGCATACTAAACTGAAGTGGCTATGAAGAACAACCGTTGAAAGACCTCATTTATTTCATGGTTTCAGTTTAATTGACATCAGCATTCAGTCCTTTCTACTAGCCTATTCATTGTCTCCCTCTCCTGGAGGTTCAGTCTGGATTCAGTGTACAGCAAATTCATTACTGAGCTGCAGCACCTTCCCTCTCTGAAAGGACAGGGAAAGAAGAAATCACCCTATAATTAAAAGAAAAGCAACTTTTCTCTTTTAAGTTTTGGGTAGTTCCCATAATACCCACAGCAAGTAACCCATACCACTTCCCACATCTCCCAGTCTAAGACTGTTGAGGGAGAATATGTTAAGAGGATATTTATCTATCTCTCTGACTCCAAATAACCAGTGCCAGAGGCAGCTTAATACAAAAATTTCTGAATAATTCATGGAATGATTGATGGGCAAAAAATATTGCAAACAATGTCTTTTGGGCATATTATTTAATCAGCAGCAATAAAACTGTTCTTTTTGTAAAGAACATGAATAATTTATTTTAGTACTAAGGGATGAGAATTCCTGTAATGCTTGATTTTTGAGAATGGTCCAACCAGCTCTAATCAGAGTCTGGGAAACATGAACATGAGTGGTATGCAGTGTGCAAATATGTAGGCAATGATGAGAGGAAAATTATGAAGGGTCACCGTTCCTTCCACAAGAATGGGGACCAAAAGTTGTTTGAAATTAGGATAAAAGAACTGGTGTGTATAAAATAAAGAGAGCAGGAAGGCAGATTTGGCTTGCCTCAT
The DNA here is from genome assembly GCF_025592945.1 of Manacus candei. Taxonomy (NCBI): domain Eukaryota; kingdom Metazoa; phylum Chordata; class Aves; order Passeriformes; family Pipridae; genus Manacus; species Manacus candei. Next base: position 2,248,816 of record NW_026138097.1, read on the forward strand.
TGAGGAAATAAAAGCAAATATTACCTGTAGAGAATGGGAGGGCATAGAACATGAAATGTAGCCTCCAGATAAATGCAATTTTACGGGAAGTGTTGGGGAAAGGATGTAGTAACATTTTTCTGTGGTACAGAACTTATTTTTTAATACTGAACACACAATGATCCTAATGCTCTTTTTAGCATAGTGCCGACTCTGTGGGAAAACGGTCCTCCAAAACCTGGCATTTGGTATGTCTCTCCTGTTCATGGAACAAATCTTCTATAACTATCTCTGACATTTATATGATAGTAGTTGTTACTTGTGGGGACCACGTAGCCTTTCAGCTCATTTGTGGTAGGGATGGTGTTGTGGAATAAGATGATTATTAACTCTAGGAAAACCACTAAGAAACAATTAATTCTGCACTTACAGCTTACCACATTTCTAAAACATGTCAGAAACATGTTAGGGATTCTGCCAGTGGGATTTCACAGCAGATGCCACATTAATGCTACAGATTATACCAGCATGGGGGCTTCTGGTGAGAGCAGAGACATTTGTAAGATGAAGCATGTTCGATATGACTTCTGTAGCTGAGAGCTTAGAAAAGGCCCTAATGCCCCACATTACCACTGGCTAAATGGAAAGACAGTATTGACAACTAATGTGGGCTTGGATTCCACATTGGCATCTGGTTAGGAATCAGTAGATTCAAAGTAGCTGAACCCAGTCAAAAAAGTGAGGTAGACGGTAGATGTTCTGTTTCTACTCAGTTCAGTGAAAACTCCATAAAAGAGTATGGCATAATAAACACTTGAAGAAAAGCACCAAGATCAGTGTTTACAGAGCCATTGTGCTGTCTACTCTCTTGTATGGTTCCGAATCATGGGTCATCTACCGCCACCACCTGTGTCTCCTAGAACGCTTCCATCAACGCTGTCTCCGTACAATCCTAAACATCCACTGGTCAGATTATGTGACCAATACATCTGTTTTAGAACAAGCAGCAGTCACAAGTATTGAGGCCACGTTGCTGAGAACACAGCTGCGCTGGGCAGGGCACGTCTCAAGGATGAAGGACCACCGCCTCCCTAAGATCCTGCTTTATGGTGAACTTGCCACTGGCTGCCGCATGAGAGGAGCCCCGAAGAAAAGATACAAGGACTCCCTGAAACAACATCTCAGCCTTGGCCATATTGATCAACATAACTGGTCTACTCTGGCCTCAAATCGGGAGGCCTGGAGACACGACATCTATAACGCAGCTGTCTCCTTTGAGAATACACGCAGGATCACTCTCGAGGAGAAAAGGCAGTGCAGAAAGAACCGTGTATTGCAGAATACACCATCTAAGGAGTCTTTCTGCTGTGCCTTTTGCAATCGGATATGTCTGTCACATATTGGCCTCATAAGCCACCAGCACACTTGTAACAAATGTGGATAGAGCCTTCCCAAATCTTCGTTCGCGAAGCCTAGCCATGATATGATGATATGACTCAGTTCAGTGGACATTTGTTAGGTATTTAGTCCTTAAAATAGAAAAGAAGAAAAGTAGAAGTACTGTGTGAAAATATCTACAGAATCTAAAGTCCTGCAAAAGAACACTCTGCTACTAAATTATGTAAGAGTGTGTATCACTCATTCATTAAATATCAATAAATAATTTAAAAAATTTCTGTAATTTCAAATGCTCCGGAAATTATATCCATTCCCCTGGGTTTTGTTGTTACTGGTTTTTTTTTTGTTTTTTTTTTGGTATACGCTTGTAAGGGGAGTTCTATGGGCTTTCTTCAGTTTAAACTCTTGATTTAAAAGTTTTCCTTTGCATTCATTAGCTTTAATAGAAAATGGAAGAACAGTAGATAGTGAATCATAATTTGACATTATTATCAGGAATGTAAAAAGAAAGATTCTTTAAAGTGAGAATATACCCTTTCTTTGGCAGTTTAGCTACTGGTTTCTGAATCTTCTTCCTGAGAGTACATAAGGTAACAGGATATTATGTCCTTCCCTTCACCTAGCTGTTAGCAGGTTTGCAAACCTGCAGTAGCTCTAGTGCCCTGTTTTTGAGCTGCAGGGTGTGGTAGTGAGATGTGAGCCTTGGATACAACTTTGGCTTTGCTGACGTTGGTTGAACAATTAATTGACTCAGTAGGCAGGATTTCAACACGTGCCCCAGCCAAGTGCAGGGCACAGCCTCGCCCTTAATGTACAGGTGTGGGTTGTTCAGTAGCATTTTATATCTGCAACAAAAAGAACCCTCTGTCAAATTTTTGTGAGTAATTGATATGTTACTCATTCTTTGCTGGATCAGAAGTAGTGGCCTGACCTTAAACATGTTTCTTAAACTGTCTTCCTGCTGTATACATTTTCCCACTGTGTAACTTTACAGATTCTGAAGCTAAAATAATGAGAATTTGTGTATGCATATGAAACACATTTCCCGTAGGAAAAAATCACAACAAATGTACTTTAGAGTAAATGAATGAATGAAATTTAAGACTGATACTGCAAAATAAATTTGGACTGGCTTTTTTTCTTTTGGTGGGAGAACTCATTAGACTGTGAAAATTAATCACACTGTGCATAGTACCCCACTGGCAAACATTATTCACGGCAAAATAATTCTGTTGTTTTGAAACTTTGCATGTATACTGGATTGATTCAGTGTTTATTGAGATTTTTTGTTTGCATCTCATTTATGTTTATGCCTACCAGATGGTCTTTATTTGTCTTAGTATTTCTTAGGAATTTCTTTTTATATCTTAGATTTGAGTGTCTGCATGATGAAATTGTGAAAGAAGAAATTGAGCAATATTAAACATCACAGAGAAGTGATTGCTAGGCATAAAGAAAGCAAATTATGATTGCAAATAATAGTGTAAGAGAAAAGCCTGAACTGCTCTGGATTTTGGTTCTAGGGATAAGATCCTCAAGCAAAATATTCCTAATGTTGAATTTGGGGATTTAAAGTTGGGAAAATACTAAAGTAGATAATTTGCTAAGTTGTTTTTTTTTTCTTAGTAGCAAGATTTCTTTTCTTAACAAGCCTTTAAAATCTCATTGCCTGTGACATTTACACAGAGAAGCACTGAGTGCCTAACATTGCATTATAAGCGTAACACAGGAGCCTTATAAGAAGCAATATCTTTCAATCTCTTTCAATCTCTCTAACCCTTTCAATCTCTTCTCCTCAGAATAGTAGACTAGTTTGTATTAGATCCACTGAGTCATTGTTCAGTCCTCACTGTTGAGTGTTGCAGTGATCAGTATTGCAAGTTGGCTTCTTGTATGAGAAACAAATCTTGCCCCCTCGTTTATAGGAAGGGGCACTGACATCTGTAGTATTGTTTGCTTGGGCAATATTGCTCTTGTCACCCCACCCCCTCCCCCTTCCTTTCCCAATCTCTTCCTGGAATAGGAAAGGCACACAATTTTGGAATCCATGAGAAATCTTTTATCATTTTACATAATAGAATAGCCTTTTCCAGTCTTTAGTGGCTGAAGCTTATGAACAGGAATTAGGTCATATGTCCTCAAAAAAATTTTACCCCCAGGGGATAGCAGAAAAGGTTTTGACAGATTTTCAGCAAAAGGATATCTTGCTATAAGATACCTTGATAATCATTCCATGTACAGACATAAAAACTGGCATGAAAAGATCCTGGGACTGTTAATCTTGCAAAATTCAGCTAATAATCTGATATACTCTTCATGCAAAGTCAGATGAAAATATAATTAATACAGCTCCATAAATATATATATATAGTGAGAATAAAACCAAATAATAACCTTAGATAAACCCAGAAGTCCTCTGTTTCTGTCTTGAAGCTAACTGAATTATTTTCTTTCAACTGTGAATCCGTAAGTCTCAAGACAGGATGCTGAAGGAAAGCTAAATTAAATTGAGTGTGAGACCATAAACCATTGTCTCAAAAAGACACAACGTGAATAAGAATTAGTTACATCACAACAAGTACATATATATATAACAGTGAATAGGAGGCTGTGGTACCAATTGCTTGGTATAGACTATAAGAGGAAAATTATTTTCTGGTAAACTGAATTAAATCCAGAGTGACCAGAGAAGATGGTAGATGAAGTTGATGGTGAAAGATATCCAAAACCATCTAAATCTGTCTCCTTAAGTCATTTGGTAATGGCAATATTAACAGCAATCATGATTAGAAGTCTCTCACTAAAATAAATAGAGCTTTGCCTGGAGTCTCCACTTCTTTCACAGGGTTAAAATAAACTTGCTGTTTTCTCACCCAGGATATGGTTCCTCCCACTGGGAAGTACTAAGGGGTACCTAGGAAGAATCAGAAACTGTCCTATGAAAGGAAGAAGGAGGGAAAAAGCAAAACTGGAAGATTTAGAAACCCTGAAAACAGACACCAGATATTTTGCCAGGCACAACAAAAAGAGCAGAAGTGTTGGGCAGCAGCTCTGATGACTGATTCTGGCTGTTGTATGTCTATACTCTACATTATTAAGAGCTGACAACCAGATAGTGATTGGTGTTAATTCAAATTGATCTTTTCTATTTTAGATTTTATGTGTCATGTATTATCCAGGTTGTTTCCTCAATAATGTGACACATGCGTAAGGAGATCACAAGAAAAAAAAAGACTGATGAAAGACTTTCTGAAAAGATATATCTGGCCTTCAGCAGATAAAAATTTTACCATGCCTTTCTATTTCTTGAATCTGTATCAAGGTCTTGCCTCCTTCTCACATGTTCAAGTTCTCCTGAACAAGTTTTCGTTTTGTAGAGTCACTACACTTGGGTTGGGCGCCATGCCTCACCAGCCTCAAGGCAACTCAAACCCATTGTTTTTGTGGGACCCAGTGGCAAACATAAATTACAGCATCCCTTGCCCTGCTGCAAACACTCCTTTTTTCCTGACCTCTTTCAATTTGAGGAGTATAATAACTGTCACAATTCTCTTCAGGTAGCACCTTTTCAATAGCCATTGGTGGAAAGCACTATGTTTTAAGTTCTGTGCTTTCTTATATGGAATAATGTAAATTTTTCCATAATTACACAATCCTTTTGTAAAGTTCTTTCTCACTAATCTGCAGCTATGCCATTAAAGATAGCCTTTAATATCTTTAAAGAGATTTAGGATAGCAGTTGCTTACTCCACTTTAAATTAAAAGAAATACAGAAAAGAATGTGAATTCAGCACTGTTATTAGCTCATTACCACATGAGTGGTATATACTTCATCATAAATATCTTTTCTTGTGTTGGAGTGGGCAACCATTTTTTTTTGTAAAAATGACTTCACTCTTTTGCACAGCTCTGTTCTGGCCTGTAGGTGTCATAGTCAGAATACGGATGAAAGAGATAAATATTAGTCTACTTACATGAAATAACTTTCTGAAAAAAACCACTCTTTTTAAGTAACTACTGTTATTTATTGAAGCTTTGAAAGTGGAGAAACTACTCTAGTGTATAGACAAGCATACAATATATTGGATATAATTGCATGTGCTCTACCTCTGAAGATGAAGATTCTCAAGTTTCTCAGGTAAAAACAATTTTTCTCAAAATTCTTAACCTGAGGCCTCCAACTCTGAACTTGCCTGTCTTGATCCTACTCTTCATCCTTTCTTGCTTTCACTCTTGCTTCTTCTTAATATCTAACTCAGATAAGATCCAGAGAAGTGACTGAAAAGATTAAAAGAGCAGCATGTTCCTACACCCTTTGAAGGAGTAGAATGATGGACTGTAGGTGTAATAAGGCCACAGGACGAAGCAACAGTAAATACTAGGGAAAGCTGCCTGAGCAAAAGGTGGCCTTCTGTGATGGAGTGACAGCAACAGTTGACCAGCAAATGTCATCTACCCAGACTTCTGTAAGGCCTTCAACAAGGTCCCACATGACATCATTATCTCCAAATTGGAGAGACATGGATTTGATTGATGGACTGTTCGGTGGATAAGGATGGATGGATGGATGGATGCAGCCAGAGAGTTGTGGTCAATGGCTCTATGTCCAGGTGGAGGCTGGTGATGAGTGGTGTCCCTCGACTCTGTCTTGGAATGGGTGCTCTTAATATCTTTATCAATGAAATAGAGGGATCAAGTGCACCCTCAGCAAGTTTGCAGATGACATGAAGCTGAGCAGTGCATTTGGCACAACAGATGGAAAGATGCCATCTAGGGGGACAAGCTTAAGAAGTGGGCCCATAGGAACCTCATGAAGTTCAAGAAGTACAAGTGCAAGGTGCTGCACCTGGGCTGGGGCAATCCTAGATATGAGTCCAGACTGGGAGAACAACCCATTGAGAGCAGCCCTGTGGAGAAGAACTTGAGGGTTTCTGTGGATGAAAAGCTGGACATGAGCCAACAGTGTGTGCTTGCAGCCCAGAAGACCAATGGTATCTGGGGCTGCATCAAAAGAGGATTGGCCAGCAGGTCAAGGGAAGTGATTGTCACTCTCTACTCTTCCCTTGTGGTACCCCCCCTGTAGTATTGCGTTCAGTTCTGGGCTCCTCAGCACAAGACATGGACCTGTTAGAGTGTGTCCACAGGAGGCCACAAAGATGATCTGCTGAATGGAGCACCTCTCCTACAAAGACAGGCTGAGAGCATTCGAGTTGTTCATCCTGGAGAGAAGTCTCCCTGGAGACCTTGTTGCAGCCTTCCAGTACCTTAAGGGGTCTTATAAAAAGTAGGAAGAGTCACTTTGTATATGGGCAGATAGTGATAGGACAAAGGGGTTTAACCCTTTTTTAGGGTATTAACCTAAAAGAGGACAGGTTTAGATAAGATTTTAGGAAGAAATTCTTTATTGTGGGGATGGGGAGGCACTGGCACAGGCTGCCCAAAGTCTTTGTGGATGCCCCACTCCTGGAAGTGTTCAAGCCCTGGTTGGATGGGGCCCTGGGCAATCTGGTCTAGTGGTGGTGTCCCTGCCCATTGTCAGCGGGATGGGAACTAGATGATCTTTAAGGTCCCTTCCAACCCAAACCATTCTATGGTTCTATGAAACACCTAAGGAACCTAGTAGTACCAAAATCTCATAGTAGGACCAATTCTCATACTCTGTTAAGTAGTTAAGGACAGCAAAGCTTAGATTTACCCAGTCTAACTTCAAACCCTTTACTGGAGACCTCACTTGAAAACCTTGTCACATTGTATAATCGATGCAATGTTCAAGCATCTCCAGGAAAACACTGATCCACCCAAGAAGTCAAGTTCTCTCCAGCTGCAGGGAAAGCTAGTAGTGAACTCCTAGCAGGTCACCCAAAGTCACTTGAAGTAGCACTAAGCCAGTTTCACATTAAGATATAGTAGGATCTGATAACATATTAAGAGGCTGCTAATGTAAATGCCATTTAATTACCAAAGTTGCTATGCAAACAACTTTGGTAATAGAGTACAAAAGCTATTCTGCTTAGCCAGTGCTCAGCTCTTACAATTTGTAGAAAGCACATAATTTCGTCCAGTGGATGGTTTAGTGGGAATTCTAGTTCATCAAAGACAGAGGTGTTGGAGCCTTGGACATTTGTAAAACACGTAAAAAAGTGAACACTTAGGAAAAGTTTTGGTAATGTTATTTTAAAGCATTCCCTTTAACTATCTGAAAAATGGGACTAGAAAAAGAAAATCGATGTCCTATGTGTAAGTGCAAGAGGGATTATAATTTAAAGAAGATTTATGCATGTGATTAATTAAAATTGGTAACTTTCTGTCTTGAGCCTTCCTTTTTCCTCAAAAGCCAGGAGAAATGGTAAAAAATTCTTTGATGTCATTTGAAAAATATCTGACTTACATGTTGTAGGACCCAAGGTGGTATAACCCTGGTAATAACCCTGAATCTCTCTTCTGATTTACTAGGTAATATAGTACAAGATTTTCATATTTGTTGCTGTAAACATTCATTTATAGAAAGACCTAACTTAAGGATTTCTAATTATTGCAGCATGAAACCAGGTTTTAGTAATTCTGTGTAAGAAAGGCCCATCAAATATAAACTGAGGAGCCTAGGCATTTCTGTGGATCTGTGTATTTATTTATTATTGTATTATTTTATTTGTGTATTTCCCGATAATAATACAATCTTGTGCAGAAATTATGAATTTATTTAGCTCAATGTTATTGATTACTCCAACTACCTGGAATAAAGGATTTAGCATTTCCAGAGCTATAGAAATATAAAGACTGCATTTACAGAAGACTGTTTACAGAAGATTTTCAAATCCAGTTTCAATACTTGGATATCTCCATTCTATTCCAAATATTTAAAAACCTTCTTAAAGAAGACTAAATGAAGTTTTGAAGCTTCTGCTGTTCACATTACACAGTGGAACACTTTACCATGTACTTTAGTCCTGACTGTTAGCCCTTAGTTGCCTTGTGTTCTCTTATTTCAATCTGTTGGTGGGCAATCTGGTGAGAAAGTGGTGCCTGAAACTTATTGAGTATCTTGCCACTGGCACCTTGCTTGAATTGCTGTTGAAAAACAGGTGCTCAAAGTCAAGTCTTTAATTCTAAAAGGGCAAGACACAAAGCTACTAGCCACAATTTCCAGTGGAAAGAATATTAGTTTAAGTTTTGGGGATCTGGGGTCGGTTCTGGATGCACCCATGTCTGTCCATCTGCTGTAGAACTGTGTTTGACCCTGTTATGCAAAGTTTTGCTCTGGTTAAACTAGAAGTGTGAGTGACACTAGGAACCGTATTGTGCTCTGCTTGTGTTTGAAGGCTACGGTTAATGCATGTTTTTTACTCTGCCCCTTGGAAGATCTCCATGACTCACTTCATACAACTTTATTTCTTCTGTATAGATATTTACATATCTGAAGAAGTCATCCTTTTCTCCCCTTATAGATGTTGGGTATAAATAGTCAATCTAAAGCCATGATTTTTGACACAGCTAATTTTTGCCTAGAAGCATCGATTTCTCTTCCATTGGCTCTAAAGGTACTCAAGACTATTAGCTCAGAGGTAAACCTGCATTTGCTCACATAAACCAAACAAAAAAGCCTGATCCCATACAATGGAATAACTAGAAACAGTTACTTCAGGAAAATCTGAACACATAAAAAAAATAAAATTGGATAATGTGAATCTGACCGTATATTTCTGAACTTAAAAGTATATCTGATGTCTCCATGAATTACAGCAGCCTAGTAAGAGTAGGCCACATAATGGATTAAATTGCAGTAAGAGCAATCAGGAACAGATTGCTTAAAAAAATTAACAAAACTAGTTATATCAAGATAAATAAAAACATCCCCATCATCTAAATTGATCCTACTAAGTTGGGTCTAGGGCAACCCTTCTTTAGGATTGATATGGTACTGCTGAAAAGGGAAAGCTTTCTATATAAGGTGGTGGGAGAAAAGTGGAATGAAAAGAGCTTGGAAAAAGTTTATAGAAAATAAAGACTGAATCTTCTTTGGAAAACTTGAATGTATTTTTTTATTCTTTAGATACCTTGAATATTTTTTTCTCTCTTTCTGTACCTAGGGATTTCTTGTGCCTTTGCAACTATTTTAGTTTACCTTTTTTATAGCTAGTCAGCACACAAGCCACTTTTTCTTTTGCAGACTCTGAAGCTTATTGTTGCATCTAAAAAGAGATGCAACAAAGACTTTCTTCCAGAGACAGGATTTCCCACACCCCCAGGATAGTCTATTAAAGCAATAAGCATTGATGTTTAGACAAATTAACAACTTTTTCTTCCTTTATGAAAGACAAGGAAAACAATAAACAAAAAAAAACAACCAAGAGAAACCTTTTCCAAACCCTGTATGAGGCTCATATTAGAAGACTTTCATCATCTTCATCAGAAAAAAACAATGTATCGGTAACTGAGTTTAATAGCCTTACTCAGTAACCTTACCTGTATGGGCAAAAATATTAATGCATTTAAATTGCATTGGTGACAGGGATATTCTCATGAGCTATAACTGCACAGATTCTTTTACGAAAATGTAACCCCTCAACATATCTCAAGAATACTGTAATGCCTTTGTTCAAAGGCACCCGTCACTTGGGAGACTTGCCTAGCCCCATTGCTTTTAATCCTGATAACTAATTAGCATCTGGTTTGTAAATGCTTCATATCAGGAAAGGAACATGAATTTATTTGAAAGAGTCCTTGTCAGAATGTTTTCCTCAAGCAAAACTTTACAAAACATCTTTGCAACCAGTATTATTTCTTAATCCTATGAACAGGGGGAAAAAATTCCATAGAACTCCTTCAAGTCCCAGGTAAGTTAAGAATTATTTTTATTTGTTTGTTTGTGGTTTGGTTGGGGTTTTTTTAATTTTTTTTTTTTCATTTTGTAGATTTTGTTTATTTTAATGTTTCTTTGAGGAATAATTGTTCAGTGCAGCACATCTCAATCATACTTTGACTTGGTATATTTTTGTATAACATTCTGGTGAGCAATGAGGACTGAGTTTGGTTGGGTTTTTTTTGTTTGTTTGTTTTATTTGTTTGTTTGTGGGGTTTTTTGGGGAGAGAGCTTAAATTATTATTTATTTAAGGGTTTTCTATAAGTTAATGATATTCCCATTCTTCTAGAGAACCTTTGACAGAATGAATTTCAGAACCTACAGCTCCAATGTACTACAGTATGTTAGAGCCTCTGCTCTCCAGAACAATACTGAAATGTTAACTAAATAAAAATAATTAGAGTTGTTTTGAAGGAAGTGCTGCAGGCTGGTTATTGTATGTGCTCCTTAGTATAAATACAGGTATAAAAGAGTTTGGATCCTGATTAAGCTGCAGCAATAAGTATGGACATGAGTTATATTTTTTAAATTATTTACGACTTCACAGTGTCTGTGACTTTAAATTATTGATGCTAGTGACAGCAACTGTCAATGAGACAAAGCTTCCACTGAAACAGCAGGAGCAGCATACTGTGGTGTTCAGTGCTTTCAGTCCTTCTTATTAAGGAAAAATGTCACTTCTTTCATTGTAGGAGAGCAGAAAAAAGGAAACAAGATCATTATTAAAGGAGAAGTTTCCTCCAAAAGTCTTTGATTATAGTGTGTCTCTCAGAACTCTCAGGATGACAAAAATGTTCTTACTGAGCATGAAAGAGACTGGTCTTAACAGTAAATGACTGCATAATGTTTACTGTAGCATGTTTTTTCAAATGTAGGGTTATAGCTGCAAAAATGTCCCTGCTGGACCACAAAGGATGAGTCAACACTGTGTTTTAGAGACTTTAGGGGGCACATTTGTCCCCACCTGCATCCCACAGTGCATTGTCTAGGGCGGTGTCACTTTATTCAGGCAATTCATTCAGGACAATGGTATTAGCTCTCCAGATGTGGTAGAAACACTTTCACCTTTGTTGATATAGCAGCAACAATCAGGAGTACTACAGATCATCTGTCTTCTTTATTACTGCTGCTCTCTCCTGCTGACCTATGCAGCTGTAATCTCCTGAATCTGTCTGTCTACATCTGACAGCTTCCTAATAAAGTTTAGTTGCTTTAGGTGCAAAAGCCCAGGCCTGTTCTAAGTATGGTGTTGTGGGTCTCTGTTTTTCCTATTTCTTTATTCAAGTTCAAAGCAACAAAGCACTCAATGAAATTCATGAAGACAAAAGGAGAACCTTGTGTTGTTTGGATCTGGGAATTTCCTTGAAAATACTACTGCTGAAAAGAGAGAAGATTCCTGATGTGAAAACACCAGTGAGCCATGTGAGTGTGCTGCATATGTACTTGCAGAGTAGAAGAGAGCTGTGTGGAATGTGAAATTCCATCCTGTACTGTCGGGGATCAGGTGCCAAACTGTATGAAGACAAGTGGTGTATTAAGAGTGGGAAATGACTGAAGAGTGATTCTCTGTAGATAATGACTTTTAGTAGAGGAAGAGAATCATTGTTGTCCTCTTATGTACACAGATGGAAGGAGAGAATCAAAAGTCTTCTGCTGTCATTTAGGAAACAAAGATCATCTTAATGACTTGCAAAATAGTAATAGGCACATGGGCACGTGTCTAGAAGCCTGCGAAGCTCCAGGAAGTGAAGTGTGCTTTTATGGTTCAGGTTAAATCTCAGTAAAATGGACTTGAATTAATATTGAGGCAATGGCTGCCTTGTGGTTGCAGGTCACCAAGATGGCAGGAGTTCTACCACCCCAGAGGATCTAAATGGGGCTCATCTGTGTAGCCTAGGGGGACCTGCAGCTCTGCAGCTTTACATTGCCCAGGGCACTGGCCTCAGGGGCCTATCCCTGGCCTATCAGCTGTGCAGAGTAGTGGCCTGAATCAACATCGCTCAAGGGGCTAGTTCCTTCTCGAAGCAGAACAGCCACAATACATAATGTTTGTCCTGAATCCCAATATATTTATCGTAAGATTTTCTTTTTTCCCCCACCCTTTCAATATACCTGAAGTAATGACTGCCCTGCATTTTAACAATGTAACACCAGCACACTAAAGATAATCAAGAAACAAGGACAATGACAGTGCAAGTATATCATACAAGACTTAGAGACCCAAGAAAAGATTTACATAACTGTATCTGTGTGGTAGCAAATGCAATATTAAGTGGAGAATGTAAGGGGTCAACAAAAAAACCCCCGAACAACCTAGCAACAGGATCTTATAAGCTGGCCTTAAGAAAAAGCAATGAGAGGAAGCTTTTCAAGTGAATCCCATTTGACTAAAGAAATGACTGAACAATAGTCTTGTTTGATACCTTCAGTGTTTATGAAAACAGAATACTGCTACAGAAATAAAGAAGTCACCAAGATAACTAAGATGCTTGATTCTATCATTGCTTAATATTCTTTTTACTAACACCCCACAGAGGCCTAATGTTTGGTAGCTTAGGTTTGCTGTGTCTTGGTCCCATATTCTCAAATCAGTAATGCAGCATATTGCTCTACCACCATCTACCTGACCTCCAGCGTGGTCATAGCATGAAAGTATGCAGTATATGGACAGTGGCTGCACAGTCTCTTTCATAAAGATTCTTCCAACAGCTTTTACTGTAGTTAATAGTGGGCTGGTGACATCATAAGGAAATGGATGACATCATCATTTTGATTCTGTACAACATATTTAATGTTCAAGGGCATTGACTATAGAGTACTGACATCAGGTAGCACCTAAAGACTGAAAACATTAAGGTCTTTTGATACTGCCTTGCAAGATCCAGTAAGAATATTTAATTTTGTAGTTTAACCACAGCAACAGAAAATGCAAAGACTCTTATTTTCTTTTTATAAAACACTGAGCATGGAATACTAATGGGAAGATCTTATTGATGATGTGCCATGAAGAAATGAAAGCTAATGATATAACATTTTGCAAAGAAAACCTTTGTAAGCAGAAAAATAACATTTCTTATTTGTCTAAATCTATCCTACATGTCTCTTAAAAAGAGAAAATTCACTTAAGTACATACATTATTCATTACATTATAAGAAGCATTGCATTTAACATTTTTCACAGAATCTCTATAGTGACATATAACTGTATTCATTAGGTCAGATCTTTCTCACCCATCTAGTGGGTTTATTGTCCTTGACTGCCACTGAACTTAATATAGTCTGATGCCTTTCATGTATCCTGGGTATAGTGAGGGCTTTCCACAGTGACAAAGCAGAAATGCGTCCAACTGTATAGATTCTTCTATCAAATGCAGGTAAATTTCTCCAGAACCTGGACACCTGAGCATCTCAGTCTTTTTGACATATATTCTCATATCTCCCAGAGAGTTAACAAAGGACCAATACATAGCTGAATTATTTTTAGCAAACTAGGAACTGTTGGTCATGTCTTACAGACAGAAAAACTGAGGAAACAGACAGTACCCAGAATTAACCAGCTGGTGAATGGCAGAGCTAGGAACTGTAGATTTTCCAAGTCCAAGCATTACCTACTTCATATTTTACAGATGAGGGAATTAAAACACAGAGAAACAAATATTTTTGTATAGGTCATGAGGACAGTCAGCCATAGCAAGTAGAATCCACCTCAAGACTTTTATACTTAGGCTAGTGCTTGTGCCACCAAATACTTCTTTATGGACAAAAAGATCACAGACTGAACATACTTCACAATAAGACAATGGAGGAGGCAGAGAGCTGAGCAGGTGCTACGGTTCCTTCAGCTTGGAGATGAAGAATTTTTGTTTACACAGTACTTTAGCCTTACCAAAGTCATAGCTGGAAGGCTGGCCTAAGGAACAAAACAGTGGGCTATCAAGTGTTGTACTTTCTGCATGCCAGCCTCTTGATAGTGCAGACTCCTGTTCATACAGGCCTTGAGTTTGGGCTTTTTCCCCAGCTTACCTAAACAGAATTTTTTTGATATACATATTTTGAACAGCAGGTGATGCTAGAAGACTTGGGATTAAACACTCTCCTGGCTGCAGTTCTCTACAGTTGTTGCCGAAGAGTGAGAAAAACATGCTGAGCTTTTCCTCTATCTCTGTAAGAAAGGTCTATAGTTTGAGATTATACAAATACTATGATTAAAATGGTTGCACTCAGAAAGAAGAAATATTAAGCTGTTTTATTGCAGTAATTTATGTGGCTATTTAATATCCTGGACAAATGTGGTAATAGGGTCAGCCCAGTTCAGAGAAAGCCCCTTTGTTTCCTGCTTTTGGTCTTGTGTTAAAACTTCATCTGGGAGATATTTTAGGGCTAATAGTAGTTTCAGTTTCAAGGTGAATTTTCACCTACAAAAAAATAGGAACAAAACGAAACAAAAGCAACTGAGCCTTACTTTGGGAATTGAAAGTTAAAGAAGTGGACGGGAATAAGAGGTTTCTCACCTTGAACTCTGGTAGAAAATAAATGGGAATTTTGATCCCCATGTCTTTTGCACTAACTCTTATGCTCTCTTTCTGTCTATATCCATGGTAGATAGAACGACAAATGAATAATAAAAAGTATTTCTGTTTCACCACTGTTAGCACAGTGCTTATTTGCTGTCTCTTCAAACACCTGATCTCCAGTGTAATACAAAGCGCATCTTTGCACTTAACTCAGTTTCACAAAACAGTGGAAAAGTTTGATTTTTAGTTTGTGTCACCACATTAAAAATCAGGTTTTAACATGCTCCTCAGAGGACGCTATGTCAAGCTTCTCACCGAGTTCCCATGGAATAAACCTAGCCCTCAGCCTTTACATGGGGTGGAATAATGTGTTATATTTTAAGAGGCTTCTGCCTTTTGCACAGATTATTTCTGTGGACTGCAATGTAAAAAAATATCAGTAATAAAAAATGCAGCTTTCTGTAACTGCTAAAGATGTAATGCCATGCAGACATGCATAAAAATAGCTTTATGTACTAAAATTGGTGTATTTATATCGAAAGCATTAGAGTAAGAATCTTCATAAAGACAAGCAGCAGAAGGGAAGAAACCACCCAATCTGCCAGTGTTATTTCACAGTAACTTAGAATAAATAAGTCAAATAAAAGTCACTATAGTTTTCCTGTTTTGTAATTAACAGCCAGTACATCCTTGACATAGAAACTTGACATAGGGGGTGACAAGTAAAGGCATGAAAACTTTGATTTAACTTGAATAACTCAGGAATGCATTCACTAGTACAACAGTTACACTGCTTTATCTTCCATTTATTTCCCTGTAGGAACAGAGCTGCAAAACACAAACCCATCTAATAATAGTGTTAATAGATTACAGTTATTTTAATATATGTAGATAGATTGTTTTAATGGTGGGGTTTGGGGTTTGTTGGTTTTTTTTGTTTTCCATTTTCAACACAGATAGAGGTAGAGTGACATTTTCACCATTTTTGCCCGAGGACAGAACTGTTTATAATTCTATTTTCAAACAAAATCACTCACAAAAATGTCAATGTCTATTTTAGAAACTCAGAATTAAAACTTTCTTCCAGATGAGGATTAACTTAGAGAGAAAACAGAAAAGTTTTAATTTCACAAACTTCTCAATTAGAGAACAAACACACAGGGAAATCACACAAAAACTACCAATATAATTCTTTCGGCCAATTTTTTTGCTTATGATAAAAGGCTGAATCAACCAATGCTTTAGAGAAATATTAAGAGGTTTTACCATCAGGTGGAAATTCCTATGTCCTATTTTGATGCAATAATAATAATGATAATAATAATAATAATTTTGCATACCTGCAAAATATATTCCTACATTAGGAACAAACTGTAAAATCTTTATGAATTTCTTTGGCATTCCTTGAAGTGTTTCACATGGCTTTGCAGTGAACCTCATGTAAAATTTCTTAACTGGAATAGCATCCTATCTGGCTGACTGCCTTTAAGTACATGTCAGAGGAAACTTACTTGTAGAGCCCCATTAGTAGAAAATCAAGTGTTTAAATTCAGTGATTCCACTGCTACTATGTGTGCTGTTATTTCTGGTATCTCTGTAACGGAATGCTCAGATGTGATGTTTGAAATGAGAAGTATGATTTTCTTCCTTTCTTGCACAGCTATTTTAACTGCTTGTGACTTCTCCCTGCTGGACAAACACCCATCCTAGCAGGAGCCTCATGCAGGACACTGTTATATGTGAAGTCTATATACTGCAACGTCATTACCCACTACATTTAGAAAAACCTGTTTTATACTATGTACCTTTCCTCTCAGCTGTTCTCAGTTGTTACTATGGCTTCTCCAGAGGCTGTTACATTAAGAACAGCAGCTTGCTTTCTTCCCTTTCTGTGCTGGTGGAGTGAGATTTGACAGCTTCTCTAGGGACTTCAGAATAAAGTTTTGGATTTGACGAAGTTGTCACAGAACTTCTGCCTTCCTGATTCCCTCAGCTACACCCTCTTCTAGTTTTATTTTTGTTATATCTCAGCTGGGAAGTGTTTGATCTGAACATGTTTAGGACATATTCCCCTCTGATATAAGGGTAGGAAAGTACAGACCACCCAATTTGACTCTGGGTTATTTAATGTGGCAAGTTTGGAACTTTTCATTGAAAAAAAAAAAGGTGAAAATGTGCATTGTATGGCACCTGCATAGATCCAAGATCATGTAATAAGAGATAAAACTCCTTACATTGACTTACCTGTACAACTTATGCCTGTCTTCTCACCTCTCATGGTGTAAGGTTGCTCTTCTCTGCAGGGAGAGAGGAGATTGTAGCTGTCAGGAAGCAGCATGAGCAGGGTAACAATATGACAAAGCCAGCCAGGAGCAATGGGTGACTCTGGAGCAGGCTAGCATCTTGCTGACAGGGTATCATTCACAGGGCTCAAACCAAGGGAGCAGAGGTGGAGGTTTGAAACATCAACAGCCTCTGGCATGGTGAGAAAATCAGCCATGTCCAGGGTCTGGCCAGAGATAGGCCTGTAAACAAGGCTGCACTGAGGGTCTCAGGTCCATCCAGAAGGCAAGGCTGAATGGCAGCTACCTACAACATATCCTAGCTCCATCCAGGAAACAAGGCTGAATGAATCCAGACTCAAGAGTAGAGACAGGCATTCCCGCGGCTCAACCAAAGCAAGAAAGAGGTGTGCTGAGCTGAACTGAAATAGGACTCTTGGGCCAATGGTCAGAGGGTGTGGGGAAGCTCCAGAAGAGGCTGACCATGGCTATTAGAGCCCACAGGGCCCTGATGGTAGGAGCTATGTCTGGCTCTTTTGTATTGACAAGAGCATGAGGTGCAAATCATGTATCCTTCAGCTAAGAAATGATCTGATGTACATGAAATAGCAGGCACCAATATCTGCATACTTTACTGATTTGAGGGCATGTGTCAGAGCCAGGGACTGAGCACCTGCATTTTCCATCACCCATTGGAAGCTGCCATTCTTTACTTGCTTCCTTTCAGAGTTCTCAGTGACTTTTGTCACTTCTTCCTTCATGGCAGCAGTTGCATGTTCCACCGTGGCATATGGCAAGAGTCCTTGCTGCTTTGCTTTCTCTGGCTGCGCACAAAGCAGCTGGCAAGAACAATCCAATAAAGCAGAACTCCAGCGGGAATGGTAAGCTCTGAATGATTGCTGATCACCTCCTGGTCTTTGTAAAATGGAAGCAGAAAAGAGCTGGAGTGAAAGAATGGAGCAACTAAAAGCTTAATTGGAGCCAAAACTCTCTGGAGATTTGGAAAACTCACAGGAAGTTTTAAATAGCCCGTCATGCTGTGCTTGCAAGCATCTGTATTAGGATGCCAGCAACAGAGGAAATCAGTTAGAAGGTTGCCCTATTTCTAGAATAGCTGTCTTTGAAGTGCTTTATGTGCTAATAATTTCCATGTAAGTCAGACAAAAAGAAAGTAATGCTACAACTGTTGTAAGGAAATTTGAAGAGTATGTTACCACACGACTACAAACAGTGAAAAATGCAAACTGAAGATGAAACTAGAGAACAATCTGTGACAGAACTGAGACCAAATAAGAATTTTAAAGGGCTAGATATGTTCCCAACAGGAGGTGAGTCTGTGAGCAGAATCAAAAAATTCTGGGGGCTACTACAGAAAAAATCAGAATTAAACCCTCATTAAACATTTTGAGTTCACCAGGCAAAGAAAATCAACCAGTCCACAGTAATACTATGGTCAGTGCTCTGAACTTGAAGACATAAGAAAATCCAAACCACTATGAGACACCTGAGGCAGAAAGTCATGCAGAGCTCAAAGTTTCAGTCCGGCAAAAACAGCAAGTGGAATTGGCATGTATTCAGCTCCCAGGGTGTTTTCTGGGAAAATTCATCAATATTTTGATGGGATGGAAGGCATGAAGGTTTAATGGAATGACGTTTTGATGTGGGAAAAACACTAGCTGAGCATAGCTGGAGGCACAGAGCAACTATGGAGAGAATCAGGACTAAACTAAAGAAAACTTAAATCCTGTATGATGGAGGTAACATACCTGGAAGAGATATACATGTAGATCACAATAAAGCTGAAGATATCACTAACATCTCTCTGATAGATCAATAAGAAGGTACAAAGAGTCCTTGAAATGCTGAATTATGGAGGGAGAATTGCCTCTAATCTGCAAGGTACACGAGAGCCTTAAGTAGGGGTTGGAAAAATGAAGTCAGCAGCAGCTCAGAAATAGATCCTGCAAGATGAGATTATGACTTTCATCACAGAGAGGCCACATGAGTGCACTCCCAATCCAGCTTACTAATCAGAAAAGACCTCTCAGTTGTCATTATGTAGAAGTCAAACTAAAGCACATTTAAGAAGTGTATTGCTATCACATAACTTTATAAACAGAAACAGAGGAGAAAGAGTAGAAAAATGGCTAGGGGCCAGATCCAGGATGGTTTTTGTCAACCTCTGTTATAAGCCATAAACATGCAGTTCAGTCCTGAGCTGTCAAATAGTCTCTTCTTGTATGGTGGCTTGTCTTCTATGTTTACCACACAATAATTTCCTTTGATCAGCTGGGAGGAGGCTGACCTGGAAAAAACATTGGTATTAGCTTTGCTTCTGATTTTATTTGGATTCAGATCTCCGCTGAAGACTGTATTGCCTAAGGAACTACAATGTTAAATTGTGGGAATGGCAGGAAATCTCTAAAAATTCAGTAATAATGGTAAATATTTTTTGAAAAGGCTTTAAAGGGCCATGATTTCAAATCTCCTTTCATCTGACAGCCCTACAGAAAGACTGGAGAATTTGGAAAGCCATGGCACTTCTATATACATGTTTCATTCCTAGCTTAATACAGAAATGCTTCATGATTTTTCAGTAGCTCTTGATAGACTACTAAGGAGGAAGAAATTGCCAGGGGATAGACAGTGTTCTGATATGTCCTTGATGTTGTAGAAACTGTAAAGCCATTGAGTTGGAAAGTCTTACATATATGGAGAAATTATCAGGAATGACCAAGGATCAGTTGACTTTTGTTTTCTTTGTCAGCTTTCTGACAGAAAACTGCCTCAGCAAACTGAAATTTGTCAAGGCCTTTCATGGCTACCAAATGAGCAGTCAGAAATCCAGCCTTGCCTTACTCAGGATAAGAACTTGGTACGAAAATTTGCATGACACAGCTGTATATCTTGTTAGACATGACAAGAATTTGCATATTATGCTGTATATTCATTTCAATATCAAATTTAAAAGGAAATAAAGGTATGCTTGTTTTGTCTGTTCTGAATTCTACCTCTGAGTGCAATTTTTTCTGCCCACATTTCTTTCTTGGTGTATTTTTCAAACAATGTATGACAAATCTAAACTTCTACATACCCTAAACCAAACATTTTTTCCCTCCAGCTTTGATTTTTAGGACATTTACATGGTAGCTGAACTTGCTGATTGTCTAAAGAAATTAAAAAGTGAAAGGGCTAACTTCTGTGATGTGGCCAGTGATGAATTCTTCTAACACTCTTATACATTTTCCAAGACTTTGTACTGAAACAAGGTGAGACTTATCCTGGAAATATCTGTACTGATGTCATTGTAGTAAATACCACAAATTGACATGTCCATCAACTGCACTAGACTTACATTAGACATGAATCAATTTTTATATGTATTGATCAGTATTAGGTCATGATCTTTCCATGAATATACACTCAAGAACTCAAGAATAAAGCTAAAGTATAGAATCAGCAAGAGTAAAAATATGAGAATTTTACCTCACATTAGCAGGTGATAGTGTTTCAGTTCAATAGAGTATCTGCAATATGGTTTTATTTTTCTGTTTTTCACAAAAACTTCACCACTTCTTGTGGGAACTGTACTGAGAATGTTTCTTGTTAATATCTAGGTTCATATCAGATACATTAGTCTACTCATCTTCTATTCCAGTGAGGTCTTTTCGTGTTTTTGTGAGAAGTGAAAAGGGGGATTTTTAGTTGTAGCCTACTGAGATAGCCTAGATTTACGTTCGTGGAAAGAGTTGGTGTAACCAGGAGGATGCTGAAACTGAAACCATACACTGCTGAAAGCTCAACAAGAACAATATTTATTACCAAAAAGTAGCCAACAAAACGAAAACCCAAGAGAGAGGAAGGAGGAGGAAAATAAGCCCTCAGAACTAACTCCCCCACTAACTCAGGTGTTGCTTACAAAGCTCTCCTACAGACTCCAGAATGCCTAGAATTACCCATAGCAGAAGCTGCATCCTCATAGTGTCAGCAGGCTCACAAATGGTGGGCGTCCCCGCAAAACGCAACGTTGTCCTTCATTGTGAAGCTTGAGTTCCACTCCCAGCAGAGCTATCTGCTTTTTATGCAATTAATTGCTGATGTCTACCTGGGCAGGTGTGGCCAGCACCGCCTAGCTAGAGGCCTTCAGTCCCTCCCTCTGTTATGCAAGCGGCATCTCTTCCATGCATGCGTGGGTACTCCAGAATTTCCCTGTGCCTGCCTCCTTGCACCTCAGGGGGTTTTTTCCTAAATGGGTCTGGGGGCTTACTTCATCACCCTCATCTTCACTTTCTTCTTCAAATGCCCTTGAAGGGCCATCAACCAATAGTGAGGTACCAAGTAATTATAGTTTATACAAGATGCTTCCTTCAAGGACAAAGTTCTCATTTATCAGTGCTTGTTTTCTCATAACTTGGTGGGAAAAGAATAGAGTCTCTCAGGTGGCTGCGCCAGCCACAGACCAAAAAATAGCAGCATCTAATTAAGCATGAATACATTTGGAAACATCCATTTATACGTGGCAGTAGTAGTCCAACTTTAGCTATAGAAAATGTGCCATTTAGAGCAGCAAGCACAGACCCTTGTACCCCTATGTATTATATCTATAAAAATGACCCTTGCAACTTCCCCAATCAACAGATTCTGCAAAGAACAAGTATTGATTGAACAGGTTCTACCTTCCAATACTCCAAAGCATAGGCAGAACAAGCCCTATGTGATGCCATCCAGTGTGTTTCTTATTACTGCTTAATCTGCCCAGAGACACATGATAGTTCAGTTGAGGTCATATTGATATTCTTGTCATACTGGATATCAGTGGATGTCAAAACTGACAGTGAGACCCTCTCATTGGGACAGTACCAATCATTTTCCTTTTATTCTCATAGGAAATAGTGCATTATTCTACACAGAGAACTGAAAAATTCTGTGGGTGGTGTGTGATTTTGAAACCAGAATTACCCAGGTCCATTGAGGTCTTTGTGTGGACTAGAACTGCTAGGGCGTCACTTAATCCTGAGTTGTTTAAATTCTCCTCTAGTAATCACAATCCCCTCCTGTTATAATGCAGGTGTACTGCTGTGACTCTATTAGTTGTTCTCCCTGGAATTTCACTACAAATGATTACTGGAACAAGGAGCATCAGTGGGTGGGGGGCAAAGATTTATATTGTAACGAGATGATGTACTCTGCATGACTTCTGATGCTACCAGTGTCTGCTTAGAAATTAGATGTGTTATTTCTCCATTTTGTGGTCAAACACAAATCTAGCTGTGGTACTCATGCAAGCCTATTTGCAAAATATATGATACGGTGTATATTTGACATACGTTTTAAATAATCCTCAGAAGGCTTTCATTCCCTTGTCATTTAGTATCCACCTTAACTGGTGGTTTCTATTCAGTTCCTGTTCTGCTAGCTCTACATTCATTGGGCCGTAGAAGCTAGGGATGGAAAATAAGACAGTTGACAACTCTGGTACAGAAACTCTCTCTCAAATGCATGTTTTTACCTTCCTAAATATATACAAGAGTTTTGAGAGCCTTGTTCAGACAACCCTTCCTCCTTAATCAGCCACTTAAATCCTTGATACTTTTCCCATCTTTTGTCTCACTTATGTCTTTTTAATTGTGAACCCAGCACTCACTAGGAGCTTGTTCTTGCTAAAGGTCACTGAAGTCTTCCTTGTGGCCAAATCCCAGAACTTCTTTTCTATTTTTTCCTCTTTAATATTTTGACTTTTTTTTTCCCTGGTCTGCCCTGATTTTCCTCTAGCTATTTCCGCCACATTTGTAAGATGTCCCTCACTGTCTGCTACATCTCCCTTATCTATCACAAGTGTCCCTGAAGACTTTGCTACTAGTTTTATCTCTCTGGATTTATTATCAAGAAGAACTTCTGAGAGCTTCTGGGCTTCTGCTCTGAAATAACTTTCCTGCAATTAACAAGCTGCATGCTTATATTCCCAAAAGCTGGGAGACTTAATTTTTTTCTAACTTGTCTATTGTCATTTTTGGGGTGAGAGAATGAATGTAGTGAGGGAAACAAGGAGTGACAATATGGTCAATATAATCTGACCCACCATAACAGCTGAAACCACCTCTAGCTCAGCTGGAACCACCACTAGCTCAGTTATCAGGAAATCTTAGGACAGAGAAAGTGGGAGGAAAAAAAAAAATATTATATAGAAAATATATGTTAGAATAATAAAAGTGGGATTTCACAGTTACCATAACGGGAACAGCCTTAGATTTTCCTTTTCCACACTATATTTTCTTTTTTTACTACTGAAGTCAGGAGAATGGAGACAAAACGAGAACCAGACAGTGCAATAGTAAATTACAGACAAAAATTATTCCCCAGCATGTATGTACGTCTAAAAATGTCACCAAACAGCTGTATACTTGCTTCTTACAGTTAGAAGCTGTCCCTGCTTTGAGGGTGTGCAGGGAGGGGTGAACCAGATGACCCCCTCCCACAGTTCTGCTATTGTTCTAAAAAGCCAAAAGAAACCTATTTTGAAAAAAAAGTCTTTTCATTGTTATTTTCATTTAAAGTCTTTTTAAAATGTTTTATTAGCTTCTTAAATAATTTATTTGACTGAGATAGTTGTTATTTAGTACATGCTTTACCTTCTTATTCAACCCAGTGTTCTGAGCAAGATCCACTTCTTCCGAGACTGACAATGATCTGTCACTTGTGGTTTCCACCAGTTATGAGATAAATGAAATTTATACCTCAGCTGACCTATCCTGTGAAAACCATTCTAAAGCAGACATAAAAATTACTATGGCTTAATCTCTTCATTTTAACTTCCCTTAGCAATTTTCATGCATACACATGAAAGTCAAACTTATATGCCACCTGTGTTTCTTTCCTACAAGAAACACATCCAAGGGAGTGGTTATAGTTATTTCCATTTTCAAACTTACTTGATTCTCAGCTGTTACAGTGAGGAAGAAAAATATTACCTATCTATTTGTCTGAGACAGGTAGGTTAGACACCAACAACTGTACAACATAGAAGATACTTTTTGCAGTTATTAAGTCCAATTATTTTATTTATCTTATGTTTTCTTTAATATGAATCCGAAAAATCGGTCTGACAAACTGCTCAGAGATCTTTTTATCTTTAAGCAGCAAGGTATTTGTTTATTCAACAAAAGGGAGCAAGCCAGCTCGCGCTGGACAAACTTGCTCACTGACTCCTCAGAAAATCAGCACTTTTATACAATTTTCAAATGTGATTAAATGCATATTCAAACGATTACAACATCTATCAATACATATTAAAAATATGTGGAGTATAGGCGGATCTTAGGGCGGTGCTTCTCTTGGCACCCCATTCCGAGGGGTAGTTCCCATCTTCCTCCATGGGGCTAGGGGCTTCAACTCATCTTCCTCAGCTTGACCCTTCTTCTTTTCCATTGTTCTTGACCCGCTCACTGAAGCTTGGAAAAGGCCCTGGCTCCAAGCCTATTTCTTCTATTCAAATGTCTACCTGATCCTGCTGTCTCTCTAATTTATTGCTTCTAAGTCTATTACATGTTCTTGTACTATGCTCTTAAGCTTTGGTCCAGTAAGTAGAACAGAACGAGCACAGATCGTTTTGGATGTTGGTAGCTTGTTAGCAGGCCCAAATTTCTTAGTTAACTCTTTTGGGCCTAGCCTCCTGTTTCAAATAATAAAGTCATACTAAAATCATTCATTCTCAGCTTTTGTCCAACTTTTTTGTTGCTAAATGTGGATACATAACATATGTAGATGCCAAAAGCAAAGTTGTGTTTTAACGTGGATGAATTTCCTCTTTTTTTACCTTTTCAAATCAGGGTATTGCCTGAGATTTCTGGACGTATATTTTGTCTTTAAAGAGAAAGCTCATTTCTTATTTTTGGAACAAAAACTCTGTAAGTGTGAAGGTAACATTTCCCCTCCAGGAGGATCTCATAAACCCCTGCGAAGTCACTACTTTAAAACTCTAATTTCTCTATATTTTTTCCCCAGCATCCATATTGGCAAAACAAACAAACAAAAGCAAACCCCCAAATGCAATCCCAAATCAAAATGGATTCCCCATTATAACCACATGAGTTTTTGACAGATCTACAGCAGAGATGGCTTTTGAAATGTTACATGAAAACAGGACTTATTAATAAGTTAGAGATTTTTCTTTAAAAAAGCATTAAAAGCAGATTAATTAAAATAAAAATACTTCAGATGAATTAAAATAAAAATACTTCTGGCTCTGCTTAGATGTCTAAATCTTAGTATTGGTTCTGACTGATTCCTGAGAGTGTTTTATGATAATGAGTTGCTATTAGTGATCTCATAAAGCTGAGCTCCGCTGTGACAAATGTTAGCAATTAAATTAGCCTATTAGAAAAACACAAACCTAAGAAATACTTCCTCTGTCCTATCACTGTTAACCTGTAGAATCACTACAGATTTTCTTTGTCCAGCCTAGAAGGCTGAGACCACAATGTGTTATTGAAACATGGACACTCAGTTCCTCCAAGATACCAGCCAGAGGTGAAATGTAAGAAAGCATTTCAGAGGTTCCCTGCCAGCTTTCACTGAGTCCAGTAATCTGTTGCAAATTCTCAATTTTCATCTTAAAATAATGCTTTTGTATTTTTGAAGTGGGCAATTACAGGCATCACAGGTCACAAGAAAAACAGATGTGCTGCTGACCAGTTAACTTAGTCTTGCAGAAAACTGTCTACAGCCAAACAGCAGCAGATGGCAACTTACCCTGGTTCCACTTCATTACCTCAGCAAGGTGTGAATGGCAAACCTTGTAATTTGTACCACTTAGATACTATCGTTTTTAAGCATAGACAGTTTATTTCTTTTTAGAAAACACAGTAACAGCTAACACACCTTCACTTTTATGACAGTTGGTCAAGAACAGCTAAAGCCACGAACAGAAGACGTACAAATATCTGAGCTTTCAACAAGAAAGCTTCACAGGTTACATGTATTTCATGTAGTGTGAAGGGTAGGACTTTCAGCTCTGTGACATGAGTAGAAAAGTAATTTCATTACTGTGTGTACTGATTTTGGCTGGGGTATGGTTAATTTCCTTCACAGTGGCTAGTGTGGGGCTATGTTTTGGATTCATGCTGAACACAGAGTTGATAATATAGAAATGTTCTTGTTATTGCTGAGCAGGGCTTACCCAGAGCCAACGCCTTTTCTGCTTTTCGTACTGCCACGCTGGTGAGAAGACTGAGGGTGCGTGGGAAATTGTGACAAGAGACAGCCAGGACAGGTGACCCTGCCTGACTAAAGGGATATTCCATGCCATATGATATCATGCTCAGTATAGAAAGTGGGGGGAAGAAGGAGGAAGAGAGTACATCTGTAGTGATGGTATTTGTCTTCCCAAGTAACCATTACATGATGGGGTCCCGCTCTCCTGGAGATGGATGAATACTTGCCTGCCTGTGTGGAGCAGTGAATTAATTCCTTATTTTGCTTTGCTTGTGTGTGCAGCTTTTTCTTTTTTTATTAAACTGCCTTTATCTCAACCCATGAGTTTTCCAGCTTTTACTTTTCCAATTCACTCCTACTGGTGGGGGAGTGAGCAAGTGGCTGCATGGTGCTTGGTTGCTGTCTGGGTTAAACCACAACACTGTGGAATTAAAATCAATTGCATTACACTGGAAAAAAAATTTGGTGAAATTGAGAGCAGGAAGGAAGTGAGTTCTTGCTCTGTCCTCTCTCACTCTGAGCAAGCATTAATTCTCTGAATTTCCTATTAGCATCTCTGCAGAGTAGATTACCAGTTGTTTTCAGAGATTGCTTAGAAATAAACACTAGAAAAAATAATTAGTATACACAACCAAGATCCTCAAAGGCACTTGAGTGCCAAATTTTATGGAGAAAGTTGTTTCTAGTAAGTTTCTAGTGATTCATTGTGCAGGAAAAAAAATGATTCTACATGTACTAAATGAAGTGAAACAGAAGATATGGAATGATGAGAATGAAAAAGAGTAATTTCCAAGTGAATAGTTCAATTATGGAATCATAGAATCATTTAGGTTGGAAAAAACCTTTAAGACCATTGAGTCCAGCCATTAACCCAACACTGCCAAGACCACCACTAAACCATGTCTCTAAGCGCCACATACACATCTTTTAAATACCTCCAGGGATGGTGAATCAATCACTTCCCTGGACATAGTTTTCCTGTTACACAATGACTTCCAGCTCCTTCTGTTTTCTGCCCATGCTACGTGCGTTGATGTAGATACACTTCAGTTGGACTACTGATCCTACTGCCCTTTTTGGGGGAGAAAGCCTAATTCCTGTGTGACTGTTCTCACATGCTTCTGTGGTTTCTAACACATCAATGACCCTTGTGACTTTGCTGCTACATGAATCTCCATCCCCTAACTCTACTGAGACAGCAGACTGAAGGACTTAGCACACCATCCCTCAAACTTTGGTGTGCTGCCGACAGGCTTACCTCTAGTGACTCTGGTTTTGTTCCTTTCCCCTTTTAGTTCCAGTTAAAAGCTCTTTCAATGAGCCCTGTAAACTCCTCCACAAAGATCCTTTCCCCCCACTGAGACTGGTATCTCCATCTGTCATCAGCAGGCCCTGGTGTCGTGTAGACTGAACCATGATCTGAAACCTCAGAATTCTGTTGGTGACACCAGGCTCAGAGCCAGATATTGATCTGCTGGATCGTCCTTCCCTCTTCATGCTCTGCAACTGAAAGGATAGGGGAGAATGTTACTTGTGCTCCTGATCCCTTAAGCAGATGTGCCAAGGCCCTGAAGTCTCTCTTGATTGCCCTCAGGCTTCCTGTTGCAACTTCATTACTGCCTACCTGAAAAATCAATAATGAATAATGACCTGAGGGCCGTACCAGGGTGGGGAACTTCCTCTTCACATCTTTAACTTGGGTCCCTAGGGAGGGAACAGATTACCTCCAAGAAGTGGGTTTAGTCTGCATCTTGCCTTCATTCTCCTATTACCGTGACCCATCTTTTTTTCTTTATGGAAGCAGTTTTGGTACAAGGCATAGGCCAATTTAACCATGGTGACATCTCCATGCCAGATGAACCGCCACCCTCGTTATTGTTTGGTTGCACTTCCAGAGCCTTGTACCTGTTATACCAGGACATCTGGGATGGTGGGGCAGTCACAGAGGAGACATGCCTGCTGTGTCAGGCAGGAACTTGTCACCATTGCCCCTATACCTTCTGTCACTGTGTTCATCCATGTGGAGAGAGGACAGGGAATCCTCTGTCATACATCCTGTCTGCTGTCGAGCCTGTCTCGGCGAAGGTATGTTTTGTTTCCAGTGGTCTATCTGTCTTTCTATCACTCCCTGATACTCCTCAACTTACCTCCTCTTGTAGCTCTTGCTTGGTGAAGAAGTTTCTCTACCTGGGTGCACCTCCATAGGGGTGCTCACTGCTACTGGCCAGTACTGCGACCAGAGCAGGGACCACCCTGCAGCTGACACTTGGGTGGCAGCATGTTCTCACTGAGCTCGGTCTGGGCAACTGGGTCAGTTGTGGTGGGTGCTGAGATTAGAGAGGCCATGGCTTTCTGCTGGGTGGATATCAGTGCTCCCTGGTCGACCTGTGTGGAGGCTTGGCTGCCATTGCTCCCGGCCCCGCTCAGGTCATGTCAGTTGCTGTCATGCAAACTGTAGGCTCCTGATGGCTCTCTCAGCTCACCCTGAGTTTTTCCCAGTTTAAGATGCACCCCATGCACTGCACTAGAGTGTTTCACTGCAGACTGCCAGCACGGGAGCTTCTCTTCTTGGCGGTTCTTGGAGCCCATATGTTACGATCTGCTTAAATATTGCAGAAAGAATTTTTAGATTTGAATATTCCCTTGAGCAAAATTAAAACTCATACAAGCTATCTGTTGATACCAAAACTGTTTTTATTAATTGCTAAGAGATGCAAAGAGAAAGAGGAAAAAATAAGAAAAGATTGGAAAATGCTAAGATTACTTTTAGAAGCAGAGAAAAGATACCACCAAGATCTACCTTTCCATCGAACTGGTCTGTGGGGTGGGGGTGGAGAGAGACAGAGAAGCAGTTTTCTGCCTTTTTTTTCTCTGTCTCTGCCGTGCTTTCGATGTTATCTCTTTAGCTGCAGGAGGTCTTAGTTCTCTGGAAGGCAGCCAGGATGTGGGCTTCGCTGCTCACACCAACCATGTCCCAGGCCGTGCAGAGGTCTTGGTCCAACTGCACCTCTTGGCCCTCAGAAATATGGTCAGGGTGGAGAACTCATGCAGGTGGCACAGTGGGCCTCGGTCCACTTCAAGACGGCAAAAGTCCAGTCTCTGGTAATGGCAGGCAGCTTACAGTGGCAGAAGGTGAGGGCAAGGCAGAGGAGAGATCCCTAGCTGCTATAGCTAATTCTCTTTCCTACTCCTCTTTCCCTGCTTTTCCCAAATTTCTCTTCATCTTTTATAGTGTTTAAAGGAGTTTGTGTGTGGTTTCTTGGCACGTAGCCTTATTCAGATATTCGCAGAGGTATGATAATCATGAACAATAACAGGATCCTTTGGCAGGAAAACTCCAGTGGGAAAATTCTGGTGAGAACTTCTGGTGGAAAACTGACACAGAATTTTTGGTAGGAAGTTTTTTGACAGGCAGAAACAATGGCAAAACATAATTTTTGGCATTTGTATGTTATCTGTCTGTTACACCGTGTAATAAATATTTCAGCATCTGTTTCCCTGAAGAAAAAAAGTATAGACTTACTGGGAATCATCAACTCAGTCACAGAGATCTTGGCTAAAGTGCTCATAGGATCTACTCCAGTTCTATTCCCAGAGGTCTATGAAAAAATGAGGGCAACATATCAAGCATTCTTCCAACATAACCAACAAGCTTTCTACTGCTGAGCAGCTCTGCCTAGCTCATCTACACAAGTCTTATCACTGAAATGCCTACCATTGGTGCAAACAGACAATGGCATACAATTTCCCTTGCTGTTTGCTTGTAATGAACAGTCACTCAAAATAAAGAGGTGTTATGTTTTTCCTTCCTGAGAAGAATCCCACATGTACAACTCTGGGATCAGTTAATCATCAGGCATTGCTTCACAATGAAATTCCTCCTTTGGTTTTGTGAGAGTGTGGAATGTACATATCCAGGTTACAGGTGTTTTTAATGTATATTGATACCAGTATTTCAACTTCTTTGACTGAAGAATGCAGCTCTATAAAACTATGGGCATGTTTTTTTATAAAGATTTTTAAAAGTACTGTTTGCTACATTATTTAGATTTGTCTTTTTCAAGTTGCTTGGAAAAATTTATTTGCAATTATTTTAAACTCGTAATTTCTCCTTGAAATCCTAATTTTTTGATATCTTTGCAGAAATAGACCTGTAAACTTAATGCATATGGAGCCTGAAGGTGCATACCTCCACCTGCATGAATTCTACCCTGCATTTCATTAATCCTCTGCATGATTCCTTCTCTATTTTTGTGAGACAATGTGGTTAGTTATTAAAAATGAGAAGGTTGAAGTATCAAGTTGTATAGTTTCCTACACTAGTAAGAACTGACA
This sequence comes from Manacus candei, assembly GCF_025592945.1. Classification (NCBI taxonomy): domain Eukaryota; kingdom Metazoa; phylum Chordata; class Aves; order Passeriformes; family Pipridae; genus Manacus; species Manacus candei. The sequence continues at coordinate 2,279,395 of NW_026138097.1, forward strand.
TGAAAATAATTTAAAAATAAAATCACTAATTCAAGGAAAAGTTGTAAAAGCTGTTAGCTAATAGTATGTTCCTCAAGGCATCCCTAGAATTAAGTATTTTTGTCAATTATTTAGTAAGTACCTAATTTGCTACTACTGGGGAAGAAAATGACATGGTTGCTTCTAAATTATTAAACAGTATTTTGATGGCATTGACAGAGCAAATAGCAAGATATTGACCACAGTCATCATGCTATAGACAAATTCTTGCAGTTTTCCTTTATATCTTTTTATGTGAAATTGAAGAGAAGAAAAATGTCATTAACTGTTATGAACTATATGTGCAAACTGTGATTGGAAACTATGCCAAGAGTTCACTTTCCTTTAGATTTTCTTGTGAAGTCACTAATTTATAGGGATTTTTCTGAAAAAGCATTTAGAACTTCACAAAGAAACTTGATTACACCATACAGTCAATTTTCTGGCTTTACGGGGTTTTTGCTCTTCTGCTAGTCATTGGCTTCAAGATCTATTTGCAGTCTTTTGAAAGAAACATCTGCGTCTTTAACAGTATTTTAATAAAGTGATACCTAGACAGGCTCATTCCAACTTTACCTCCTTTTTTTTTAGGCATATTCATCAGGAAATTTATTTTTTTCCTCCTAAATTTCAAGTGACTGACAGATGATTGTGTCACATATTCAACTGTAGTTGTCCAGAGAAGTCAAGACTTCATGATGAGGCACAAGGCAGACATATGGGCAGAGAAAGATAGGAGGGCTGCTCATGGTGCCTGGTGGGGAGGAGTTTGTATTTTGGACTGAATGTAGGTGGTTACCGTATATTAATACAGAGAGGAACCGTCCTAGGGGAAGGTTATTCCTTTGTTGTGGAACAGATGCCAGATCCAGATGAGAACAAGAAGATGTTCACAGTGGAAGTACTGGAGTTTCTTTGAATTTGTACATATCCTGGTTCCAGCTAGGACAGAATTAATTTTTGCAGTAGCCAGGAGGGGGCATGGCCAGGATCTGGAGTTATTCTATGCCAGCTCATGTCATTGCTGGGGGCAGGGGAAGGGGTCCTTCCAGGGAGAAGGGATTCCTTTCAGTCGAGCAAGCGTGGTGGAGGGAGCAGTGGGTTAGCGCTGGTCACAGAGAGAGCAGTGAGGTGGCGCTGCTTCCCAGCAATCACATGTGAACTGTTGGCCTATTGTTGTTATTAATGTTGTTGCTGTTACTGTTTGTTTTCCTACCTCATTGTTGTTTCCAGTAAATTGCTCTTATCCTGACCCACGATTTTTACCTTTTGTGCCTCCAGTTCTCCTCTCCAGCATCTGAAGGGGAGGAGGGGGGAGCAAGTGAGTGGCACGTGGTTGGAGAGTCTCAGAGGGAGCACTTAACTGGGGGGTACCATTCCTGAACCATGACAGTACATCATAAAATTTCCCTTGATAACCACACTTACAAGTATATAGCTGTGGCCATATATAGGAATGATCGAAAGATGGGTCACAAACCATTAACAATATTTAGGGTGTACAAGCAAATGAGGTAGTCCAGAGTTCTTTACACTATGTACTTAAATGTTGTAGATCTAGCAGACCTCCAGGGCGCTATTTACAGAATTTGCTGTATTAATTAAATAAACAATGAAGGCCAGTTTAGACTCAAAATTTGAAAGTATTTTTTCATGCTCTCAGGAGCAAGTTTTTTTTTTTTCAGTTTCAAGGACAAGCTTCACCCACAGTCTTAGAATAATTTGTCAACTTATCTCAAGTTCTAGATCCATTGAGAGTGCAGCTTGACTAACAACTGTTGAAAATAGGACGAACTGCTCAACTGACATTACCACAGGAGATACACACAGGCAGACACGGAACTGCATATGCAAGTCCCTTTTTACTTCATGCCCAACATTGTCATAGTGGCCTTCTCATAAGAAAAAATTAAAGCTTTAGCTCATTAGAATCAAATTATGGTTTTTCCACTGAGAAATAGTTCAAAAGAACTTGAAAATGTTTAGGCAAAGCCCCTCATTCCTGCAACCTTTTATTCATATAATAGCTCATGAAATTTTTTGATTATCAGTCTGTATCAGATGTCCTAAGGGTTGAGACTAGATGCCCAAAGGGTCCAAATTACAGTATGGAAACACAGTTCAGGCAATACAGCTGAGAAAACTGGAAATGACTGAGAAAGCAAAAATGGCTTTACAAAAAGGAGAGCATAGTAATTAAGAGTCTGGAGTATAAGCAGAAGTCTGGAAATGTGCACCCACAGTGTAGTTGCATCCCAGAAATTAGATAGGCTCTTATGCCCAACTGTCCACCTGCCTTGCTCTAAGAAAGATTTTTTTACCTTAACATCCATTCTAACCTGTTTGCTGCACGTTAAGCCTGTGACCAGATTGCCTCCAAGGCATTTTTAACCTGTATCATGTTTAACATCCACTAGGCTCAAAGCACTTCATGAAATCGGTCACTGAGAACAGCACATTGTCTTTAATTAGGAAAACCTCTTGGTGCCTTTGAGAGATGGTTATTGTTATATTTCTTCTGCAGGTGTGTGGATATGGGCTTGAAGAATGGGATTAATTTTGTCTAATGTTAGCACTTAATGATCTTTGTGGGTCCCTTCCAACTCAGAATATTCTGTGATTCTGTGATTCTGAAAACCACTTTGGCATCTGGTCTAAGTTAATCTTGTAAGATCCCTCTTGAAGCTAATAAGCAGAGGAAGGGAACTATGGAGGACAGTTTGCCCTTCCCGTCTTAGCATGGGATAACTTGCTTTCTGTGAGGTTACTATCTCTCTGAGTCAAGGAAATACATCATCTTGCTTTCAGATGAGAAAAAGGCAGAAGAAACAGATTCTATTAGAAGTGATTATTTCTTTAAATGAAGCAGTGCCTGCATTGACTTCTAGATTAAAGATAAGACTCTGCTAGTGTGGATGGGACATGGACTCTGGGGAGAACAATTGGTCCTACACTATAGTATTAACATAGGACTCTTTTACTGTTTTGATGGGTTTAGATCTCTAGGGTTCCCACCAAGTAGAAATAACTATTAATTCTGTGTAACATGCCTGACAGGATCCTCTATGCTTGACCAAAAGGTTACAGTATTACTGTGGTGCACATTTATAATAGAAAAGTTGCAGTTGTCAGTGAGGATCACTGTAATCTGGGGAGAGAAATGTCTCCTGCTGATTTTAAACTCAGTGTTGGAATTCTAAATGGTTTTCTTGGAAGATGCTTAGACTGTGAAATCATTAGAGAAACAAAGATTAGTTGGGCATTTCAGGATCACTGACCCAAGCCACTCCTGTGGTACTGCTTGGAAAGGAGTTTTTTCCCCCATAGACATTAATGACCATGTTGAAAATCTTAGGTTGGCCTCATGTAGAATTAAATCACCAACACACTAACACTCCAATCTGAGTAATTGCACATGGACCATCACCTTCAATGACTTACTATTTACACAGTATGTTACATTCAAAGTTGAATATGAAAGAAACAGCAGAACTGGACAGAAAAATTACAACTTTTTGTAAGTTCAACCTTTATTTTGACATCTTTAGGGGAAAGTCAACAGATACTGATTCACAATTGAAATGGAAGATAATAACTGCAGAATTTCAACCTCAGAATTCTCAAAAATTACTTTAGAACCATTTATAGTGGGCGATTAGCTTTACAAAAGATCTAGCCAACAGAGCTGCATTACTAACTGATGGCCCATTGAAGACTGGAGTGAGGGGGGAAGAGTTTTGATTCGGTAACTGACCCTCCTCGCAAAGGAGAAAACAGTTTTTGGGTCCCTCTCTGGAACAGAGACAGGGTCTGTGTGCGGGCATTTTGGAGAAAAAGCCTTGAGGCCTGTTTTTCTGGCTCACGACCTGGTCAGCCCTGACCACTGGCCTCGACTGGCTTACACGCTGCCCTTGCCTCCAGCCCGAACCCATCGTGTTTTCATAGGAGAGTTTTGTGCTCACTGGGAGAAAGGGAGGAGCCTTGAAACAGCGTCAGCCGAGAACAGCAGTGAGTTCCATGGGGGTGGACTGCTTTTCTTTTCCTCTTCTTCCATTGGGGGAAGGGTCCCCATTTTTTTGGCTCCTCCCCTGATCCCCAACCTCCCCCTCAGACCCAGCGCATGGCGACCGCCAGAGCCCGACAGCGCCCCCTGCAGGCCAACACCGAGCACTGCAGGCCCTGCACCTCCGGCGATCCAACAGCGCCCCCTGCCGGCCGGGATTAGAACTGCACTAAAGACAGAGAAGTATTCAGACCTTTTTCTTTTGTTTGAGGGGGACTTTTGGTACAGGACTATTGTCTAGTTATTTTTTTTGTGTTCTGTTACTATTCTTGCCAACATACATATATCTTTTAATAAAGGGTTGTTATTTCTTCTTTTTTCCACACTTCCTCAATTAGAACCCCTTAATTTTGGATTTCCAATTGCTGAGAGAGAGGAGTTTGGTCTACCTCATAACTCATCCTCTTTAGCAAACATTCCAGTCTCATCAAACTGAGACAGTCCCCTGGTATGTCAACACTTAGTAGTTAGATGGATTAGGCTGGTAATGAGTATTCAGGCAGTGATAACATATCTTTTGGTGATTTTGTTCATTGTTTCCATTCAACCTATGCGTGCATTTTCTCCTGATAAATGGTTTTCCAGGAGGCTTTTAAGCAAAGCTCCAAATCACTTGAATCCTAGTATGATGTACATACTGGCAAAGTTTTTTAGACAGATTACAAAAAGAAAACTGGGTGGCGACTTCTTTCTGAAGGATCTTCATCTGTATAGCAATTTTGGATTCATTAATGTATTTGGGAGCAACCTCTCCCATCTCAGTGCACTCCAGTCAGGTCACTGTGAGTGACACAGAGCCTCCCCGCGCTCCAGGTACAAGGTCTAATGGTGTCACCCATTACTCCTCTCTCCACTGGAAAAGTCCCTATCTACCAAGAGCTTAGATTCACCTTGACAATTCCACACCAGATAAATACGTACAAATATCTCATGTCACGACCTTTCTGTTCCACATATTCAGCATGTTTCAAGAGTATAAGCAGACATAGCTCAGGCTCAGAATGTATAAATACAGAGATTAAAATGCCCTTTTGTCCTAGAGCTTGGCCCCTTGCGAGGCAGGGAAGCACATTGGCTGCACAATACTAGGAAGCCAGCCCAGAGGCCACTTGCAGGTCTCATGGCTGACTGCTGTGATTGCCACAGGGACTATTCAAGAGGCCTGAACACAGATCAGCCAGAGCAGCTCAAGTGCTGGGTTTGTCTCATGGAAGTTTTTGTGGAAGAAAGTGGTCAGCAAAGGGAGGGGGTTGGAACTTTATATACGGCAAACAAATTACATTTTCATTAATATTGCAAGCCGTTTTTGCAGAAGAAGAAAAAAATCCCTGCTTTATTTTAAGATTTTTAGTATGGTTTGATCTGAGATTTAGAAAACACAAGAGAATCAAGCCTTCCAGACAAATGCATTTACCTTGACGGAATGCATTTGCAATAGCTTTACAACAATGGCCTAGAGAATACTTGCAATTCACATTGGACTTTTTTTTTCCTCTTTTTTTTTTTTACTGCTCGGAAAATGGACCTGGTTCGTGGGCCTAATTCACAGCTACCACACCTACTCTTTCTGCCCAGAGAGCGAAGAGAATGAATAGGTCAATCACCTGACATATTTCCATCCAATTTCAAGGGTAGAATGTGTTCATTTTCTGACTAATGGCATGTCATTTTGCAGAAGCCTTTGGTCGCGAATTAATCCTGGAATCAAAACAGATTTTCCGGGGAGCAATCTTCCATCAAGTATTGATTTTTTTACACTCATGGAGTCTGTACTCCCTAATTTAACCTGACAATGATTCTGCACAATGGGCTGGGAGCACCTTGGCAACTTACAGAAGGAACTTTTAGTGTCTTTTCTTTCTGCAAAGTAGTGGAGGATGGGGGGGTGGGAAGTGGGGGGGAAGAAAAGACCCAAACAACACAGTTAGTCACTGTGGGAGTGTTTACTGTCTGATGTTTTATATCTGATTATTTGGAATGGAGAAATAATGCTAACTTTAGAAGTAATGTAAGTGGAGATGTCTCAGAAAGATGCATGACTCTGTGAAATCCTGTTTATGGCAAGAGTTCCCTGCTGCTCCTGCGCCTTTTCCTCACCCCGAGCACTCTTGGATGCTAATAATACAAAAACTGCAATAACATCTCTGGTTGCAGCTGATGCTTTTATGAGATGACATTTTACTCTACAATAAACAAACAAACAAACAAACAAACAATTTCTTACACACATAGAAGTATAAAAATATGTCCAAAGTTGTTTTTAGACTCTGACCTCAGAAATCCAACTGCCAAAACCTACACTTTGCTTTTTTTGTTCTCTACAAGACAGACTCCTTTGTATCTACTTCTCTTCATGCTCCATACTAAACTCTGTTCTAGCTGTTTGTCCTATTTATTTGACTACTTACACCAATGAGAAAAGATGAAAAATCTATTATTATGGAACAGTAATAAACGACAGAATGAAAAGTGAGAAATCATTTAGAGACAGAAAGATTGATGGGACAAGATGTGAAGAAAAAGCCATCAGATACTGCTTTTTAACAGAAAACTAAGATGGGCCATTTTTGTTTTTGAAGGTACTACTGCAGAAGCGAAATAGTGCAGTGTAATCATCATTCCCAGGTTAAAACTCCTTTCTTAGAGATGAGAAGCAATACATATATTTAAGAGATAGTGGACAAAGTGCCCATCCTTCTGCCTTATTCTGAAAATGAAATGGAAGAGATTTTAAGCATCTTGCACAAAGATCTTTACAGAAAAATAAAAACATCTCTGCTGATGATTTCTCCATTAGAAACGCTTCATTACTGGAAACATTGCTATATGACCTGAAGAATAATACTTTTTTTCCTCTGCCATTTTAGAGGCACTCACGATTTGAGAGGTGTTTTGTTGGAAATCATTTTTTCCCCTCTATAAAACAGCCTTTCAGCTTTACTTTCAATAGAAGAAATATAAAAACCTTTCTTGGCCTAACAGGAAAAGGTTTGGATAAAAACACCCCAGTCCTTCCTTCAGTTTGGCTACCAAAAACATAACATCATAATTACATTTTTAGGCATATCATTCCTGATAGATAGATCTGACTGTGCAAATTTGTGATTGATGGGCCTGTCTCATTGTCAGTGCTAAATTCAAAAGAGGCCAAGAAGTGCAGAAGAAAATGGCTTCAGAAAAGACTGTGTCTGGCTGAATCAGGACCTAAATGCCTGAAAATGCAATTCTAGAGCATAATACAGGATATATTTGCTGAAAATAAATAAACCGACGTACACAGAAATAAGAGGTCCACATACAGTTTCAATAATGATATTAAGTAATAAATCAGTAATAGTTGCTCCTGAACACTAACAATAACATATTATTTCTCCATTGTACTATTTCAGGAATACCTTGGAAACCACAAGATAAGTGTTTTCTGGCCTCATCAAAAAGGTTAGGGTGAAGAATCCTTGTGTGAAAAGTTTTGAGTGATGGAATATGTTTAAATTGATACAAATGTTTATAAAAGTGCTTCTAGGCATAAAGATGATGACTGAAATCATACACAGGAACAGTTGAAGACAGCTCTCTTATTGTTAAAGAACTCTTTTCTTGCAAGTTTTTTTTCTACTTTCATCTCATTTTCCAGAGATATTTTGAAAGAGGATTGCTTCTTTTCTTCCTTGTTTTATGAAAGTGCCTTTGTACATTAGCAAAGTGCTTTAATAACATGCACTTTGTAAAAGTCAAAAGTGCTCTATTACCCATAAGTACAGAAGTAAATAGCACTTGTTTTAATTGAAAACATCAAACTTTTGTAGCTCTAAACACATCAAAGACACATCCATTTGTGCATCTGTTCCAAAAGGTGAATTCCACTGCTTTTAGACAGACTGCAAAAAATCAAGCTTATTAGAGCATTGAGAAATTTTCAAATTGAAATGCCTTTCAACCTTCAAGTGGTTAAAATATGGAAATGGTTAATGCACTTAGCATGTGAAACCACTTTGAAATAGTGAGTGGTTTAACCAATTATCCCCATCAGCTGAGAAGTGCCAACTGACCACAGACACTGTCTGACTTCAAGGTAACACATAGTGGTTTACATTTTAATGAAGCAGTTTAATCTATAGGTTAACCAGCAAAGGGAGATTTAAACTGTTGTGTTTTACTTTACAGGAGCATGCACTCAGCCTTTTGCTGTGTCTTGATTGAAGGACAATATGATTTTGAACCACTGTAACTTGAGATTTCTTCAAGTGTACTTAAACTTTATATACACAGAAAAATGTAGTGATTTGCTTCGTGTCAGTGTAACAAAACTTCTTCTAAACTAATTTATCTTTCATCTTTCAAGAGAAAATTTAAATGGCTGAAGTAGTGTCTTATATGTAGTTGGTCAGTTACTAACTTAACCGGAAAGAAGATAGGGATAAAGAAGTGACAAGAGTGATTTCTGAGCCAAATTGAGTTACATTAATAAAGCTTTTGAGACCAGATGAGGACTACTGGCTCTTGATACAGACTATGGGCAAATGATGAACACAATCACACAACCATGCCTTAACAAGTTACCATCTGTCAGGCAAGCTATAGTAACTGACTATGATTAGATTTCATTTTGATAAAAAAGCTAATGGAAAGAGGACTAATAAAACCAAAAATCAATCATATCCCCACCCATCACAATACTAATCGTATTTAAAATATCTGTCCAGGACTTGACCTCCTGTTTTCTACAGGTTTCTTGTCCTTTAAATAGTGAGCCTTCTTTTTCAAAAGCTGCCTGTCAACTATTATTATTTGTGTCATCATTTGCCTAAGGGCTTGTGTCAGGACTCCAGCCATGTGGTACCAGCACATACAAGTTATTGTCTTTCTCTGGCTGACAAGGGTGGCAGTAGTGCTTAAAGTTTCCACGGAGTAACATGCTGTATGCAAAATCCTGATGTAACTTCCACATGAGGGCTGTACTACAGCCTTAATGGTGTATGATGCTTCCATGTGGACAAAACCTCTTTCTTGTAAACTCAGGAGCAACAGTACAAGGCTCTATGTCACTGACAGTGAAGGAATGCTGCAACTACAGGCAGAGCTGATTTCAGAATTGAAGTCTCTTGATTCTCCATACCATCAACAGAAAGCAAAATTTTCTCTAACTAAAGTCAAGCCTAACAGGTAAAATACATTTCTTGTTCAACAGAATGGCTAGCTCTGTAAATTCCTTAACCTCCTTCTGGTGCACTTCGCAATGTGGGCAGGAGTAGGTATTACATGAAGATTTCTTACGCATTTTTCAGATCTAAAAGTAGAAATGTACCTGTGCAGAGTACAGACATTTGGACAAAATTCTGACACCCAAGAATCAGTAGTCTAATTTTTCTTTATTTCAAGCAGGCACGTGTTTATTGAGGATGTTGTATATAACACCTAGAATGTTCAACTGACACCATTCATTTATGGCAAGGGGAACAAGATGTTGCTAAAAAAATTAAGTTACATTTAGGACCCCTACTTTAAACTCATTTTAAAAGCATGTTGAATCCCCAACAACTCCGTCTGAAATGAGTGGTGAAGGACGAATGGTTTTCCACTTTCAGATAGAAGCCACAGTTAGACATCTGCATTTTAACTTCAGAGTTTAACTTCAGATGCTGTATTTGACAAATTATATAATTAATTTATCATCAATTACCCCTACATAAGGATACAAAGAACATAAGATATACTATGTGGCATATCCCTTACAATAGGGAAAAGATAAAAAAACCCAGTGTACACTTTTTTGTATGTATCCTTTCAATTTTCTTTTCTTGCTTTGTGACACCAAAGGTGAGTCGTTTATTTAGAAGAATATCTATTTAATGAGTTTATGTCAACTTGCAACTAAGAGACAGTCCGAATTACACTGTGGTGTCCTAGCATTGCAGAAGAATTGTGACAAAGCATCATATCTGAAAGGAATAATCACAATGAATAATGGATGACTTGGTGCACACAAAGAAAATATGTGTGGAAAGCTGAAGTGGTCTGCCGGGGTTTGGAAGTTGTTAACTCACTTGTCTACCATTGGTTTCTGTGTTGCCATAGTTATTATATTGTCTCCTTGCATTGGCTAGCCAAATGGCCAATCCCCTCCTTCGCCCAGCAGCCCTTATAAGCTGTGGGAAATTTGAATAAAGCTCTTCTTCGCTGTTGGATTCCCTGCGTGGTCTCTGTCTCCTGGCTTAAGTGCCTCCGCCGCCAGTCCCTGCCACGAGGGACGGGCGGCGGGGGGGTGATTCCAGCCCTGAAAACCTTCACAGAGAGGCCGGCAGTGACCCCCCAGAAACCCCTCGAACTGCAACAGTGGTCATGGCTGGTTTGGTAAAGGTGTGGTGTGACAAAAGTCTACAATTACCTTACAATTTATCCTTACTTATACATACTCTAGTAATTCAAAATATCTTATTAGGAACTCTGGTTGCTAATTAACATTACTAACTTGTAAAGGAAAACTGACCCATTGTGTTTTCTCCTGGATTAATGAGCTGGGTGAATTAATCTTGCAATTAGGTGAGCATCAGAGCTGGTAGCAGAGTGAAGCACTGAAAAGGTACCAGAGGCAGTAGAGGTGGGGGCAGAAGTGAGCTGTAAACTCTCAGAGGCTCACCATACACTTAAACTCACAGTCATGGGCTATTTGACTGGTGAAATACTATTTTTTATGGTGGGTGCAACACAAAGAGAAAACAAGCAAAAAGGTGGTATGAATCAGCTGTTGGGCAATCAAGAGCTTAAGCTGCTGCAGTTCTTTCTGCTATGGGTCTGCCCATGACCACTGCAACAAGTACTAATGATTTTGATTTCGTATTTGCAATAGACTGGGAAGATGCACTCCAAATTTACCGTTCTGTCAGTATGTGGTGCCTTATTAAGCCTTCTTGCTCAGTCCTGTCCCTGAGTCTAACAATACTTGTATTTCTGAGTAGGCAGTCATGACAAGCCTGTGGAAGCAAAGGTTTCTTGGTCTGACTGTAAAACAAGCACCTCAGAACATCCAAGTGGTTCCAGTCTCCAAGATCCAGGTGAAACACTTGCAGACTGCTTCTCTCCAAGGGAGCCTTTCTCTCAAAGCAAAGCTAACATTGCATAGCACCTCTCAGGGCAGCTGGAGCAGCAGCTTCTTAAGAGACAGAAAGGAGAATTTGCTGGCCAGGAACTTGTCCCATCATCCCGGAGAAAGATGAGCATGGCAGGCTTAGGGAGCGTGAGAATCTAGGTTCAGCCCAGATTGTCTGGCAGGTTCATGATGATAAGACAGATTTGAGGCCATGCCGGGACATTAGCCAGTGAGTCAGGCCGGGTCAGTGCCAGGGCAGGACTGTGGGGAGCTGGAGGTCAGCACTCCTGAGACAGGGACTGATGGCCCCAGACTGCGCTAGAACAGGCTCCTTGAGATGTAGGCAAGGACAGGGACAGTAAGGTCTGTTGGTGACCTTAGGGCCTTACCAGTACTGGTCTTTGCACAAGGTCATATCCTTGAGGAAGCAAACCCTAAAATCAAACTGATACACCCTGAAAATCCCACCAGAATTTTTCCCCCTTGAAGGGAGAAAACCCACTGACTCCTAGATCCCACCTGCCATTTTGCCAGCCCTATAAATCTTCACCAGGATAGTCCATTCTTGCTCCACCTATGCCTCCTGAGACAGCTACTGGTTTTTGAAACACCCTCTTTGCTACCTAGAAATTGCAGCAAAATGACTTTAAAATTGCCCCTTCAGTTTTCCATGTATTTGCTAATGCACTCATACATGTTACTTATCAAGACAAATGCTAATTGCTAGATAGCAGAGTAATTGTCAATAGTGTGGAACTTAGTTTTCTAATATGTAGACATCTATATTGGTTGCAAGTATTGGAATTGGTAAGGTTTAAATGTCAGCACCATTTTAACATGTATAGAAGTCTGTAGAATTAATGATGAGAGAGATTCTTACTGTAAATGTATTGGAAATGGCAGCATTCAGTTACCTGTAAATGTTAAAACATTGTCTACTTAGAGCTGACAAAGACAATCAGTAGATGCATGCTTTAGTTTGTCAGACATTCAGCCCCTGAAGACCTGTTCTAGCTCACTTTGTGTTCATCTGAATGTTATTCATGGCGCCAAGAGGAGCTGTCTGGCCCAAGATTACAGTGACTTCTGCCCTTGGGAAGATGGGGGGAATTGTAAATGCCTCACTGGTGCTCTGGTGGTGGTTGGTGTGTGAGTGCTGCAGTGGTGTACCCTGTACTCACCTGTTCAGAGAGGTGGCAAGAACACTGTGGTAAAGGCTTTCAAAGAAGGATAATGGCACAATCTGCCCTTTTGGGAAGCAAATGGAGAGCAGAGTACACAGGGCTTTTCTCCAGGGGTGCCCTGCCAAAATGCAAACACAAAGAGTTTTAATGCTTCTGTACAACCTGTGGCTGTTTGGATGGAAAACATCAGTGTTCTTAGAACTGAGTAATTTATATACTTTCATGTAAATAGTTCCATTATTTTAGATTGTATTGGGTAGTGGAAAATAACCATCAGCCTGTATTGTTCAACACCAGTGCAGATTTCTTTGAGTAATTTCCAGTAGTTACAGACTATCTTGACAGGATAATTTATGCTTGAATTTCATCCACTTCACAACATAACTTGCTGTTCACCACTGAACTTTACTCTTCCATCACATTTGAGAGGAAACCAGTCCTCTCCTGAGTTCGAAGTCTGAGTATGCAGCTGGCTTCTTTTACATCCCAGAGAGATGTTTTTGATAATTATTTTATTTGTGCTTTATGTAATATCTCTCAAAGTAGCTAGCGAAGATAGTGCATCTACCACTGAAGACTTAGTGAAAATGATTGAGTTTTAGACCCAGACAATAAAGATGGCACTGCAGCAAAAATCCCCAAATGTCTTCAGAAAGCAAACACAGAAAGATCACCAAACAAAATTCACTAATGAGTTCCAACACACATGGAAAGAAATATTTTTTCCCAGTTTTTATTCAGGTCTCCCTCACCGTTTCCTGCCATTGACACTACTTATAGTCTGATCTCAGAGAATCCAAATTCTCTCCTGCTCACTTCCTTCCTTGCAGCGGCTAATAAGAAGTTTTATTAATTTAAAACTGTTCAGAATCTAGGCAGGTGTACAAATATCCTATCCCCCCTCCTCTTGCAACATCCCTCACACCCCCGACAACAAATGTCTGTGATTTTCTTCCAGGAGGATGTGTATGAAAAGACTGAAAAAAATTGTTAGGCTTTTATATGGTTATTTTATGTGTGCATTTCACTTTGCTGCAGGCAATGGGAGAAGAAAAAAAAATCAATCCATATTTGTGCAGAATGAAAAGATGACAAGAAAAAAACCCTCTCTCAAAATATTTAGCTGTGTGGTATAAGGAATGAAATCATCAAAAATACTTGACCTGTTCCCCTGCTGCTGCTGCTGCTGAGCCCTTAAAATACCCAGACACATTAAGAAAAATTGTTAGGAAGATTTATTTTGGGGAACAGGCTGTTCTTATTCTGGAGATTAGTACTAGACTTCCTTTTTCTGAAGCTTGGAACCTCCTCAGTTAATTTAGGGGTGCTAATTTAGGGGTGAGTGCTTTAAAATGCAACTGAAGCCAAAAATAACATAGCAAGGCATTTCTTGAGACAGAGGCCAAGTGGGTCAACCATTCTTTCCGCAATGGATTCAAATATGTCTACAATAGCCACAACTGCATCGTCTATGCATCTGTATCTGTATCTATGGCATGTTTGTGTGTGTATATATAAAAACATGGAAATACATATATTCACATAAACATGTATATGCTCATTTGCATTTGTGTGAATAGGTATTCACATGTACCTCCATGGTAAATGTAGTTAATCTTGCATCTCTTCCAAAAGGCTGAATGCTCCTATTAAGCCTCTAGGAGATGCAGAAAGAAAGTGTACTTGCAATTGGTTTGGTTGAAATATACTTGAAAAATAGTTTATTTAAAATGGGAGCACTTCTGAATGGCTTAAACATACAACCTTACCATGACAATGGATTAATAGTGGGTAACTCGAGCAGGAAAGATTAATATTACTCATAAAACCCCTGGTGTAGAATGTTTGTTGTACTGCCAACAACACTGCATAGGAGGTGATTTTTTGGTCCCTGGCAATGATTTTTGCACAACATACCGAGTAATCTTGTCTACAATGCAATTTTTCTACCATAAAACTCGTAGAAGGAATAATACAGCTCTCATTTTTCCTCTAACTTCTAAGGAGAACTCTAAAATATATACTTCATGCCAGTAGTCCATAAACTCCACTTGTGCTCAGGCACTATGCAACTGGAGGCTACCAAGATCAATAAAATCATTGAACCCACATCTAGAGTTCTGTGAAAATTTAGAGAAGCATATATATCTGTATGTAGGAAAAATAGACAAAAAGGCTGTTGTTGGTAGGAGGAGCAAAGTCTGCTGGATTTAGACTGCGAGACAGTGAGCGTCAGAAATGTGATGTTCATGGTTTGATGCCAAAGCAGTATAAATTCAGGAGAAGCAGCACATTCAGGAAATGGATTTAAGGGGGATGGATGACTGGCTCTGGCAATTGCTAATAAGACACAGAATGTTTCCTGCCAAGGTCACTGATTTTACTCCATTTCATTATCAATTATTAAATATCTCTTCCTCTTATTATTAGTTTACAAGTTGTTTTCACATGAGGGATGCCATTTGGTGTCCTATGTGAGGTGAATAGTTGATGATGAGTCAGGCTCAAGGCAGAGTTGTATCTGTAACAGGAAAATTGTTGTTACATTGTGTCATGTTAAAAGAAACAGAAAAGAAGAACTGTCTGTCCAACCTGTATTAATTTTTTTTTCTTTTTTACTATTGGTGTTCCCCCCCAGGAGATCAAAGGCTTTTAATGTCCAAAACAGTCTGTTAGCATCTCCTTAGATGAGACTTCTCACTTAACAGGTTCACTGAAATGGACAGGACATGTGATACCGGTTATATATAGACAATACTTAGTAGCAATAGGGAAACCCCTCAATCAGTTTCTCCTGTGAGTTATTTTGTCGTCAATGAAACTGTCAGCACGTAAAAATGGACTCACTCTAACAGTTCGTGAAATAATATGTTTATTAATACAAATTTGTGATAATTTATATGGTTCATATAATTGTAGCAACAACAAGGCCGGGCATAAGCACACCATCTAAGGCAAAGCAACTTACAAAGAATACTAAAATCACAAAACCCAAGCAAAAACTCTAAAGCAAAGCCAATTACAAAGCACATGCTCTAAAGCAACTTAAAACAACTTACAAACTTAGAGTAAAATCTTAAGTACATACTCTAAAGAAAAAGCAACTTACAAATAAGTAAGACAATTTACAAAGAATGAGTAAAGCAAAAACTTAAACACAAACTCTAAAGTAAAAGCAACTTACAAAAAAGTAAAAGCTTTAAAGTATTATGAAGCAAAAGTAAAATTAGTATATATATCTATATATATATATAGATACAAAGCAATCGCTCACCGCAAGGCATCCCAAGAGAGTGGAGGGAGAAAAGGTAGCCCGTTGGTTACCTCCACAGAATTGATGGAATTTCCCCCCGATTTTTGGTTGAGTCCAATCTCTTTTTATACCTTTTTTCTTTAGGCAGTTTGAGTGGCTGCAGTCAATAAATTAGTTTTGGGGTGATAGAGAGATGAAATAGGCCCAAGGGTCCACTTCCTGGCATCTAGGATGTTCTCCAAAAAAGGCTGTATCTTCATATTGCTCCTTTCTCCTTTTTAATCCTTTTATCATTTCTGGGAATGTCTCCCTGGCTGCTGGGGTTTTCCAGAAAGCCATCAGAAGGTTTTTTTTCTCCTTTTCTATCACCTTATCTATCACCTTAAACATTGGTAGTATCTTCCACTCTGTCAGGAGTCTCAAGAGGAAGGACAAGGTCTATGTAGGGGTATAGAGCTTGGTTATTTTTTTTCTCTCTTGCTGTATGTGCTATACTACATCAATTAAAAAGACAGGTCTTGATTTTTCCACCTGTCTGATACTTCCCATATGCAATAAACCTCCTCCCAGCATGGTAGCAGGGAGCGTATGAGGTGGTCAGCTTAGTACAAAGTAGTTGTCTCTCTACTCAGGCATACTTATGTGTAGAACCATCTTACCTTATGAAATAAAAGTAATGAATTTTGATTTGTCTTCTTCACCAAAATGTCATCTTAAATTAGAATTTAAGAGATTGAGAGGCAAAGAAGGGATTTGATAATGTCATACAGGGAAATAAAGAAAAAGGCTAAATTGCTTCAATACTGATATTAAAAACAAGATCCTGTTTCAGGGCCTTTTTTCTCACAGAATCCCTTGTTTAGGGGAAACTCTGTGAGGTTCTTTCAGCAAGTCAGTCCTTAAACAAATAGTTCTTCTTCAGAACACTCATGGTATGGTTTTCATGTTGCCAAAGGAGAAAAAAAAAGATTATATATTACTGAGGATGCAAGTGAGCAGAAAATTCAAAGCACAATCATGAGTTGGTGTGAATCTCTCTAAAGGACATGTTGAAACTCTGAGGCAGTGAATAGTTTTCTGCTGTTTGTGGGGATTGGATGGGGTGAGGTTTTGGGTCCATCCGTGCTCATACATGATATTTCTGTGCTCAGCCTTTTCCTTGTTCCATTCTTTTTTGCACCTTTGCCATTGGAGCAACTTGTGTGATTGCCCTTTAACCTGTTTCAGTCATAGAGAAGTGAGTTGGCTTAAAAAATTTGAAAACTAAATATTTATTGAGGTTGTCCCGGCTGAAATAAGATAGTGAATAACATGAGAGTATCTGCTGGAAGATCTGAAGAGGTAGCCTTCTTCAGCACTTGGGGATAGGGGTGAGGAAGGAACATAGCAGATAATCCTACTGTCGAGGGTGTTTGAAGAGCACATTTGCCTATGCCAAGAGAAAATTCTGGATCATCATCATCTGAAATTTGTTTCCTGGGTTGGTCTGGGTATGAGGCTGTTGGGGAAGACTGTAAATTGCACCTGACAGTTATATTTAGTCTTTGATTCTGTTCAGGCTGTGCTGTAAATGTTAAAGGCAAAGGAAAGCAATGGCCAAAACACTGAAAAGTCTGAAGGAAAATCACCGGGACTGACCAAGCAAAGGGGAAAAAAATACATATTGATTATCTGGGTGCGGGGTTTCTGCCAAGCATGATCAACCTTCATTCCAACAAACTGAACTGTATATAGACTTTACTGGACTCCTCTAACCCATTTTACTGCACAGGTGCTGAAGGCAGTGAGCTTCAGAGCTTCACTGAAAGCAGATGAGCATTTGAAAAAGAGGAAAGTATTGGAAAGAAATGTCCAAACCCTGTACAGGTCTGTAACCAACACCCCGGCAGCTAAGCAATAAAGCTTCTTAAGGTAAACCTAAGTACACTATACACTTGAACATCTTCCCCCAGTTTAAATAGGCTGCTTCCAGTGTGCAAAATCTTGATGATAGAAGCAAATATGGATGGCCTTAAACCTGCCACAGATTTTGTTAAATTAATGAATGAAAAGTTGTGTTTATTTCTCTCCTGTGTTCACAAGTAGGCCAATCTTCTGATATAAACCCTGATCCAGAAAAATAGACTTTCTAATACAATACCTTGTAAAGAGTTTCTATGAGGAGGCTATTTTACTCTCCTTCTTCCTTTTAAACACCTTCCCAGTGCAATAGGAATGGAATGTTTTTTCAGCTAGAGATTTTTTTCATCCTAAATTACAATATATCTACTGTATTGGAAATTCAAGTGACAGACTGGTTTTTTTTAAAGACAGTACCTCTCCACAGTAAGAAAGAGTTTTACAGGAAGTCGAGGCCTATGTACCTGTTCTTATGGGAAAAGAGTTGTACTCATTTATTGTAATTGAAATGCACCCCTGCAAAGTTTACTTCTCTGAAAAAATTAGCAGTGGGCGTTGTGAAAGGAGGAATGTGAGATCAGACACTGGTCCTTTCTGGTATGCTTGTTCCCAGACATCAGTGGCTGGTCTTATAAAATTACAAAGAACTGCAAATACCAGGACTAATGACATCTGGTCTCCTGGGATGTGCATCTCCTGGTAGCTTGAGAGCTCAGTGTGATATTTTTTCCTGCAGCTGGGGTTTTTAGAAGGACTTTCTTTCTCCTTACCCATGTTGATTCTCTCTGGTATTGAATAAGATTTGAGCTTACTGAAGACTTTTTCTCACCTGGGACTCTAATCTGCCTCTTTCTTCTCTGGGCTATTTTCATTAAACCTGTAGTTACCTGTCTCCCTTATGTCAGATTAATTTGAAGCTGGCCAATGCTTTAAAGCATTGAAGTTAAAATAGTAGATAAAGAAGGAAGCATGCAATTAATTGTTTCTTTATAATTCCAAGCTAACACGGCTATGTAAACGTTTAAAAACATGCAGATTGCTTACCTGAGACATGACTGGACTAAGCTGGAGATGCTGGCTTTGCATATAGGCACATTCATTTTTACGTAGT
The DNA here is from genome assembly GCF_025592945.1 of Manacus candei. Classification (NCBI taxonomy): domain Eukaryota; kingdom Metazoa; phylum Chordata; class Aves; order Passeriformes; family Pipridae; genus Manacus; species Manacus candei. The sequence continues at coordinate 2,298,010 of NW_026138097.1, forward strand.
AAAGAATTACACATAAGTGAAATAGAAAAAATTGAGCTGTCCACAGTCAAACAATAAGTAATTATGCCATGTGATTCTTTGCAAATGGACATTATCTTCCTGCTTTCTAAAAACCATGAATGATTAGATATCAAGGAGTACTTAAATTAGCTTTAGGAAAATTATTCCTGTTACTTCAGTAAAATAGTCTTAGGCTCAACACTATATTTTGAAAAATGTTAGCTTGTTTAGAACAGCCAGATTTCAATTCTAAAATTCAAGCCATTTCCAGACGTAAATGTAACTTGTCATATTCTCATCTTCAGCTGACATCTGGGGCCACAGGACCTGCTTTTGATATCACACTTTTAACCACAGCAGAGGGAAGTATATTGTAATAATACAGACTTGCAAGCTTGATGTACAGTGAGTGTATGCTCAGCTGATACCAAGCGATTGATAGGCTTTTATTACTGTGTATGACTGTTCTAACACATCTTAGGAAGAGACATATTCTGTCAGTTCTGCCTTTTTTTTAGCTTCTTCCTCTTTTTTATTTTGTTTTGATTTTTTTTTTTTAACAAATAAATTTGATTTTGTCTTTTATAGCTGTGGTCTTTATTACATATTGCCTGCTGAATAATTTCTTTGATGGTATCATGACCTGTAAAGTGCATATTCCAGTGTAGATTTTTGATCCCTGCTCTTTGTGTTCCTCACTCTGGATGTACAGACCACCTGGTGAGTTTTGATTCCCCAGACTAGCAGATAAGACTTAGAGTCAGGTTGCTGATGCACATGCTTGGGATTAGGTATACCACAGACACAAATGATGCTGTTTTAAGTTCTCTTTATTAGTGGTTAGTATATGAATTTATTAGGGCGCCTTCAGAAGGAAGGATCTTAAATGCAGTGAAACAATAGAGAGTATTTTAAAAACACTTAATACCTCTCGGTCTTGCATTTATCCTGTTTCCCTCCATGTTCCCCTCCAGATTATCTTCAGCAGCGTTTTTGGCAGTCAACTGCTGAGCCAAAACCAAGAGCTCTATTGACTTTATAAGGAACATGCACATACCTTTCCTGTTGAGATACAGTCCCCTTTGAGTTGTTTGTGTTTCAAAAATAATAAAGGACATATCAAGATTTACTGATGGATGAGCTAGAAAAAGTAACAAATATGAATATCAATTCACAAATGCCCTGGGTAGATCCAATCCTGTGAAGACTTACACAAGTCACTAAATGTATCTGTGAAGGTATCATCAAAACATCAGTAACACTAGTTGGGCAAATTAAGTTATGTACATTATGAACTTACAAGATTAATATCTTCAGATTCCACAACTGGAAATACTGACGTAACTGAAAATAGCTGCTGCTGTTCAAGAAACAGCCATTTCTCTTCATCTGCTTTTAACCTGAATGAATTGAGGGGTAATTTTGGAGAAAGTTTCATGCTCCTCTGTTTAAGAACACATCATTGATCTGGAAATGTCAAAAGGACAGAGGAAAAATGGTAAAAAACACCACAGTGCCTTCTCTGCAAAAAGAAATTAAAGGATCTTCATAGCTTTGTCTTCATTTCAGTTTATAGTTAAAAGACAAGTTAATATGTTTTAGAGAAAAGTATAAAGAGTTCATGAGGACATGAGATGTTAAAAATTATAGCATTAGCTGGAATTGGCTGCTGTAGTTGCCAAGCCATTCTCAATGATATTTGAAAAGTCATGGCAGTCAGGTGAAGTTCCAGGTGACTGGAAAAGGGGAAACATACCCATCTTTAAAAAGGGTAGAAAGGAAGACTTTGGGAACTACGGACTTGTCAGCCTCATCTCTGTGCCTGGGAAGATCATGGCACAGATCCTCCTAGAAGCCGTGCTAAGGCAGATGGAGGACAGGGAAGTGATTGGAGACAGCCAGCCCAGCTTCACCAAGGGAAAGTCCTTCCTGACCAACCCAGTGGCCTCCTATGATGGACTGACTATGTCAGTGGACAAGGGGAGGGTTACAGATGTAAAACCTCTGTAAAGCCTTTGACACATTCCCCCACACCATCCTTCTCTCTAAACTGGAGAGAAATGGATTTAATGAGCGGACTGTTAGGTGGATAAGAAATTGGTTGGATGGTTGCATCCAGAGGGTAGTGGTGAATGGCTCAGAGTCACAGTGGGCATCAGTGACAAGTGGTGTCCTGCAGGGCTCCGTTTTGGGACCAGTGTTATTTAATATCTTCATTAATAACATAGACAAAGAATCAAGTGCACCCTCAGCAAATTTGCTAATGATACCAAGCTAACGGGTGAGGTTTCCACACCTGAAGGATGAGATGCTATCCAGAGGGACCTGGACAAGCTCGAGCATTGGGCCTATGGGAATCTCATGAAGTTTAACACAGCTATGTGCGAAGTTATATGCCTGGTTTGGGGCAATCTCCTGTATCAATATAGGCTGGGGGATGAGGGGATTGAGAGCAGCCCTGCCAAGAAGGAGTTGGGGGTGCTGCTGGATGAGGGGCTGGACATGAGCCAACAGTGTGCACTTGCAGCCCAGAAAGGCAAACACATCCTGGGCTGCATCCAAAGGAGAGTGGCCAGCAGATCAAGGGAGGTGATTCTGCCCCTCTACTCTACTCTGGTGAGGCCCAGCCTGGAGTACTGAGTCCAGCTCTGGGGTCCCAAGCACAGGAAGGACATTGACCTGTTGGAGAAAGTCCAGAGGAGGTCCAGCAAGATCATTAGAGGGATGGAGCATCTTTCCTATGAGGAAAGGCTGACAGAGTTGTATGTGTTCAGCATGGAAAAGAAAAGGCTTCTGGGTAACCTAACTGCAGTCTTCCAGTACCTCAAGGGAGCCCACAAGTAGTGATAGGACAAGGGGGAATGGATTCAAACTAAAAGAGGGTAGGTTTAGATTAGATATTAGGAACAAATTCCTTACTGTGAAGGTGGTGAGGCACTGGAACAGGTTGCCCAGAGAAGTTGTGGATGGCCCATCCCCAGAGTTGTTCAAGGCCAGGCTGGGTGTAACTCTGAGCAACTTGGTTTAGTGAAAGGTGTCCCTGTCCCTGACAGGGTTGGATGTAGATGTTCTTTAAGGTCCTTTCCAACCCAAACCATTCAATTAATGATTCTATGATTAAAAACTAACAGGAATGACTGAAGGTAAGCACAAGTACTTCAATGACTTCAAAAAAAAAAGCATGGGCATGCAGAGGTTACATGCTGCAGCCAGGAAATCCATGCTGCTGGGATAATCCTGGTCTCCCCAGGATCAATTGCAAATTGCCACACAATTCAGATTTCTGCAGTGTCACCATCTTACTGTCTTCTAAGACCCTCAGGATCCTGCGACCATTTAAGGAACTATTCTGGGACCATCACTGACACAGAACATACAAGGTGGGAGACCTTCCTGTTGATGGTACTGATGGATAGATTGGATGGAGCATGGAATTTTGTTCATTGAAAACCAGGAGTCATTAACTGAACACTAACATTATGTTAGTGTTAGATGTCTGAAAAGAAGGGAGTGAGTCTATACCTGACAAGCTTGTTCATGCTGTGCTAGTGGAGGCTGGGCCACAATTTTAAGCTGCTACATCACAAAACCAGAATCTTGTGGTTTTTTAGGGCTGTCCCACTCATGTATTCCCTACCACGGTCTTGGTACTTCCAAAGCCATTTTTTGCTGCTCCTTGATTTTGTACGTGAGCTTGTGGCCTGACCCACCCACACTGTGTGTCTGTGTGATCACACACACAGCTCTTGGGCTGAGAAGTGTTTTGACATGAGGCCACTGATCATGCAATAATACAAGAAGTTCAGTGACTATAAAATTAAAGACTCAATATTACATGAACTGCTACGTGTCCTCCCTACAGCTGCTTTGGTGATTATACAAGGCTGCTGCCAGCCTTTTAGAGAAACCAGGGCAACCGGAGTCTGGATTGAAAAACATTCAGTGCTGGTGGTCTACATGGTGACTCTCTTCTCAGTCTGGGCCAATGTTGTCTGTCCACAGTGTGGCAAAATGCAACAATAAAGGATTGTGAGCGAGAAAAAAACCCCCAACATACAGGTCTGTTGAGCACAGGGAGAGAAAAGGAAAAAAAATTTCCAAGTCTTTAATTATCAATTATTTTCAAGAACTTCACAATCTCATACGGGACTGTTTTGTATTAAAGTTGACTACTCAGATTAAAAAACAAACCACAAGAGAACCCTCCCTCTTGACAAGTCTGTTTTGCTTCCTGAGTGGTTGTTTAATTGAAGTTTAAGTCAGTAGAAGAGAGTCTTTGCTTATCCAAGCCCTGGTAGTACTATAAGCTTTTCTCACAGGTGTACATTTAGACTGTGATCAGTCCTAAAGCATCTGCACAGGGGAACAGGCTGTATAAAAACATGTATTGTACAACTTCTGTGTTGTTCTCTAACACTTAGTGCCAACTCTCCTCCCATCACACCTGTCTTAAGGGAAGGGCAGGGCACAGACAGCATTTATTGTTTATCAAGAATATTGCAAATATGTTCTTTTTTTTTGGGGGGGGGGTGGGCTTTTTTTGCTAGAAGTACAACAGAGAGGACTGGAAAGCATTGTGCTTCTAAAGCTTTTTGTCCTTTATGTTGCACTTAAGGAGCTCTGAAATAGCCATTTCTAGAAATTTGATTTTTAAGCAGTCAGTAAGGGGAGTGGAGTGGTGGTGAAGTCTTATAGTCAGCATTCACTGGCTTTAGGGTAGCATCAGTTTTGAGATTTCAGTGATCAATGGGAACATGATTCAATTTGCAAAGTCACCATTTCTTTCAACAAAATAGATCCAGGTTATTTGGATCTATAATGGTTAGGTAGGGTCAGTTGCCTATGAGGCAGCTAAAACACCTATAGTATGATCAAAAGAGGAAGTTTTGCATTTTTAAAAATGGTAGGGGGGAAAAACCTCTAACCAATGTATGCTTGTTGCTTTATCACTATTGAACAAAGAGATAGGTGTTCAGCTTTTAGTAGGGGATATAAAGGGAGCAGGGGTCATTCTTCACACCCTTGTAGGTAGATGAATTATGTGGGCTTGAAGTATGGCTGTTAGACCATGGTATGGAGGCATGATGCCTAGAGGAGCTGATGCAATTTTGGTGCCCCTATGAGTCTAGGGTGTGCTAGGCTAAATATTATGTTTGCTGTGGAGCAGGTATTTACCAGTGGGTACATGTAAAGACTATACAGTCCCAAGACATCCCTCTTGGGGATTAACTGTGTTGATAAACTCCCTGTGAGTAGGTGGTGTGTGGAAACCTGTAGTCACTACTTTTGTAATGAAGCAGGCACATGATGGGTTAGCCCATAATACAAAATACAAAATGGCAGTGTAGGTAGTACTAAGAAATGACTTCTCCTTTCTCTTTGTTTCCAGCTTCTGTTTACCTTTGGATTCAGCTGCTTTTGTTTCAGACCAAAGGAGGATTTGGGCACCTAAAAACTTGTCTACTTTTCCCACATATGATAACTGGTCTAACAAAATGCTATACCTCTTCCATATCCACCTTGTTTATGAAGCCTCTACCAACATATCTACAAGAAAGCTACCTTTTCTTTCTCTTTCTGATGCATCACATAAAATACAGAAAATGCACAGAAAAGGAAAATTCCAATCTGGAAAAAAACCAGGACAAATAAATATTCCAGGTGCTCCCTGGGTTTTCTAATCAAATAAATATTTTGGTTTAGTTTTTGATTATTTAACACATGATACTGGAAATGTAAAACAATATCTAACAAAATCAAAGGAAAAGGTCTTTACAAACGTTTTGTTTGAGGCATTTCTGTGACCTAATATCTAATTACAGAAAGAAATGAGCAATGAACCTCATGAGCTCTGCAAAAATGCAAGAGAAATCATTTGAATGGCTGACCCAGTCTTGCTACCACACTTCCCTTCTATCACTTACCAGGACTTTGTTATGGAACTGTGGAAGCATGGGGAGATACACTGTTTCTGGCCTTCATGTCCATCTGTGCTTTGCTCCGTTTGGCCTGGGGGATAACACACACTCACCTGAGTGATTCCAGAATATTCCTGAGGTAGATCCTCTACTCTCCATCCCTGTAGAGAAAATAAGACATCGGCAATGCATGCACCCACTCTGGGTACAGAAACAGTGTTTAGTTTTGTAGATAAAGTTATGCCTCACAGTGCAAATGGATTTTCTTTCTTCCTTTCTTTCAAGCATTTAACTATTTTTGTATTGAACTGATGTGAAATTACATGAGCTTGGATAATGTAAATAATGCATGAGATTTAAGACAAACACATAAAATGAGCTTATTTTTCATGTCAAACAATTCTTTATTTTTTATGGTACAAATTAAAAGTGACAGATCTGAAGCTGTTAAGAAATACACAAAGTGCAGCTTTACTGACCATACAGATATTGCTCTAGATTAAGTACAGTTTTTGTCAGTTTTTTTTATTTTTTTTTTCATGTTAAGCAACCTGTGCAGATAAATCAGCTTTGGTTTCAAAGTCAGAGTAGTAAGGAGCTTCTAAATATCCAGTTTGTTTTCTTGGTCACAAGTCCACCATATTGACTCCTTTTGCATTTATTCATATTTTTTAACAACACAATACAGTCCATTTTGTACTGCCATCTTTCCTGCTGCATGCTCCATGCATGGAAAAACAGATCTCTTTGCAGTGCTTCATAAGTGACCCTGGTGACCATTCTGTAGTTTATAGCACATAAGACAAAAATAATAATAATAATAATAACAATAATAATAATAAATAATATCACTTTTTAACAATAAATAAACAAATGTGCCCCACATAATCTTGAGTTGGAAACAAGCAAACCACGTGACGAAAAGCTCATTACAAAATGTTTTCCAAACAGATTTTACAGTCAAACATTGACATGGAAATCAATTTACTCTCTTATCTTCTTATTTGAATGTTGGTCAATAACTGGGTACAAGTAGAGTGCTGAGGTAAAACACTGATGAACAGTTTTATTTTTGTATTTTTTTAAATAGTAACAGTTTAGTATTGCGAGATTGTCAGCAACATTTAGCCATATCTATACAATGTGCATATACCTACATACATTGAGCTTTGGTCCAGCATTGAGAAGACGAGCAAAGGCATTTTACATATTTCTTTTTGGTTATAGCTTGAGTTCTTTGATACGCCTCTACTTGTTCCTTCCTAGCTCCTTTCTGCTTTCTTGTTCTCTCTTTTTATTTTTTTTCTTTTCATTTCTTTTCTTTTCTTTTTTTGGCTTTTTTTTCTTTTTCAGTAGTAACATAAAGAAATTTGAACCATTTGAATGCATTTGATTTCTTCAACTGTCCAAAATAGCTTTTTAGTTAAAAACATAAAAAGACAAAATCAGAACAGTAAGTGAACCCTTGGTTCATTATTCAAATAATATTTATACATATATTTAAAAAAATTCAATTATCAATAAATTGGAAAACCATTAAACAATCACATATGACTGAAGAGACTTTTGTTTCATTTGCTGGTAGCAATCTATCCTTTAGTCACATGCAAAATTAAAAGGTATTCAAATGTTATGAGTACATGAAAATTGTTTACAAATGGAAATGAGAAATGTTGCTAGTAACAAAATAAAACAAAATATTTATGGCCTCCCAAAGATATATGACTCACACATAATTTATCTTCCTAAGAATCTGTTCAGGCACCATTTATGCCTCATTGCAAATATTTGTTTATAGAAAAATTAATATAAGAAGCATTACAACACTTTATAAATAATTTACAAAACATAATACAAAATTAGAAAACTGTAAAAAAAATCACTGCACATGGATGGTTTTAAGACTGTGGGATGAACATTATTTTTTCTTCCAAGCTGGCAATTTATATTTATTTTACATTTTCACTGTCCTAGTTTTATCCTTCTGATATGTACTTTGGAACAGAAAAGAGCTTATGTAACTGCTGCCAGCATATTTTTAAACATTTAGTATCTTTCATACACTGTTTAGTTAACTTTTCTTCTTGAGGGATTTTTCTTCATGGAATTTAGAGCAGTCCCTGGGAGAATTGGAAATTTCATTTTTAGGCAAAGAATGGTTGATGGGGATGGAGCAGGGGAGACTATGGTCTTAAGGATGACTGAATGGGTAATTGTGTATGTGGCATTAATGACTGGGCAATTAGGACTGTGCTGGAGATACGGGTAGGATTTCAGGAGTGTCTGCTTCCAAATACAATCTGTTCTTCCCTGCTTCCCTGTTGGCTTCTGGTTGGTGGTCTGATCCTTATGTAAATTGAACTGTGGCCACAAAATTGGGGCTGTTTGATATAGGTAACAGAGATATTTCTGTGGATATAGGTATCTTTGGAGACAGAGGGCAAAAAACCCCACAAACTCAGAGGGGCAGATGTAGCTATGAGACTCTCTTTACTTTACATGCTCAGCTCGGGTAAAGCATCTTCTTTGTCCCTCACAATTTGCCTGTGGTTACTGAGGTGATTTTCCCCCAGCAGTTATTTATATATCAACAGTTGAAAAAGAGTCAATAACAATCTTCACTCTCCTCCTCATAAAAGCAATACTGAAAATATCCTTAAACATACCCTGCTGAAGCTTAAAGCCTAAAATGCATTTGCTGGACGTGAGCCCATCCTGGAGTACTGGATTGTCAGTGCTCTCCAACCCTGACCTTTGAGAGTGTTCACATTTAGAAGCAGTTTCTGGCCCTGATAATGGTTCTCTGAAACCTCAAAACTCCCCCAGCCATGCAGCAAATACCACACTCTACAAGGCAAATCCCATTAATAAAATAGTGAGGGCCAGATTCAAAGCCTGTTGAAATCAATGAAAGTCTGTTTCTTTCACTAAGTTTTGGAGTTCTCGAGTTCTGGAAAACTCTGTTAATAAAAGAGGTGTTATTTGAAGACTCCAGCACTTCAGGAACTTCCTTCAACATCCTGGGTAGACCAACATCCTGGGTAGACCGGAATCCAGTACAACCATCCTAAGGTCAAGGACTGCAATCAGGAGTTATATCAGCAGAATTTTATCATTTCTACAGTGAGTTGAACCAAATCACTGATGGTTTTTTTTGGGAAGACCTGATCAAGACGCAGCTTTCACCCTAACAGGGTTGAACCCCAAAGGCTGGAGCAGAACTCAGCCAAAGATGAAAATTGCAGACAACCCTCACAGGTCAGCCCATACCCCATCAAGAACCTGAAACACTTTTCTTTTGCCCTAAGCATTGGTATACTTGTAGGTCCAATGACCACAGTATTTTAGTGGTTTGTCCAATCAAAAAGGAAGCCACAGAGGTAAACTGTCTTTAAAGGAATATCAGTTCACCTACATATTGCAGGTGACCCACCTTACATTACCAAGGGATATTCACTGGGTTTCTCTACATCCCAGTTGCTTATGCTAGCCAGTGGCCACAGCAAACACCAGCAGAAACACATCATCCTACTGAAGAAGTTAACAGGGCAAACATCAGTATCAGGATACACAAAAAACGGCAAAAGAAACAAAACACTACCATTGAAACAGTCCATAGTGATCTAATGATCAAAACCTCCTTGTCGCTTCTTGGCCTGTCAATTTGTTTTCATCAGAATCTCAAAAATTTCTTTGGCTAGCAGACTTTGGAGAGAAATTGCTTCAAATGGAACTATAATATAGATGCAGTATCAAACCAAGTGTGCAGTTTATATTTATACTACAAAATGAGTTTTGGTAACCTCTGCAGGTTCACAGCCAAAGGACAGAGAAATCCCAAGCCACACATTTGACAAAAAGCACAATGTTCAGTGTGGGCTGACAGTCCATCAGACATAATCCTAATCCTTCTTGGTCCTATGTTGCATTTCAGTGTATCAATATAAAAGTCTTCAAACAGTACTGAGTTATGTGGGTTTGGGGAAGGGGTGGAGAATGAGCTGGAAGGGAGGAGGCAGTAAATAGAATCAGAACCAAAAAATAAAAAAAGAAAAATGCGAACCAAAAAATAAAAAAAGAAAAATGCAAACCAAAACACACACCCTTAGAAGAGAAACACCAAACCCCACAAATCTCAATAAAAAGAAGTTATTTTTGGCACCCAAACACTAGGAGATTGCAAAACTCTGGACTAAAAGAAAAGGAGGTGACCACTATGGAATGGCTTTAACACCTGTTTGTACACACCTGCAGGGGTGCAAACAAGAATGAGAGAAACTAATCCTGTTGTTTTTCTCTTTGCAAAATACAAATGTAAAAATTCATAACACAATTTTACACTCATAAAAGAGTACACTAACAATCTAGTTTGCAATGCCATGTTTCTGACTTTGGTTAATAGTTTTCATAGTGAATCAGCACTTGATACCTGAAAGGCTACAATCACTCCTCCAGGTGGCAGGCTTGTATTCTCTTTTAAACAGATAAAAGTTTTTTCTTTTTTTTTTTTTTGTTTGTTTTGTTTTTCCTTAAAATGTGTTCATATTTTCATAATATACAGAAAAAAGTAAGCAGTTATTTGGTTTACTTTAAGTCCATTTAAAAAAACTGGCTTTTTCTTTTTTTTGGGAACTAATTCTACGACACACACACACACTAAGTGTTGTGTATTTTTTTTTTAATAGGAAAACCCATGGACATTTATAAACTGTTCTGTCCTTCTTGTAGTTTTCTCAGTCTTTTACTTACAAGGGTGATGAATAGGTATTTTCTCAGAGTTCAAATGGTTGTGTTTCTGTTGGTGCAATTTTGTTTTCTGTGTGGTTTTGTTTTGTTTTGCTTTGTTTTGTTTTTAGGAATTTTCTTCCAGAGAGTCTGTTAAAGGCTCCATAGGAACTGCTGTCGCAGGCTCATGTTGTTTCAAACGTTTAATTGTGTTCTTCAGTGCTTGCCTCTTATTGCAGAACCAAACTCTAACTACTTCTCGGTCATAGTTCAGTTTCTCTGCAATCTCTGTCATTTCTTGCCCAGAGGGATGTGTGTTCTTCTCAAAGTGGGCATTCAAGATTTCAAGGGCTTGTGGCGTGAATGAGGTACGCCTCTTGCGCTTTTTGGATGGTTCACTTCCAATAAACTCGGTAAGGTTCTGCATACCTGCTCGATGGCGGGCCTCAGCCTCAGCCATCCACCGCTCAAGCACCGGCTTTATCTTCTGGGCACTTTTAGGGGTGATGTCCAGCTTTTCAAACCTGGCAGGATACAAAAGGCCAGGGTTCAGTTTGGCTGTCAGACTGCTAGCTATAGTGTTCTCTTGGGCTTCCTGTGGTAGGAAAAAGTGGCTTCTCAGGATGGTGTGTCTGAGGGAAAATTGAGAAAGAAGAGTCTTACACTGATGCTCTGCCAGGGTGGGACTTCCTGCCTGCCTAACTAATTGACTGGCAGAGGTAATTTACAATGGATTATGAAAACTGTCAGGTAGGTATATCTATAAGTATATATATATAAAACTAGATATTTAAGCTAACACATAATGAGCACTACAACAAAATTCTAAGTACACTAAATAATGTAGGTTAAGAGTCACATTTTCATATTTCTGATGATCTTCACAACCCTTAAGACTAAGTCTAACTACAGGAAATGATATCAAAGGTAATTGCATTTTATAATCTTATCTTTGTGATTAATCCTTTTGTTTTCCTTCCCATCCTGTGTTGTCCAAGCACCACAGCCTTAATAATACAAGCCAATGGCAGTCACTAGCCTCTGAATATCAGGTTTCCTTTCTGTTTTTTCAGCAATTTTCACTGTTTGTAAGTTAATGCTATATCCCTTTTCGAGGTTGGAAAAAGATTCCCATAGCCACGGTGGTGTTCAGCTGAAACAGCTGGACACTTTGCAATTATCTTGACTGCCCCCACAATGTGCAAAGAAGAACTCATGTTTTCCAGATGAAACCCAGCATAATAGTCTACTAATATGCTGTGGCACCAAGCTGAGTTTATTGTGGGATTTCTGCAAACTGTACCAGAATGATATCATTTCCTGTAAATAAGGTCTTCTATATATCATTTTGCCATCAAAAGTCTTTTGCCAAACCAGATTTTACAAGTATTATAAAACATCTGGAAAAGCAGCCACACAAAGCTTTAATCCTTTCAAAAACAAGCAGAAAAACTGAGTTCACACTTCAAGTCTTACAGGTAATTGTTTCTTTCCTTTACTGAGTTCATCCTCTTTTGCTACACATTAAAAAATCTTAACCCAAGTCTTCTGGTGCCACCCATTTGTATTTCCCCACTTCGCATGTTGCAGTATTTAATGTTGCAGAAAGGCAACAATTATTGCATGATGCTGCTCTGCTCTCCAGCCCAGCCAGTGCTGAAACACCACCACCACTACTAATCACAGCATGCTCTGGAGATGAGACAACCGAGTCAGTGCCTTTGTGCAAAGAAACTCAGTGACTGGAGTTGGTAATTTTTTGTGTCACTATTCAGCATGTGGAGGCAGCAGAAAATATTCCAGCAAGAAACAAAGCATTTCTCACAAACAAAGAATAAGACAAGGAATAATTTCAGATAATAACACTCCAAAGAATTTGTAACTGGTGCCTGACATCCTAATGTGTTATTGACTACAACATGTCCAGTGATATTTCAGGCTGAAGAGTGTGTTTTCAAATGTATTGTCTCAAGCTAAAGAAAACACTGTTATTTGCATGCAGAACATATCAAGGTGATATATTGCTAATATGACCTGCACAGGCCAGCAGGAGACTCTACTTTTGTCTTTGAGTTGGTTGTTCGACTTGTTTGCCTTACTGTCTCTTCCATTAACCTGGAGTTCATACTGAATCTCCTTTGGTACCCTTAAATGAAAAGTTAAATCTACTATTTCTGAGGAACACATACTTGTTCTTCAACACAGCTTGTCTTGGTGCTTAACAAAAAATGCACAGTCATAGCTTGTTATTACACTCTGAAGTGGTATCCATCTGGAGCATGCAAAAGAAATTAAAAAAACCTGTAACCTTGCAAGTATTTGGGACCAGCTTGTGCACCCATTCCTCATGTTCTGAGTGTTTTCTCAAGGTGTGAGAAAGAATGAATGAAATGAGAAGACAGAAAACTAAACAAAAGCAAAGGAAACTGCAACGTGTCTCTTTAAAGTATAGTATATTAAAGAGCAACTTAAGGCTACAAAAAATTGTCAGTTGCTAAAACTCCACCTGTTTTAGGCATTCTTTATCTACTGACCACAAGGAAGAAAAAAAAATAAGAATTAAACCTTAGTAATAGGGAACAATAGCATTCATATCATTGGCACTGCTTGTTAGTGTTGATACTGTAGTACATGTTTGGCGTAACGATATACAAGTCTTGAAACAAATTTCCCAGCAGTAGTATCCTTGTATAGACTGAATAAAGGTTATTTTCTACAGGGAGGTATCTTATAAGAAAAAACAGTAGGGGAGACCATAGAAGTGAGAGGATCCTATGGAGCTTTTTGTATTTAACAACAATCAATGGGTTTTATGGAAAATCATTGAGCAAAATGTGAGCTGCAAGCTCACTACCCCATACTGATGTTATTTATAACCTTAGTCTTTAACTGCAGGAAAAGTACACTTCCGTTCTATGGGGAATACATTAAAAGTATAAAGAGCAGATAAAAAGACAGAGCATTTCATGGATCACCAAGAACGAAATCCACTTAAATGAGCTTAGAGTTGGTTTCTTGGCTTTCACTGATGGGGAAGGACTATAAGGCATTGCCCAAGAGGAAAAAGCTGTTACCTAAGTGTGTTTGTTACCTCATGCATAAACATGGGATTACTTTAACACACATACATGTATATAAGGCATTTGCTTCTACTTTAACTCTGTCAAGACTGTATTATGATTTCTTATGATTAGGACAGATTTCTGCTTCTGTTTTGCATGCATGGGTTTGTCTTTTATCATTTGGGTGATAAAAGATGAATAGCTGCTGGTTTGCAAGATAGCAGGAAGGCTATTTTTTTCCCTTCTATGTTGCCTAGGTAAATCATCATTAACATCCTCTATGTGAAGTGCTAACCACAGTAATATAGGTTTTAACTTAGCAGGGATGCAGCCATGAAATATTTGTTCAGTAACCCTATCTGTAGAAAATGGCACAGTATGAAGAGGGTCAGCTGGTGCTTATCCAGCATCAGCAGGGTCTCCAGCTCATCTACGGAATTAAGTCTCAGTGCCAGAAACATTGTTTCTCACTTGTTTAAAAAAGGAGATAAAAATAAAAGACCAAAGCTACTCTAGGCTTACACAATAAGAACATTTTATCTGTCAGTTAACATTATTGGCCAATTTAAATCTCAGATTAAATAATAAACTGTAAAGACAGGAGACTCAAACACAAGCATGCTCTTCACAATAAGCTGAATAATTATTAAGAATAAAGGGAGGAGAGTTTATGATGTAACTTGTTACCTGCAGATGGCAGACTGGCTATAGGCTGGGCCTTCGGTGGCGCTTAGGGCTTGGCCAACTTGAGTCTGTGTCAGGCCAAGGGACAGGCGCCGGATTTTAAAAGCTTTGGCAAATTCTCGGATTTCTTCCAGGTTAACCCCATCCACCTCTCCAGTGGCTGTTTGAGGATCTGTTGAGATATTTTTTTAATCATGTCAGTTCTTCGCATCACATATCAGTGGGATAAGCTTACACCAGCTTTCATTGTCAAGATGTTCAAGTTCAATTTTTTTAATACTTATCCCTTTCTCTTCTTCCCCAAACAGAAACAGATTTGCCTTGTCAGGTGTGTTATGAAGTATGTTCTTATTGCTAAAATGCTAACTAGGCTGCATTGTTTGCAGGTGCTGATGGAAGTTTTTCAAGAACTGAACTTCTGAAAATGGCCAGCTCACCTCAGAGTGAGCCCAGGTGCCTGGGCTCTTCACTGCCAGTTAAGCCTTGCAAAATCTTCCCTGGGTTGAGGAGTCATGTTCCCTGTTTTCCTTTCTTATCAGATAGAAAAAGAAGGCTGATGTTAACATATTTATTTCCAGTTTGTGGGGAGGGCTTAAATGTATGTATGAACTGCTTGGATTTTTAACTTAAAATCAGGACTTTCTGACTTATCTAAAATTAATGCCAAATAAGGAGATTCACAACCATTTCTTCCCTTTTCCACAATACACAACACAAACTGCCATCTGAACATCCAAAATAACCCAGCAAATGAACAAACCCAATAAAAATGCTGCCTTTAGAACCCATTTGATTTAAAAATCCTCTTTAAAATATGCCCTTCTGAGAAGCAGCCTTTCAAGCTTTTCATTCTGCTTCCCATCAGGTTGATAATCAAGGAGCAGCAACATTGGATTTGGATGGTAATGCTGCACAGTTTTTTACTTTTACATTAGCCCCTCAGAAGATAATACTTATGATGCTGTGAGAATAAATCTGTCCTTCCTCTCTATAGCAGTTTACTGACACAGAAGCCTTTGTCCCTGAAAGGGCACATAATAAAGCATGTCTACCACAGGAAAGCTCCTTTGGAGATGGATAACTCAGTCAATTTAGGACTTATCAAGGGAAATGACACAACAGCTGGAGAATGGAACTTTCTCCCCCCTCCCAAGCTACTGATCCCTGACTAAATGAAAGTGTTCACCAAGTCAGAGACAGCATGGGACTGGGACAGTGGAAGATTTCAAAGTGTTGTGCAATCCTGCATGTAGTGAAACCATTCTCCCGGTGAGACATCTCTATTGTTCTTCACCTCATTCCTCAGATTTGGAGGTGAAAAGTTTGCAGCACAATAACCCCTCGATTTCTGTAAATGCAAGCAGTTGTGCAAGGACAGAGCTAGACTACATTACTAAACCCTATATAAGAGTGGCTCCTGCTAGTATGACATAGCTGAGGGCTCATCAGCATTACAGTAACAAAGCTTTTATTTTCAGGGGTTTATAAGCCTGGTGTAAAATTTCCTTATGATGGAAAAACATCCTACAAAAAAATCTTTTTGTCCAATAATAGACAGAGGGTAAAGGGTTTTCTGATATATAAATTCAGCCTGTATCTATTCGTTTCTGGAGTGTAAGAAGCAGACACAGCAACAGTATTTTTAAAATTCTTGTGTATGCAACCAGGGACCACAGGTAAACATTCACATAGGCTGAACCTAGTTTTGACAATGCTTCACACTCAGAATCATCTTTCCTGTTCTCACTGCTGTGCTTGAGCTCACCTGTACACCCATTTACTCCTTCAGTATAAAGCTAGGGTGCATATCATTTGCTTTTAAGTAGTCAGTGCTATGACAGTGGCCACTCAGGTTTATGAAGTAATCACTTCCATAAAACACAAATAGTGCTATGAAGACCATTCTATTGACATTATCATATAACAGCATAGGTCTGTTTTACTCTATTGCTATTAAGATACCATCAATACGTAGTCTTGAACTCTGTGAACTAATATATGTATGTACATAAATACATTCAAATAAATAATGGGCTTCGTTTAAGCACATTCTGAGCTCTCAGAATAGTTGTGCATATAGTGCATTTCATATTTTAGGAAGAGCGGCTTATTGAAGAAAGTAAATAAACAGTTGTTTCTTAAATTAATTGAATATTCCAGGGAAGGCAGCCCAGTACCAACAGGAAAATAGAGAATACCAGTTCTATTGAGTGGCTGGAACCTACAGTAACAGCATTTCAAGACTCCAAGTTTATATTATTGCATGAGGAAACAATGGCTGTTGTGTCTATGAAACTATTGGGTGCTGGAGAAAGGTAAGAGAGTTGTCTGGGACCATTTAAGGAGGTATGTGTACATATCTCATAACAAAAAAGAAAGACAGACAAAATTTCACCAGTTGTCCTGGTGGATGGTGAAGGTAGGTGAGGAGAGTTGAAGAAATAAAATCCACAGGCTCTCCTGCATTGAAATCCCTTTTTTTCTACTGAAGGGAATACTTCTCCCAATTTCGAATTCTTCTGAAAATCCCACGAGTTTGTTGGCAAGTGAAAATATGCTGTGATTTTAATAGTTAGGGGAAAGAACTGCTTCAGAGAAATCAGTGCACCCTGAAGGAGAAAGCAAATTTCTGTTGTACAGGGTTCTGCCACAGGAGGGATTACAGGGGGATGATTTCCCCAGTCAGACAGGAGGAGAAATAGCTGGCAGGGGAGGTCCAATGGAAAGTAAATTGGATAAGAAAGGCAGGACAAAACATTGATAATGGAAAATGGACTGGAGCTCAGGGGAAAAAAAGAATAATAATTTGTTTATGGGAAGCATTTTAATTTTATAGTAACAGATGACAGTAAAATGAATTCGGAAGGAAGAAAGGAACTTCATGGAAACACAAGCCTCAGAACAAGGGGAAACCAGTGATTTCCACAAAGAGAACATATGGTGGAAAAGTTAAAGAAATGAGTAGAGGGATGCATAGGAAAATGAAATTAAAAAAGGTAGGAATAATGATGTAGAATTGAAAGAAGAGACAACAAAAAAGACAAAAGAGAAAAGAGACAGGATGAGACAATATGAAGAAATCATACAGAAGAAACAGGAAGAGTAGAGATGAATCTTGAATAAGTTCATCTTGCTTAGGCAGAACTTCTTTTTAAACATCCTTTATTTGGAAATAACGATTTTTTTTTGCCTTTAGAATAACTAGCACTTTTTGCTGGTTAGGGATGAAGGGGTGATGATGAGATAAAAGGGAAAAGCTATAAAGAAGACCACAATCCAGGGGAAAAAACAGGACAGGAATTAAAAAAGAAAGGAAAATATAAAAAAAAAAAGTAAGGAAATGAATCTTTTTAAAATTCAGACACATGTTAAAGAAAAAATACAAAATCATAGAGAAAATAAAGTTATTAAAGACCAGTTCTTAATACCTTCTCTTAATACTTGTACTTTAGGAATTTCTCTGATATGAGGCAACCTCTTGTAAAAGAGTTACTTTCTTTACAGTCACTGTGCAAAAGCTTGCCCCAAATATTTATTTACTGAAGTTAAGTTGCTCTATGCACTTTGATTAACCAAACAAGCTGGCTGAATGTGCCTGGTTTTACATGAACTTTGCTATATTTAGGAACAATTTCTGGAATATGGAAAATCTCTGCCAAGGTACTCAACTCTAGGACTGCTGCTGGAGGTCTGGACTGCAGTTTTGGAAGGGATGAGGAAAAAGAAGTAACAATATTCCTACCTCAGGAGGGATGAAGCAATCAAAGGAGGCCGCAAGTTGTTCCTTGCTGCCCTCATGCCTATGAACTTCTTTCAGAACCACTGACCCATTGCCCACCTCATCACACTAAAAGACTTTAAATGGACTTTTAGACACTGCTTTTAAATCGCAGGCCTGGTATACAAAGGTCTGCAGCCGGTGTGGAAGCTATGAAGCTAAGAGGGCTTTGTTTAATTATGGGCCACAGCCTTGACGAAGAGGTGCTCCTGCCCTTTAGGGATCTGTGTCTAGAAGCTGAGCAGATTCTACAAAGAAGCAAAACAGGGATGACTTTCTGTCTATTTGTTTCCCCATGTGCAGTCACATTTGTATGCAAATGGATTTTCAGTCACATGAAACAATTTTCAAATTCATGAAGATCGTTTAATACTATTTGTCCAAAAAGTATCACTGGTTTATTAGCAACAATAAAAAGCTATGAAGGATCCTGTCTGACTTTTCATGTTCCATTACACAGGTTGTTTGATCTTTTCTTACTGCACTGATCATATTTTCCTCTTTCTTGTAGGCTCTTTCCACATTACTAAAAAGCAGTAGGTAGCTCTACTGTGCCCTGGAACACCATCACCATCACTGTGGCAGCTCAAGCAGGTTTAGGCAGGCAGTGTTAGCTCCAGTTTGTGCTTGGTTACATGCTTTCAAGGGTATGCTGGACAGACATTATGGATCCTTGAGATGGTTGGTTTACTTCTGTCTGTGTGAGAATGCTATGTAAATGGCAGAAGTGAGTTGATCTGCCTCTCATGCTACTCCTTCTGTTGGTCTTGAGTGGCTAGAGACTGGATGAAGCTGGAAGCATAAATTCAAAACAACTCTAGAAGTTTTTATTTATGTATAATTATCTATTATGGGTTTTTTTTTCAGGAGATCCCAATCAATAACATCTTCCTTTGGAATGCTCTTAAGACTCTGAATTCTAGTGAGTTAATGTCCAAATGCAACACCTTCCTCAATCTGATAGGATGAAAAGTCTCTTACGGTTGTGGCTCTAGCCTGCTTTGTGACAGGACAACAGTAAAGACAGAGAGACTGACTCGTTGCTCTTCTTGGTGATCATTTCCCATACTCCTCTGATGGCTTCTAGGGAGTGTGGGAGTGGCATCAGCATGATTTGGATGCAGAGGGGGCAAAAATTAACCTTTAGTCTAGAAAAGAAAAAAAAATGATGGAAGGAAAAAGCCAGACTACTAAGGAGCATGGATTTGAGTCTGGACTGGAGGGAGAGAGGGCCTGACTGTGCAGAGAGTAGTAATCACTGTGGTAGAGAAAAGAAAATAGGTAAAAAGAAGTAGCACTAGTGATAAAATAAGATAGAGGAGGACAGAAACTACCTAATAAAAAGACTGGTAACAGGGCACAGGTATGGTCTGGGGGCAGCGACTGAATGAGAGCTGGAGGGGAGGAAGTGAAAAGGGAAGAGGAGCTGGGCAATGATGGACTATAGTGAAAGAACTGCAGGGAGAAGGCTAGAGGAAAATGGAGGCAAAGGGAGCATAGACTGTGTGGAGAACAGTGTGAGGAAGTAATGGGACTGGAAAAGGATAAGCAGTGAATGGAGTCAAGCCTGAGAGGATCAAATAAAAATTCTATGTTCATTTGTGTATCTCCCACTCATGCCCAAATAGAATCATAGAATCATAGAATCCACCAGGTTGGAAAAGAAATCCGAGAGCATCAAGTCCAACCCCTGATATATAGATATTCCTGTGCCTCATACTCCTCTGCTCTCAGCCAAAAGCATAAGCACAGCATGTATCTTATTCCTTTTAGAGCAGGACAAACAAGGTGATAACAGAATTATCAGCTTTTCCATCCATCCAACAGAAGATCTCCTATTTCCAACTACAAACATAAGCATTATCTCACTATATGATTGATTTATGTTATTTTTTTCCCTTTGTAACAACCTTGAAATGTATCCAAGGAAAAAATAAAGGTAAAAGAACATCCTTAGAGCTGCAGAAATAAACACTCAGAAGCTACAAAATTCTGGAGTTACAACAGCCCACAGCACAGTGTAGCATAGATTTTGAGCCCTGGACTACCAGTTAATTTTCATGTGCCCTGTCCAGTGCACAGGATGAATTGTCCTTCATTACAGTTGAAATGATTGATGTATTGCCTTTTTACTTGTTCAGTGTGTGGCCCCAGACCCCTATTAAAGTCCTTCACTCAAGACATCTCCTCTTGAGCCTTTCTGGTTTTTTTTAAATCTTAATTTATTTTATTGTGTTTCTACAAGATGAGAGTCTTCCCCTTCTCATTCACAAAGAAGTGGACAGATATTAAGGAAAAAAGCATTTTTGGGTACCCAGTCTAGGTCAAGCAGGAAATGGTGTTTTAGATTGTCTTTAAATGGTTCTTGATACAGTTCTACAGTGAAAGGGCACTTAAAATTGTAACTGTGAGTACCAGGTTCTTCTGTAAATTAAAGTCCAGAATCTCAAGATGGATATTGAGGGAGCACTTGCGAAAAATCTCTTTTAAGTGATTTGCCTGCTGTTGCACTAGAATTACATAGCAGACAGAAAGCTTCAGGTCTTTAGGCTGCTATTGCCTGAGACAAGACCATCCTTCACCCTTCTACAGCTCCCTACCTCAAATGTTATACAAACTGGGGAACAGCTCAGTGAATCAGGTAAGGAACAAACCTTGGGACAACAGCCCCCCTGTTGCATTAGTAATTCTGATGCATCCCTAAGACAATTCCATTGGGAATGCACTGAAAGAAGGATGAGGAAAAAAATCATGATTGCATGATTTTAATCACAATAAAATCTTGTTGCAATAAAATACATGTTCTAAGAGGAATTGCATACAATTGAACAAATAATTATTTTTCTAGCATCTCCTAAATTTTGATGGGCTTATTCCGCAAATTTAAAGGAGCTTCTTCCATGTTGCTTTTATTGTAAATAAGAATGTTCACAAGAGGAGCTATTCTGGACTAGCCATTGAAATATAACTTATTCCACACCAGCTATTTTACTCAATTTTCCCACATAGACAAGGGGTAAACTTTATGTATTTTTAACATGAAGCCTCTTATCTTACGAGCATGTCTACATGAGAAAATTTACTGACAGATCAACAACAGTATATTTATATCACTATAATTATAACTGTAGCTATATGCAGATATTTTTATTACAGAATAAAAGAATTCACACTGGGAGTCATATCAGCATAATTTTACCACTCTAGCTCTACTAGCTACTTCCCCATATAAACAATCTCTGAAATAAACTAACCAACATTTTTTCACGTATTTTCTTGCATGACAGTTTCTCCAAGCCCTTCATAAGCTTGTATCAATCATATATTTTACATTAACAATATGGCATGAGCTATAGTGTTTGTTTACGTGAAATATGTACATGAAGCATCACTGAACAAGGTCATCCAAATCACTTGATTTTTGCAGACATGCAAAAACTGTTAATATGTATACTCTCAGCCCATTGTTATTGCTATGTAAAGACCAAAGTTAGGGCTGATAAGCTAATAGCAAAGACCCTGATCTGTCTGATCTGCAAGAAAGGGCTGTTCAGGTCAGCTAACACTAAAACTCAGTTTTACTGCAGCATGCTTCTTTCTTCTCCCCCACATGTTCCAGTTCGTTCTTGTTTAAATTGTGCAAGCTTTTCCTGGCCAGAAAAGTCTCTTACTCTAGATTTGTGTTATACGAGGGTTTGTAAAATGGTTCACTATATCAACTAAACAAAAAAACAAGCAGCTTAACTGAAAGTAGGAGAATCTGTTTGCCCACCAAATTCTGAGAAATGTAATTCATTATACTGACTAATTCAAAAACTTCTAATTTCAAAAAAACATAAACTACATTTCAGTTATAAGAATTGCCCTCATGGGCCAATTAATGGCTGCTACCATTTTTACGACCATTTACAGCATTGATTACAATTTCTCAAGGCATGTTTACCTTCAGCCACATCCACGACAGCACTTAGTAGTTCTTACTGGCGAGAGTCACTCTACTTAGCAATATACAATCTACTATATTTAAAAAAACAAAAGGAGGGAAAGCAGATCAGGAAACTCAGCATCGAGGAGGACAAACAGAGGGGAGAATTAAGGAGAGCCAAGGAGCAATACTTACTGCTGACTAACTGGCCAACGCTCAAAGCTGAAGAAGAGGAGGATGAGGAGGAAGAAGAGGAAGCCTGACGCACTGGGCTTTGAGACATAGATGCTTGACTGTGAGCCAAATGCAGGAGATTGGATTGTGAGGCTGCTTGTCCCACTTGCGTCTGGGAGGGCTGATGGAGCTATATGTTAAAATGTAAAAATAGGTATTTAGAAAGTGAACCAGTAATAGAAAACCTTCAGTGCACCATCTCACCCATCTACTTCTGGGGAACGAATCATATCGGAGCACTAAACACCATGGGCTTTGTTTGGGTGACTGTTACAGAGCAATCTGAGCTGTTTTGAATGCTGTCTTTCAATTTTTACTCAGTTTAACTGGATACTTAATCTAACTAGAAGCTAAATACTGTTTTTGAAATTGGTGATGAGACATATGACATCCACAGCAGCATTCTGACTTATTAAATATATGAGCTTACCTTTTTTCTGACTCATTAAGTTAGACTTTTATTCCCTACATAGGTTCTCATATAAATCAGCATTGTTTCGGAGACGTCCTTTCATACTGCAGGACCAGGGCCAAGAAGAGTGGGAATGGGGAAGAAGGACATAAATCGGGGCAAAATCTCTTTCCTACGGGAAGTAATAATTTGTTTTATGACATCAGATCTATCAAACAAATAAAAGTGATGAAAACTTATTTCGCAATGGATGAATTATCCTTGACTAAAACTCACAGGGAAACTTCTGATCCTCATTCACATCAGGACTGTAAGCAGTAAGACACACATAAAAAGTCTAGTGAGTATGGTAAATGCAAATGATACACTGTGATACATGAATCTGAATTTTTTTTTACAAATTTACAAGATTATAGTCTTTGGTTGTTCACTAGGGGAAAAGAAAGAACCATTAATCCATTCTGCCTATTGTCTTGGTTTGAAATTGCCCCCCCTGGAGCCGGGGGGCCTAGAGGTGAGGTGATTGGGTCCCAGGGCAGTCTCCCCTGGAGGATCAATCACCGCTCGTTTTGTTTGCTCCTGTGAAAAATCAGATATACACAACTGCCAGAAGTGTGAGTTGGCAGCTGTGTGTGTAAGAGAGGATTAGAGACATGAGGGGTGGCTGGGGGGCCCCCGAATCAAGGGGGCCCCTGGGCCTCCTCTGCCTTGGTTCGACTAGGGCTGGGGCAGTTTCCTTGCCTGTTCTTCCCCTCCACTGTAAAGGCAGTTGGAGCAGACTCGGAGGCCAGCTAGGGGAGTTGCAAATATTTACTCCCCTAGCAGGCATGCTTGGTACTGGAGCCGAGCCAAGAGATGGGCAAACATGCTCAGAGCTTGGAGAAGTGGCTGCGACTCATTTGCAGAGCTAGAAGAATTCCAAGTGAAATTGGAAATGGGCCAAAGGGCTTGGGAGTTGCCCCTGCAGAGGTTTGACCAGGGGCAGCCAAAAACTGACTTGGAGAAGGAATGAAAATTCCAGGACGCGTGCACGTGATAAGCTGAACTGAGCTACAGCACCTACAGAAGCGAGGGAGAGAGAGAGAGAATCACACAGCAGAGATTGGCACGGAACCAAGAGAGCACAGACTCAAACTATTTTCTCGGACTTTGTAAGGAAGAAAAGACTTCAGTAAACAGCTGGGGGTTGGTGGGGGGAGCGGATCAGAGAAAACCTTTTTTCCCTGAACACTCCCATGAGAGAAAGACTGCTTAGCTATCAGCCCAAAGGCTTTTCCTGGACTGAATTAAGGGAGAGGCTTAGAGGGACTGATAGAAGTGTGTAATATTGTATATATATAGTTGCTTTTAGCTTGTACAGTATTTAATTTGTATAGAATAAATGCATATATCTTCCCTTCCCTTTTCCCCCTACAGAGATGTCTCGCCTGAAAGTTTCTCTCCGGTGTTAAGGTAAAATTGTGGGAAGGGGTGGGGGAAACCTGGAAATTGGATTTTTAGATTTTTGTGGTGGTTCAAACCACCACACCTATAATATGCTTTCATGTGAGACTGAAGACTAGGAACATTCTCTGGTACTGATTTTCACATAAAACTCCCAGAAAATCCAAGGGCAGTCTCTCTACAGAATGAAGGTACACAATGGACCTTACAGTTCTGAATTGGATTCTAGTAGTCCAGTAAAGCCCTTTCAGAGCATAAGAATACAGTAATACAGTTCTGATGTACTCTGGTGACTGCTACTTATACCTTTATTTTATGTTGATTCTTGGTAGTGATCAAAAAAGATCATAAAAATATCCTAAAAGGCTTCACTTTTCAGCAGGAGCTGTTACCTGCATTTTCTAAAAGGGGAAAAGATAATGGCCTATTTGGTCTTGCTTGAAGTCAGCAATTCAAATCTATTTCTTAAATGCTAAGGAGTATGAGTTTTTTGATATCTAACTGAACAAATGACTTTAGAAAAGGAGCTACATTTATTAGTAACAGTCAAATTATATGTATTATGCTCCCAGGACACAGAAATGACTGATGCTAAGTAGAAAACAAATTGTATAGCACTGTAGATCAACGTATCTGTTCACATTCAAGATGACATGTTTCCGTGGAATATGAATGAACTATTTTAATGACAGTGTTCCTCTTACAGTCTGTTTAAGAATGGAAAAAATTACAACTTCTTTTTCTACCTTCCACATGGAATGATGAAACAGAAAATGAAGCAAAAACTTTGATTTACTCTTTAACAATAATGACAATTATTTATCTGGCCAGTTTTAGCCTATTCTGACTTCCTTAGGGACCAGTAAACAAAAGCATTTTATTATCTCAAGGATTTTGGAGTTTGGATCAAGCACAATTAAAAAAATATAACTGGCACTTGATCAAGGGCATGATAGTTGAGAAGCTGATTGAAAGGCTTTCAGATTTCAGACTCATGCAAGCACCAGATATCTTAAAAAAATTTCTCTAAGGACTGGATTTTATCTTTAGACAATTCTCAACCCAGAATATCTACTTGTATAATATCTTCTCCTAGGGAAACATCCCACTAGGAGGGCTGGCCTCCTCTGAACACTGCAGAAATGGACTCTCTGCCCATCCATTATACCCACATCACATCCAGACCGCAGCTTTCAGAAACAAGCAGGCATTTGGGGTCTGGGTCTGTTGTCTGAGGGAATCTCTGGCAAAACTAAAGATTTCAGTCTAGGCAAGGGAAGATAAGTACTGTATTTAGATGAGTTGGATGCTTTCACACCATGTGGAACAGTCTTAAAGATGTTAGTACTTATCTATGAGGATGGAGGAGCAAATGCAGCAGCTATCTTTAAAGAGAAAGATCTGCAAAATTATAGTCCAGTCAACTAAACCTCAACCGTGGCAAAGTACTGAAAAAATAATCAAACAATTTGTAAGCACCCACAAGAAAACAAGGTAGCAATGGACAACATGGATTGTTAGGAACAAACTGTGTCAAACCAATCTGATCTCCCTCTAAGACAGGGTAATTGGCCTTGCAGACAGGGAAAAAGCAGTAGGTGGTTTGACTTTACGAGTGTCTCGACACTCCCTCGTGTGATATTCTTTAAAACCTAAGGAAACATAGTTTAGGCGAAATTGCTGCAGAATGAATGCAGAAGTAGCTGGAAAATAAAACTGAGAGGATGGATATCTGTGGAAATAGAATTGTGCATGCATGGTGCTTCTGTCCTCATTTTGCACTATTTAATATTTTCTTGATGAAGCAGAGAATATAATTAGTAAATTTACATGTTGATAACATGCTGGGAGGGAATTTCGACAGGCTGGATGCAAGGATTAGGAATCAAAATGTTGCTATCAGTTTGAACATGCCAGCTGCAATCCTGGGGTCTTACAAAAGTGACATAAAGGCACTTCCCATACCAATCTGTGTGAGTGGGAGTGGTGTTTGCAGTGCATGTGAAGTGCACCTTTTCTACTAAGCATGGGAGAGACCTCTGCAGAGAGGAATGCCATGTACACAGCTAGATGCCAGACTTCAGAAGACACCTGGCACAAACTGGCCACGTTAAATCTAAAGAAGGGAAGACCAAGTGGAATATGATGCCTGCTTTGAACACAGGCAGAGCTAATGAGGAGATAATTATTCTGTCTTACATTTTATACTAGAGAGAATGAGACATAACCTGGAAAGTTCAAATTAGTTTCTGGGAAAAGCTGTCTAATGTGGCAGTGAAGCACTGGCATAGATTGCTGGTGGAATCTGTGGATTTCTATGAGAATGCTTAAGAGCAAGTTAGCTAAAAATAGTTACTCCACCTGAGAACAACAGAGTGGTCTGGATAACCTCTTGAACCTTCCTCCCATAATTTTTTTATTATTCTAAACAATTTCCCATCAGTATTACTCAGGCAGATGGCAAATCCAGCATTTTCCAGCCATGCTACATATAAAGTTCGTGAACAATTGAACTGCTGAGCATGTGCACAATAAATTTGAAGCTTCCAGGAAGCTCCAAGAATGAGAGGGCATTCTGCATTCTCCAGTTGTGCATGCAAGGAATGCACACAGTCAGAGCACATGCACAGTGTGATGGTTGAGGCTAGGAAGTGTTTGGTTTGGTACATGTATTGTACAATCCATTTGCAAATATATCTTTGAAATAACTGGGATACCCAGAAGCTTGACAGTTTTCTTGTTGAAAGTCCAGAAATCTTTAAACAAATACAGAAATTCCCAAAATATAGCTGCGCAAAAAGGAATATGGCTAGTATTCCTACACAGGAACAGGTGCAAAAGCAATATATAAGGGATATTTACAGATTGTTGGTTTATGACTCACTGTTTGTGAGGGAGAAGCAAGCAATTGGGTTGAAGAGGCTAAAGAGTCACCTTAAGACTTGACCAGAGACTGAGGGAGGATTCCATTTTTAACTCCCTACATAATTTCCAGCACCCCCTCTGATTTACAGACATGATGGTTAAGCTGTAAATGTCCCGCTTAAAGAACAATGATAGTTATCTATGTCATGAAATTGCATTAAAATACTCTCTCTCTTTTCATCCACTATAATTTCCACTCCAGAAATAGCCTTAAGGAGACACAACGATTAGATTATGAATTAGATTCTAGATGACAGAATCAATTTGAACTTGCAATAGCTGACTTTTCCCAATTTTAGACACGTACATATGATATGAATTATATTTATGACTGTTGTGCATTTTCCATTTAAAGACAGAAGGAGGCACAGAAATTACAGAAGCAGTTGCTGTAAGTGCCATTCAGTGTAGGTGCATATAGTAGACATGCCAGAATGATGACTTTATGCAACACTGATCAGTATCTGGCAGGAATATATGTATGCACACTACAGCTTGAGGAATGAGGTGAATATGAGAAGAGTAAAGTGCATCATAATACTTTATAAGAATAAACTGAAAACTGCAAAGGGCCTGATTCTTATTTCTTTTACATCAGCTTTACATGCCGCTGTTAACAGTGAAGGTAGTATTGACTGACAGTGCAGAGACAAAGAATGAATAAGGTCTGTAAACTGAATTTTGTTTTAAAATCATATATGTAGAATATTCCCATCCCTGGGATGGTTGACAGGAGTTCTGTATTAAAGGTCTTGTAAGATCAGGGATGTTGTTCCCTGCATCCAGAAAACTGCATATTAGTGATAGAGTAACACCATATTTTACATAAGACAAGGAAAAAGAAAGAAACTAAGGGGAACTAAAGAAAACTTTCGACAGAATATTGCCCTGTATCATAACAGAACTGCTACTTGGTTTTACAGAGAATCTGGACAAACAGCAAGGGCAAAATAAGGACTTAACGGAAAGGAGAAGAAAGTAATGAGTTTAAATTGCAGTAAGGGAGTCTAGGGCCAGGCATCAGGAAGACCTTTTGAATGCTAAGGAGAGTGGCCTAGGTTGCCTAGGAATGTCAGAGAACCTCCTGACCGAAGATTTTTAAGAACAGGTTAGATAAACATCTGTCAAGAATGATATAGGGACAGTTGATCCTGCCTAGGGGGAGGAGATGGACTAGATGACCTCTTCAGGTTCTTTCCAGTCCTATTTTTCTATGATTCAGTGAAAAGGAAATCTGAGAGATGAGGGAACACAACAGATTAGAGAAGACAAAGGTGAAAAAGACAATATAACAAAAAGGGCACAAGAGATTAAACTAAGAGGAGTAACACAAAGAGCAAGAAATACATTTTAAACAATCCTCTTTATGATATAAATAACTATTTTCAATTTTTTTCTGATGTCAGCTAGTTCTTTCTGGGAAATACAGACATCAGCTCTTGTAAAGATTGAAGTCCATGGAAGGTGCTGAAAAATAAATATCTTTATATAAAAAGAGATTCCCAAACATTGGAAATTCCATGATAATGCCTTTCAGAAGTAGTAGTTTAAGTGTTTTTATGCTTTTATTTTTCCTATAAATGGAGTCCTGTTTACACTTACTAAAACATTTCCTAAAATGTCATACATTTTAGGATGAGAAAGAATGGTGGTGTTCTGAGGCCACTGCACTGGTGTGTTGATTTGAGAGCAGCACCATGGCAGATGAAGTCTGTCTTCAAACCTACTCATATTGCATGATCAGACATGGGCTTCAAAGACATTTCCTTAAGCTTCCAGCAAATGGAGAGGACAAGTTAATGCACATATCCACACCCTTCATGCCAAATCACTTTCACAGTCAACTCTGCCAGAATATTTCACAAATACTGTATCCCATCACCCTAATTTTGCTTACTCAAATAAATTCAAGTAAGTGAATATAGTAATCTGAATACAAATGCTATTTGATACTTAATAAGCATCTTCTCTCTCACTATAGTATATTATAGTACATATAGTATAAAAGGTATCTCTTCACACTGCTTAGGCCAACAGAATAGGTACATTTGGAAACTAGCATTTGGAAAACAGATGCACAAGAATCACCACAGGCCCATCTAAGAGGTAGCTGTGTCCTTTCAACAGTTGATCTGGAGCATGATAGCCAACGACAGCAAGGATGGGGAACTGACTACGTAAGAAAATGCTGCCTAGGAGCTTGTTTCACTGTGTTAGAGCTGGCAGAAGCCCAAAGCTGGTTGTGCTATAAGACACAATGAAATATGAAAAGTTCTGGCAGGCAGTGTAGATAAAACAAGACTGAGGACAACTGGGACTACAGACCTGATTTAATGAAGCTAGTATGTAGAAGGAAAGAGCCAGGAAACAGTGAGAAGGGAACCTGCTTTATGAGGTAGGCTGCAGAACAATAGAATGTATAGAAGGTGCTTCTGTATGGGCAAGAAAATAGTTATGAAAACACAAATTAGTAGGAAAGCTATTTAGGGAATTCATAGACAAGGATGTGTTTTGAGCCCCAGTAATCACTGGCAGCTGGATTCATCTTACCTAATTTCATTCATTGAAGAGTTAACTGATGATCCTAAAATAGCTACTCTAGCCCCCTCTCATGTCAATGAAGACAACAGATACCTTAAGATACCTACAAGAGATTCAACATATCTAAAATTATTTTATTTTGACAGCTTGAGTTGCCCACTGGACATGTGTATGTCTCCTTGTCTATGTCTACACCGGAAATCCAGTTAACCAGCTTACACCAGATACATAATTGCTTTAAGTCAAGCAAAGTGCATCCTTTCCTAAATTCTGTAGGACTGCAATTTCAAGTTCTTCTGTCAGCTCTGCTGTATTAACATTGTGTTGTTAAAGATATGAAAGAATACCTTGAAACAAAGTTTTCAAATCTGATAGTCAATGGCAATGCTAACAAGTTGTTACAACGAGCTCATTTGTTCTTGAAAACAATGTGCATTTGGCCATACAACCTCCATTTTGACAAAATCCCTCTCCAGAGGCATGGAGGAAGTGCAGAAGTTAAGGTTACAAGGTACTCTTCTATTATGGTACACAAAGAAAGAAACAAAAAATTAGGGAATAAATCATCCTTTTTCAAGAAAGGAGACTACAAGTAAAGAACAAAGGATTTATACCTAATTTTTAAATGGTTTCAGCAACAAGCAACTAAATATGGTAAACAGTGGTGAAGTTGAATCATCAGGAAGAACACATGAATTTCTTCAGTTAGTACAGAATACCATGAATAACTTACAGATCCTGTTTACAACATGCCAGGGGAGCATTACAACAGATGAAATACAGAGTAGATCAGTGCAAAGTGATTTGCATCAAAAGGAACCGTTTTAGAGATACACATGTTAACAACTGGGGAAGAAAAGATGTATTATGGTGGATACATCTACTTATTGAAAAAAAATGCTCAGTGAACAGAGAGAGAAAAAAAAGCAGGATGTTAGACTGTATTGAGATAAAGAAAGAAAATAATGTTGAAAATATTATAATGTTATTATGTTGAACAGTGATGAATCCTCGCTGTGACCACGGCATTCAGTTCTGATCAAAAAATCTTGAAGAGATTAATGTGGAAATTGAAACGTTTGGGAGATGGGCAGTAAAAAGTTTTAAAGGCAAAGAAAAACTTGTTTATGAACAGAGATAAAAAGGATACAGACTAAAACAGGAGTGCAAACAGCTGCCTGCTTTAGAAAGCCACTGCAATTTCTAGGAGAATTCTTGATGTGTGCACAGACAGTGCTTCTTAGATTAGCAAACTCTTGGAAAATAGTAAAAAACCTGAAGATTTACCTACTCAGTGTAATTTGAAGAGGAACAATCCCTACTGTAGGTAGTTTAAAGAACATAAATCAAAAACTTCTATTTATACTTAAAGACAAGAGGAATAGGGCTACAACAGACTTGCTCGTGTACATTAAAAAGCAACCTATTTATAGCACAGAAAAAGAAACACCACTTTACGCTACATGTAAGTAATCTATGAACTCATTTCCATGAGGAGACATTGAGGTTTTAGTCTGTCAAGTTTGAAAAAGTTGTATGAATAAATAACACATGTAGTCTACCTAAGTAAAGCTGACTAAAACCAATATCTGAGACATTTAAGTCTTCAGTCATCAGGCAAAAGTAAGCACTAGCACGCATTACTTAGCAACTGGAGCAGTTTACAAAGGTTCCATTACTGTGACTCAGCTAACAAGCAGCAGCTTACTATCATTGCTTGCAATCACCTCTTTTTCTCCTGAAGTACTCAGTTTCCAAGGAAGTGACAAGTTGAAAGTTAAACTAGGATCATCTGTAACTGAAACATTTTTACTACATTATTTATTTCCTGCATTCATTTCTCCATGACATTCTAAAAACTTTTCTCAAACTTGTGTTGTAATCTTTCCCCATTCTGAAGTTTCTTTCATCAAGTTACAAGACACCAAATGCCATGTGACACCATTTTCAAAAATATTTTGAATTCCTGCTGAGCCCTCTGGGTTTAAGCACTCACTCAATTCTTCTGAAAATGAGATTTTAAACTGTATGTCTAAATACGCTATCATTACCCAAACACTGCAGTTAGGCTAAATCTTTACCCAGGCAATAAAATAAACTCAGGGTCTCCTTAAACTTCATGTAAATCTATTCACTTTTCAAATACTACGACAGCTTGTATAGTACTAGCTCAATTGCTTTTCACTGTCCGTCAGCATTATTCCTAAGGGAAATCTAGCTCTCATACCTCTTTTCTACTCCCACTGAAATTCACGGCAAAATTTCCTCTGACTTCCTTCAGTAAAACCAGAAGAGCCAGTAGAGGGAGCACAAATACATACATTCTGTGGTTCCTATACAAGTAATAACAAGTACTATTTTTTCATATAGTGTTTGCACTACTTTTTTTCCCCTCCCCAATCAATAATACCATCTCGATCAAGCTCCAAGAGAATCTGATCCAAAGTAAGGAAACCATGTTATTTGGTGGCCCTTCCTGCAACCCCTGGGACCTCAGGACTCTGTGTAACAGGCAAAGGGTGAACCCTGTGAAACTGGTATTGGCAAAACAATGTTTTCTACCTCCACAGCACTGCTGGGCAGACCAGCTTAAGGCTCTTGGACGTAACCAATTCTCTACGACTGTTGATCGCTGCCTGGTGATCGTGTCACATGAGTGCAGAGGTTGGGTGAATTAGTACAATACATCATGATGTAGCTAAACAGAGCTTTCTGCCCTGCACCCCGCTCAGTCAGCAAACTGCAGCTTTCAGCAGTTTGTCCCTTTATCTGAGCCCAGCGCCACGAGCTGTGCAGAAAATGGTCACGCCTCTGTCCCCTCTCTGCCCACTGACACTACTGGCAGACATTGCCTGGAAGAAGTTGCTTTGTTGCAGGACTCAGAAGGTGAGTCCTGCAGATGAGAATGTCTCAGGCAATAGTACAGGTCTTCTATCTTCCGCTTTACTTCTAAATTGCATGTATTTCAAATGGGATCTCAGGATTGCTATGATTTTTGAGAGCTTCCCCCATAAAGGAGGGAAAGATCTAATCTCTTCAGGGGACTGACTCAGAAAGAAATACCCCACCCCACACACACCCAGGAAACCAAATGTAAACTCCTGAGTTTCTTATTCTATTGTCAAGCTTTCCTGTGTGGAGAACCCAAAGCCTGCCCTCCCAATCATCCTACTTTGTTTGAAACCATATATATGCAATGATTGCAAAAGCACTCATCAGTAGTGCAAGTATGCTCCCATTAAAGAAAATAGAGTTAGATAAATGACAAGTGCTTTGGAAAATGCCTCTGCTAGATACTACGGAGGATAAGATGGGGAAAAAAATCATGTAACCATTCGGATGTGGAAACTTTTCAAAACAAACAGAAAGTCACCTTAGAGATCCATTGGTTCTCTACTTCTAAATTTGAAAAAATCATGGCTAAGCTTCGCGAATGAAGATTTGGGAAAAAAAAAAGATAAAATCATTGGTTTGGAGTTCAGGGTGTCCTGGGATTTTCAACAGCATACAAGAAGCTGTTACCTGTGCTTAGAGGTGTAGGCAGGACTGGCAATAAAGTACTACCAGCAACAGAGATGCTAAGATGAACATTTAAGTGACAGACATTTTTATAAGTACCTCTTTGGTAATCACATTTGATGGATTTTCCATCCTCAATTTTGTCTCTTTCAGAGAAAAATGTGGGACTACAATTCCTTGCTCTACAGATGTAGGCAAAACTAATTAATTTGACTTTAGAATACTATAAAAAGAACAACAGAAATCTTTTGGGTTAATGTGGTCACTGGAGCCATCCTTAACTCTGTGAACCACCTGCTGCCTTACACTGAGTAATAATTTCCCTAAAATACTTTCTGTCTATGCAAATATATATAAACATATCTGATTTTTCAGTGAGGAGGACTAACAAGATTTTATATTTTTCCTTTCTTTCCTTGCATTTCAAGCCCCAGCCTACTAGGTGACCACTAACTAAGGTACTCAACTTCATAGGCCAGGTGGGTCTCCCCTGTCTCATAATCCTATTACACTTTCACTGCAGAAAATATCTCAGTTGGCCCTATATTGACCTTGAAAAGAAAAGAAAAAGAATAACTGGATAATTCTTGGATGTATAAGTAAATTATATAATATGACATTATTAATAACTACGTATATAGTATGCAGTAATACACTAGAAATTAATTTTTGTTATTAAAAATGACAAAGAACTGGGGGTTTTTAGAGAGGCCACAAGAGTGTCCTTGACAAGTAGAAGATTTCTGTGTGTCTGTTTTGAAAATCATTCAGTCTACAGACACTTTACCTGCTGGCCTGGTTTGAGCGGCGATAGAGTTATTCCCTGGGTATTGATCACTGGGAGTATCTGGTTGCCGATGACAGTAGCGATGATTTGACCCTGGGCATTGGTCAGTAACTGTGGAGTTATCGGCTGCACCTGAAGTCCCTGAGCTCCACCTGCCGCCTGGCTGGAGGGGACTGGATTAGGCATCAATGGGATTGTTCCAATAATCTGGAAAAAACAACATAGGGAAAATGCACACTTGCCACATATACTTACCACACGTGATTACTTATGCATGTTAAGTCAAACTTAGGTGAAATAAACACAGAGAGATAGGTAAGACAGGCTGAGGGTGGGAAACAACCATTCCTTCACTGGGGTAATGAGGACTTTCAAACTCATTTGTCATGTCACATTTCACCTGTACATTTTGCCACTGTCCACTGTCACCTGCAACAATATGCCGTGGCTGAGAATGTATGAAACAAATGCTGGGCCAAGCCTGGGGCCCTGCATCATGGTTTGTTCCCATCTCATATTTTAACATAGAGTGAAATAGATACAAATATCAGTGTTTTTGTCCTTCTTTCTACAACTCATCCGTACAATGGTACTAACTGTGTAATGCCTGTGTAATTTTCCTTGACTTACTGATTCCTAGTACTCTAGATGACCACCCATTACTACCATGAAGAAACAGAGGGATACTGGTGCCTTTCAGGACATGCCTTATTAAGATACATTCATAAAAATGCAGCCAGTTTTGGATGACAACTATGAAGTACAACACAACAGGAGGACTGATGTTAGATAAAATATATTAAGTAACATTTCTGGGGCAAGTACTTGCAGAAAGAGACACTTATGACATCTCAGACTTGGGAATACAGTGAATGTGACTGTAAAACTAATATTAGGATGAGATGTCAAACAGATGTTGTAAGAAAGCTTGTCAGTCAATAAGCCTCTAGGCTGAAAAAAGACATGCTGTTGGAAGATTCTTTTTACAAGTATTAGAACATCTGAAAAAAACTTCTGATAAAACTTGGGACTAAACCCAAACTTTTTGTTTATTTTCAAACAGCAACATATGAAGCTGGAGTCATAGGATTATTGCAATGGGAAAAGTAAAAAAAAAAAAAGGCAAAACACATCTCTATTTCCTTCACCATACTTCCTCTCTCTGTATCATAGCCAGCCAGAAAACATCTACCCTGTTGTAAGGCTTATAGTGTTCCGTCTCCAGAAACCATGCTTCCTCCTCTTTATCCCCAGCACCAACCATACTTTGATGGGTCCATTTTGGCCCCCACTAGAATGATCCCAGTTGCCCTAATCCCACATACATTGGCTAGTATAGACCTACTTGACGCTGAGAAAGAGGGTGGATTATGGCTGTTTTCTCCTTCTTTTTCCTCAGTGGAGATAGTCACAGGGCAGCTTTCCTCAGTCTGTCTGCTGATTCTCATTCCATTTGGGAGTTTAATAATTTTTTTAGATCCCTTTGTTTCTGATGTTTTGTTGAAACTGATCAACTGTTTCAAAGCCTTTAAGTACGTATGGAGAGAGGGATGGATGGAAAGAGAAAGGGAAGTATAGACAGCGCTAGTCACAGAGTAGTTTGCTCATAAAAATAGGCAGAAGTGTTTCTAATGAAAATCAAAACCAAGTTTGTTCCCAAAACAAATATATAAACCAAAACATAAAAAATTCCTATTGATTTCAACAATTAATTTAGATTATATCAATGGAATCTGTACAATACAGTGTAAAATTAGCTGTAAAATAACTGTTTACTGAAAACATCAGTTAGCTTTGAGGACAGACCACTAAGTTACTTTGTGCAAGTGCAAAACTAGAGAAACAACTCTGAATCTCTTGCTAAACATATAAAATGGATACAGATGTGAACTGTGTGGTGAAGAGTACCAGAGATCTCTGAGGACCTCTGCTTATCTAAGTCACCAGAGGTGAGACACAACAACCCCAGAAAATCCATCCTCAAGAAAGCATCATGCGATAACATCCAAGAAACTCAGGCATAGCTGGAGGGGCAGGCAGCTCTCATCAGAGGATCACCCTCTTCCATTATTAGGCTAAGACATGACTCGATCAAGTGACAGGGTCCTGCTGAGTGACTTCTCCTTCAGCAGTCACACCCCAATGGTGTGTCTTTAGGTTGGCTCAGCCATGAAGTACAGTGTGACAACTTAAACCAACTCCTGGAGCAAAAAGAGCGCACTTGGTTAGCTATGGTAGGTCAGGTAACAAGTGGTAGGTGCTGAAGTCATCATCAATTTACCACAATTGCCCAGTTAGAAGTTAGCATGTGAAGACTAGAGAACCATAAAGAAAAGCAGGACAGCTCTCCTGTGGGAGAACCTGATAAAATAGCAAGCCCAGCTACTAAGCTGTATTGTAAGAGCTGCATATATCAGTCTGCTCAAAAAGACTGTAAAGATACCATTTAAGTTCTTCTTAATGCATTGCTAAAAGGTAGGCAGATCAATAAAGATTATTATCCCCATTTTACAGAGCATGAAAGTGAACCATGGTGGAGCATACTCAGAATTAGTCTTCTAAGCTGGAATTTCCTGTGAGTTTCTCTTTGCTGATCATAGTACTTTAATTTTATTTTTTAAGGTGTCCCTAGCTGAACAGCAGCTGTTCATGGCTGTTCACTGAGGAGAGAGGCATTTATTAACATCATTATCAGATTTCAGATTGTTTTCTAAAAATCTGACTTTCAGCATGAATGAAATATAACTGCAACATTTTGCAACACGTAAATTTCTCACAGTTTCTGTGACCTAACATATTTATGGGCCACAAATATATACTTCCACTTTAATATAATCTCACCAAACACATGGAATAATTCTTCCTAATTTTATCAGCAGAGACGTAGTAAAGGCCTCCCCTTCCTTTGCCGTGTCTGTAAAGGACGCAACCTTGGAGTGTCATTACTCCAATGCAACTTTAACTATCAAGGTCCTAATCCCAGCAAAGCAAAAAATGCTGCGCTGGTGTTATCAGTAATAGAAATGTTTGCATTCACATTTAAAATGCATTTCTCGGACTGCAGTTGGACATTTCATAGAATGACAGTGCTGAAGTGGACAGTTTGTAAGGTCAGAAGCAGAAGGCTATCTATACGTATTAATGTGTGTCACACACCACAGTGTACAAGGCATGCTGTACATGCACACAGCCAGAAATGGAGCAGGGAAAACACAGATGGGAGAAGTGTTCCAGAAGGACAAATGAACAAATACCCTCAAGGGTGTTACTGTAGAAGCCAAGGGTAAATCCAAATGAGAAACAGCTCTTTCACTTCCTGAAACTTGCTGAGATTTCAGAAGGTTTTATTCCATTTTACACCGAACTCAGGTAAAATCTTGTCTGGTTACTCTTTACTGCATGCAGCTTTGATGTGGCTAAAATCAGATTCAGGTTTCCCCTTTCAAGTTCTCCCTTGTCCAAGTACCCTCTCCTAAATATCCTAACAGCTCATTAGTTCACATGTAAGGAGTACTGCAACTGGATCCCTACCTCAAACCTTGTGTGACGCTGAGCCAGATGCTCCTTCCTTTTAATTTTGGTATGAAATTTCATCCTGGGCCTTGCTAATCTGTCCTCTTAAATTATTGTGGAAGTTGAAGACAATTTATGGTTTCGATACATTTAAATCTCTTAAAGAAATAAAACGTCACAGGCTTGAGGCACTGGTGTGCCACAGTGAAGACTGTTTAATTGTCACTGATTTTCCTAGTTGGGAGGCATTGCTTCTTTCTAGGAAATGCTGCTGTTTCAGATTATATTTAAGGACAATTCAGGAACAGTACGTGACAGGGACTCATCTCACAAGATACTTATAGAATCACACAATCACAGAAAGGTTTGAGTTGGAAGGAGCCTCTTAAAGACCATCTAGTTCAACTCCCCTGACATGGGCAGTGACATCTTCCACTAGACTAGGTTGCTTAAAGCCCCATCCAACCTGGTCTTGAACACTTACAGGGATAAGACATCTATAACACCTCTGAGACACAGCAGAAGTGGCTTCTTACTCTGTCAGTGTTTGGCCTCAAACTCATAAACAATTCTACCTGTCAAAGGTGTTCTTGAGGAAAAAAAGTCCCACCTCCCTAGAGGTCCTCATCTACTAAAACATAATTTGAATACTTTGGGGTTTTTTTTACACTATGCATGTGACTTTCACAATTCCTTTTATACATCATACAATTGAAAGCAAACACTGTTCACAGACGAGCTGCAAAACAGGTGTTGTATGCAAAACAACAATCAGAAAGTTTTGAAGGTCCAAGGGTTAATTCAAGGGACCCCCTTGTCAATGCTTCTCTAAGGGAGTCAGGCACAGTAATCTGCAGAGCACTGCTGATTAAAATAAATGACACCAGGTTGTCTCTATCTGAGGTACAGGTTCTACACATAGGCACAAAATGCAGCACAGGTGGAAATTGTACTGAGATATTTAATGTAAATTCAGACCTCCACTTTTTTACATATACAGGGCCTGTGCTACCTGTTCTGGTAACAGAGTGTTACCAGAATTTTGGTGGAGTCAGATTTTCTCTTCAAGTATTCAGTATGTTTCTTTCATTTTTGTTTAATAGATTGATTAATAGATACATCAATTGTATCTTGAGCTGCTTAGAGAGAAAATTTTACAGAAAATTTTTAAAGTTTTTTTATATTTCCCAATATTAACTAAATTTTACAAGTCATTTGTTTCTAACTTTAAAAGGAATTTCAGGTCTTTTTTAACATCATCTAATATTTTCCATTGATTAATCTGTTGGTGTGATTTTAGCATTCTAGGATTTCAAGATATCTGAGATCGGGTTTCTTAAATCTAACAACTTGAACCTACCATTGCCAAGACAATGAAGAGGAAAAATCTCAAACCCTCAGCATATCAATAATATCTGCAAATGTTACGCCCAATGGCAGCATAATGTCCTAGCACTGATTAACTGAAGTCTAGTCAGTATTGTACCTTTAAATGGATTTTGGCCTTGCTCAGTAAAGGTTTCTTCTTAAAAATAAATTAGAAACATATGATCTCTCAAAAGTGATCCCTTAAACAAATTATCCTTAAGAAAAAATAACAAAATAATATCCATTCTTATTCTTTCTTTATATTTAATTGCTGTTGTGGTTTACTTTGCTGTAATATACAGGCTGAAACTGCAGGCAGAAGCTGAGTGACCGTTCATAACTTCTTGAGATAAATGTCTAATTGCAGCACCATTTACACTGCAGATACAAAATCAGATTTTTCATAACTGCATGAAGGACTAATTGCTGATTCCCAGTAGTGAGTCTTTTCTTGGGGCTCCTAATAAACCAATTGTGTTTTGACACTAAGTGAAGTTATTATGATACTCAAAAATGAAGCATACAGCTCTGTTTTATTAAGTTCTTCTCCCTCTTCTCTCATCAGAAACAGGGATGATGCCTTGCTTCACTGTGTTCCTAGTACAACCTAAGGAATATTATAAACTGTAGCCAAACGGACAGTTCACCAACTGCCTTTATTTCTGCTCTGAAAAGAGTAAGTAAAATCAAAGACCAACTACACTAGTTTGTTTCTACTGTCAACCAGGGCTGACATAAAAATAATATTGCCATTTCATCGGAAAAAATGTCTTCAATTATAAAAAGGAAAAGTTTTTTCAGTAGTATCATCAAAATGAACATCTCTCCAATTTTATCAATGTTACAACCATTTAAATATTAAAGGTTAATTATTCAGTTTTGGATAATTAGAACAGAAGAACAATATAAAAAGAAAACAGAAAAACAGGGGAAACATAAAAGAAACAGCAGAAAAACTCTTCAGCAAAATGAGATAAACCACCATAGACGCAATGGGGTGTTGGTGGATGAGAAGCTGGACATGATCTGGCAACCCAGAAGGCCAACCACATCCTGGGCTGTATCAAAAGAGATGAAGGGAGGTACTTGTTTCACTCTGCTCCCAAGTCCCACCTGCAGTGCTGCCTCCAGATCTGGAGTCCTCAGCACTAGAAAGACCTGTTAGAGCAGGTCCAGAAAAGGGCCATGAATCAGGGGCTGGAGCACCTTTACTATGAAGACAGGCTGAGAGAGCTGGGGTTGCTTGGTATGGAGAGGGTTCTGAGGGGAACTTACAGCAGTCTTCCAGTACCTAAAGGGGGCTACAAGAATGCTAGAGAAGGACTTTTTACAAGTGCATGTAAGACAAGGGATCTGCAATAGGACAAGGGGTAATGGCTTCAAACTGGGGAGGTTTAGACAAGATGTTAGGAAGAAATTCTTTTCTGTGAGGATGGTGAAGCACTGGAACAGGTTGCCCAGAGAAATTGTGGATGCCCCATCCCTAGAAGTGTTCAAGGCCAAGTTGGATGGGGCTTTGGTCTAGTAGAAGCTGTCCCTGTCCATGGCAGGGACGTTGGAACTAGATGATCTTGAAGGTCCCTTCCAACCCAAATCATTCTATGATTCTATAATTTTCTACAGTTTTGCAAACTTCTCTCAGAAGCTGCTTCTGTTGAGAGATATGTTCCTTCTTGTATGGTATCAGTATGAGTTACTTTAAGGAAATAATCTAAGAAGAAAATGACTGAGGAAAAGGTAGAATAATGAGAATCTGCACAGGATTCTTTAGCTTCTGTGCAGCTGCCCCTTTCTTAATCACAGAGATATTTGTAAATATATACACTACCTATATAAATTATAAACACATAGATATGTACATTTCAAAAAGATAGGATTTATTATATTTATATCAAGAAACCCAGCTATTTATATGCACTGTACTGCATATATGCAATATGCTGCAAATCTGCACACTGAAAAATTGGAATCATGAATACAAGCAATACAATTTGCAGACTTCTTAAGAAAGTAATGCTATTCCATCTCATTCTTTCAAGTAATGACAACATGATTCTTCAACTCATACAGGATAAGACCAAGGCTGCCTGTGTCTTTCAAATTAGAAGTAGTATCAATTCATGCAAATCTTGCAAATTTCCTTTGTTGCATTATATTTCCTGATGAGAACTCAGAAAGAAGACAAAACAAGATGCTATTATGAGAATAAGGCATTGAATAGTGACACCAGAAATAGGCACCTATGATACAACTCCTGAGTCACCGTTTCATGTAAGGAATTTTAATTTTCAAGTATTGTTCGTATATCGTAAAACATATTGGATGGTTTATTGTTTGTAAGTATCATAATGGAACCTTAAGTCCAACATTCTGCCTGACTTTCTCAGTGCTTTATTTTTTAGAAAATAATGTTTGTACACTAACATCAAACTATAAAGGAACACATTAGTCATCACTGTAGGAATTATGTGGTGAAATTTTCCTCAAGCAAACACTATTATGTTCTGGTAGCAGCGGCATGTGTACAGTTATAAAAAAGAATGCATTTTTTATCAAACATTGTGAGTAACACAATATTTTCTCATTAGAAAAATCTAAAGATACATAATTATCAGATTAAAGATTAAAAATTTTGTTGAGTGTCTGCTGAATTGTTCTTTCTAAACAATCTACTTTTCAGATTTAGCTTCTTTTTAAAAACAAGAATTAAGTCAGGCATAAGGACCCTTAGAAGTCATAGTTCTCTGAGTTGAGCAAAGCAACTGTTGGTTTTAATTAGGTTTACTGGTCCAAAGCATTGCTGAAAATCAGCTAATGAGATTCTTATGAAAGAATTCCTTATGTAAAATTATTTGATGGATATCTAGTATAAAGTATTTTAGCAATATTTTTGTTATGACAATAGATCCACGATATGTTATGACAAAACAGCCATAACATATTTCATAACATAGGTCATAACATATTTGTTATGACAAAATAGCCATAATTTCTAATAATGTTTGATGATCACAAAAAGAATTCACAAATTACTGCTTTTAGCATCTTACTGCTTTGTCTCCCAAACCACAAACAGCTTTCCTGATTGCTGTGCAGATCCTTGTAGGGTGTATACAAGCAAGCACACTTTTGTATGTGTGGTTTTAGTTTTTTTGTACATCCTCTTAACAACAGGAAGTAATGGTATTCATTTTCTCAGGAACTGAATTCAAAGCAACTGGGCCAACAGCATGAATTTCTAGAATTAATTACAATGGAAATATTTTGGTAAATATTCATTCACCTCTATTTTCTTTCCATGCGGACTGAGATTTTCATAGTTGTCTACAGAAGTTACTTGGCCTCTCTGAGGATTTCAATATCAACTAAGTATCAAGCATCTCAGAGATGAGAAATCCCTGCTCTGAAATAAAATTTCTCAACCTTTTCAAGTTGTCTGTATGGGCTTCATATACAAACCCTACCATTAATTTGTATCTTTAGATTACAAACAATTTAGAAGAAAGATTGTCTCTTCTGGGAAATAACATTATTTACTACTACTTCTCCTTCATAACAGAAGGAGTGGACTTGCTTTCAGCCATATCAGAATCTAACATATTGGACATACAGCACAAGAAAATGTAGGCATCCCTAAGCTTTGCAATACGCTTCTGGTTCAGGCCTTAGGGATTGATATCAAATGGGATAATAGGGTTGGGTATGTGTAAACATTATGCTAAGCGTAAGGGATTAAATATAGCTACATTAAAATCTACATTCACTACACATCTACTTCTAAAATCTATAAAAGTTAAAAAACCCAAAAAAAGCTCTCAGGCATCACTGCCATGCTGAGCTATTGAAGGATAGCTTGGGAAACAAATTGCCCTTTCTCAGCAAGCCTAATTAGGCCCAGCACAACGTGTGCCAATGTGATTAGGTTGCTTCCATACGTCGTAGTTTGAAAGCTCCCAAAAAATCCAATTTCCAAGTCCCCACAATTTGCCTCAGTGTAAGAGAAGTTTTCAGACAGACACAACTAAGTATGGGGAAAGGGAATTAATATTAAAATTACTAACACAATAAATATTATAATACATATATAGATATACACCAATTTTAAGTAAGAAAACTATAATAAAGAAACTTAAACTAAAGAATAAATAAATACACAGCATTAACACAATTTCTACCACCCCTGGACCCTCCCACGTCAGTTCAGGAGAAGTTTTCAGGGCGGTAGTTAAAGTCTCTCTCTCTCAATCGGGGTTTTGGGGGTCAGGCTGCACCCCCACCAACTGCTCAGCCTCCGTCGAGCAGCTCCTCCTGGACTGCAAGGGAACACCTGCTGCACCAGGTCTTCAACAGGAGCTACAGGGAGCCAAAGTCTTCCTTCCCTGCTTCGTGAAGGTTCCTCCCAGGGGGTAAGGTTCAAAGACTCTTCCATGCTAGATTCATTCTTCCCCCCCCCCCCAGGTCGCAGGAAAACGTGCTTGGTTTAGCTCTCTGCCATATTCTAGGCCCGCTCTGCTCTGTGCTGTGCGTTGCTGTCGCTGCTTCTTCACAGGGGCTCACTCCGGGCCAGGGCCGGGTGGCCTTGGTCCATCGCCTCCACACCGGCGCCACGGCTGCCGCTCTAGCCTCTCCTGGGCTACTCCGTGGCTGCTGCAGGGCTCAGCCAGCTCCTCACCACCTCTCCCCCTGCAGTGGGGGAAGGTGAGGAGGCCGGCTGGAAAGCTCCTGGGGAGTTTCTCTCTCGCTCCAGTGCCGTGCCTGCCCAGTGGGGGCCCAGCTCCAGCCCCGGCTGGCCGCTCGGGGCTGTGCCGCTGCCCCCGCTGGCAGTGCGGGGGGAACGGCGAAAAGCTCCGGCAGCCCTGGCTGGGCCAGGGCAGCGGGGCCCAGGGGCTCCCCCAGACTCGGGGGGGACTCCCCTTGGCACTTACATGGCTGCCCGATTTTCCAGCTACGCCAGCAGCTTCCTCCGGCTGTTGTAATAAGCTAATTTCACAGGGGTGAAACACAGCTCCAATTGTTCCCACATCAGAAACTCACCTGGGACCAACCACTTCCAGCTCCTCGGGGTGGGGGGGCGCGGCTCAAACCACGACACCATGCTATGGCATCGTTATCAGCTTGTTTGGAACTAGCCTTGCTACTTGGTGTTGTATTGCACTGTACTATCCCACTACAGAGATGCTATCTAGAGGTCAGGAGCCAGAATGAGGCAGGTTTTAGTAACTGCTCTTTGATCCTGTGGTTTTAAAATAAGAGCTGCTATTGAGACATAAGCTTGCATAGATATGAACAAGATGGTGTC
This sequence comes from Manacus candei, assembly GCF_025592945.1. Lineage (NCBI taxonomy): Eukaryota > Metazoa > Chordata > Aves > Passeriformes > Pipridae > Manacus > Manacus candei. Next base: position 2,342,143 of record NW_026138097.1, read on the forward strand.
CTCTACTGCCACAACAGTTCTCACTGAAATAATGTGGGTTTAATTTTTCAGGTTTTAATATTACTCTTCTTAAAAAGAGATGTGGCACACTACTGCCAACATCTGCATCTGGGTGAGCAGGAGTATTTCTGGTGCTCTACTTTTATTTCTTTCTCTTGATTGCTCCTTTCAACTTGTTCTGCATAGACAAGTAGCTCAAATAAGGAGATGGCATTCTCTTAACTGCCTTCAGCAGGTAGTCACTGCTGTCACTTCTTCATCTTGTGATGCTATTCCTAAGAAAGCTATTCTACCAGAAGTATTATGGTCTTGCAAATGTATGTTAAATTTGGCATCCTCAAATAGTTATTTTTCTTTCTCATTTTCATTGATGAAATTTCCTGAGGAAACAGAATTGTATTTTGGAAAAATTACTTTGAAGGCCTAATGATGATGTTTTATTCTGTTGGTAACTTGTCTGTTTAGAATATCAATGGATGTTTTCTTAGATACTTCTCCATGAAAAACTGGACTGAAATCACTAACTATCAAATAATCTTCCGATGCAATCTTTAGGACCAGAGGTCTTTAGTTAGATTACAGGCCAAGGAATTTCTAGGCCATCAATATATTCTTGAATAATCTACTCTCATCATCTCACTATTAAATTACATACAGTATAAAAATATTTATCAGAGATCACCAAATATCTCAGTAATTCTTAAGGATGAAATTAATTAGGTATTCATTCAATCATTTCAGATTTAGCCAAAATTCATTACAAGAAGGCCAATAAATATTACAATCAGTAGCAATGATACTCAGCATTGTTATTATACAACCATATTTCTCCAAATACTTTTATAAATCTTGAGCTTGCTGCACAGATACAATGACTACAAATGATACAGTAGTTGTCTGTCAACCCATAACTTCAACATAGCACCTGTACAACTAGACATTCTTCAAAATACGAAGTCATGCCCTACTTCAGATGACATGTCTACAATTTTAGATGACCTAGACTTTAGTTAAATAAAATATATAAGTGCTGGCCTTCTTAATTAAGATTTGCAACTTTTAATGTGATAGTCTGCAAAAGTTCAGGGCCAGGCTGAGACGAGTAACTGTGCAAACCTGGGCAGTAGTATACAAATGTACTACTGAAACATTTTTCAGTTTTGCAGGGCATGCATGTCTTCAACAAGCAATTTTCAGACTACTAAAAACAACCCACAACACTTACCACAGTATGACTATGGTGGAACAAGCCATCCTAGATTATCTCCTTACCATGGATATCATTATGGAAACCAATATTCCAGCCTGTAGAGTGGAATTTTGTTATAATGCTACACAATTACATGGGCATTGAGGAAAAGAGGGAAAAATTCCTTTCACTGAAAGAGACTGGGAAAATTTAGATACGTCACACACAAATTCTTGAATGAAAAATGGTCCTGACTCCAAGTTTCTGGATCTGAATATCTAGGAAAAAAAGTCCTTCCTGAGATTAAATATAACTTTCTTTTGTCACACATTCATGAGAGATTTGCTTGCTCCTTTCAGTACCAATGCCTCCTTGAAAATTTGCCAACCAAATATAAACCAGACCTTAGTCCTTTACACCTTGTGGAAGTTGTTTTGGCTGCTGGTTCAGCATGCTGCTCTGCCAACCAGCTCACCTTTGGAAAGTTTCTAAAATTCCAGGCCTCCATTTAATCATCTGTAATATGTTTGTATAAATACTATTTACCTCCCTGCCTTAAGTAATTTCTGTAAGGCTACCTAAGATTTATGAAGAAGAGATACCGTATGAAGGTGGGAGTTTTTTATGTCAAAGACGGTTATCTCACTGAAAATACCCTCAGTTGGTTTTATTCGTGAATGTAAGTAGGGGAGGGTATGCTTCACTGCTTGAAAGCACAATGGCTACAGTATCCCAGATTATCAAATGCATCATTAATCCATTTCACCTGAGCTAACAGACAGAAGGGAAAGAAAGGTGTTTTGCTCACATCTTACAGCTTGACTTTAATTTCCACTCTGGACACCACCTGATACAAAACATGGTTATAAGGTCTGTAATACAGATACTTAATACTAAGTATTAATTATCCCTAAGTATATGTGATAGTATCTGCTACAAATGACTAGTCCTAACATCCTCCTCAGGACAAAATATTCTCCTGGTGCAATAGCACTTAACTCAGGAGGTAGCTTCTTGTGGGTCTGTAGATGAATATCCAGCATTCGGTCACTGCTCCATTTCCATTAGCCAGAAGACATTTGTTTGTGGTAGATTATACAGAGATGTGAGCCTATCTCAGGCCAAAATAATTAATTTTTGTACATTCAAGATGTTCATACTGAAACAAATGCTAAAAAAAATTACAGTTAAATATAACTAAATAATTCTCAAATTTAGGGAAGACATAGAAAGAGACTGTGTTTATGAACCTGTGAGTAGAACATGCAGCTTAATTATCAGTTCCATTCAGGCCTGATCTGTAAGTCTACCTAAGAAAGACTTAAATAATTATGATTTTCTTTATAAGCAGAAGTGTCCCTGAGGTAATCCCATCTCCAGTACCTACATTGTTACTGTACTGAAGCAACATGCTCCTGATATAGACAGGCATATTGAAATTTCTTTATGTATTTTGATATGAATTGAAACTGTGTCATGTTTCTCTTCTGCTGGCAGCAGAGTCCCAGATCCTTGAGGCCAGTTCTGTGGAAGGTAGAGGATCACAGACAGTTTGTATATTTTCTATCTTTGCATGTTGCCTCTGTATCAGTCCTAAAAAGATTTCAGCTGTGACCTGCAGAGGACCAAAGGTGAGGGACTTCTTTACTTTCTTGGCTTTAGAGGAAGGGGATGCTATATTCCTCCTAGTTAAGATGACTGAAGACTGTGATGCACTCTATCAAGGCTTTCAAGTGGGATACTACTGCTGCACTTTCTGATAATTTTTACTGGGAAAACAAGTTCCTGAGGGAAGAACAAAGGGGGTGCTACTTTAACTTCATCAGTACTGAAACACTCCCAATACAAAAAGAAAATACATTACCATCATTTTAAATACTGTGTAGAATGTTTAAAATCATGCCAAAAGCTGGGGGAAAAAATGCAATGATAGTCCTAGAACAGACCCTTATGTTTATAATTTATTTTAAATATTTCCCTAGAGCTACTGTTTTGCGAAAGTTCCTCTTGTAGCTGTGACGGCTGAGGCATCACTGGACCTCAATGAATTGCACTGCATAATGATCCTTACCAAATTCAGAGGACATCATTCACAGTTACAGTTACAGCTCTCTTATTATCCCAGATGGTCCTCCACAGGAACATACAGAGCACTTCCACAGCTCGGCTTTGCCAGTCCACTCTTAGAATCATAGAATCATATTGGTTGGAAAAGACCTTTGAGATCATCAGATCCAACCATAAACCTAACACTGCCAAGTCTACCAGCCTAACGATGCTAAGTTCAACAGATTCATCCTCACTCTCCTGCTATGTAATGCCTTAATGTAGAAAAGATGCAAATGAAGGAAGAAGGCTCCTTATAAAGTGATGTACTGTACTCAGTGCCTTAAAGAAGTGGAGAATCTAACTACAAATATCTTTAGTATATGAAAGTGTAAAATTACTTGTAAGACCATCAGATTGCTTCCTTCATTCAGGCTTTGTCTTCATTTAAGTAGTCTCCTTGATAAAAATCCAAGGAGCAATATTAATTAATAGGACTAAAAATGGTGGAATCTTCTATAAGAAGAACAAAGCTGATGTGAAAGGGGGGAAAAAACAACCGTAAAATGAAATTTAGCTTTAAAGATTTTCAAAACACATATTGTATTTACAAGTGTTCTTGTAATACATTTTTCAAAAAACCAATGTAGTCTCAGTAATATGAAACCTCTGTAAAGCATTCCTTACTAAATCTTGGAGCAATAGTGGAGGAGATTCCCTGGTGTATGTGGATTACAGAGAAGAGTGAAGAGATGAGTGAAGTGTAAATACTACAGTATAATTCACATATGGAACATTTTAATTGTGGGTAATAGCAGATTTTCAAATTTATAAGTCAGGGAATTGTGCTCATTTCTGAGACAGAACTGAATATATTAACTACCTTTGAAAAAGTATCAATATTTCTTCCTGTGCAGAGCACAGCATAGTAAAATGCTGTAAAAGATGAAAGCTCTTTGATCCTTCTGTATGCTTAAAGATACCAGTACAGTGCCAATATGTTTTGAGGAAGAAATTAGACAGAAAATAAATATTATTTGGCAAGATAGCACAATATCCCAAAACAGTAATATTGGGTGTACTAAGGACTACAAAAATATTTATTGTTCATAGTTCCACCCCACTGAGTCTCTCAGGCCACAATAGATTCCTTTTGTCCCCTCTTCATTCAAGTGAAGTCATTAGTATGCAAACATATTTGATCTTGACACACACAATAGCTCTATATTTTTAGCCCCCAATATCAGGGAAAGAAAACTGTCTGGGATAATATCACAATATAGATCTTATGAATCAGGACCAGACTGAATAACTGGAATCCCAGGAGTCATTTACAAGAGCCACTGAACTTCAGTCAATACACCAGTGGTTTGGCTGCGCTCAATGGTTTGCTGTGGTTCTGCTGCCAATTGCCAGGTAATATTTCTTAGGAAGATTTCACCTCTTGGCTTCTCATTTATTGATGATAATGTTCATTATCTCTGGACTTAATTTCAGTTTGGAGCTATGTTTGCCTAATGTTATCAGGCTTTTCTCTGACTTGAGTTCTGCTAATAAGAATCAAAAGTAAATCTACTGACCTGAATGCAATGGCCCCTGGGACTTAAACATGGTGCAGAGTGATATTTAGGTCTTCAACTACAGTTGAAGCCTGTAGTACTTTTAAAATTGAGGACAGCTAACTGTATCTGAGCAGCCTAGATCTGGATGTGAGTGGTTATCTCAGGCTTTGGTTTCAACTGAAACTAGAAAACTGTAGGGATTCTCTCTCTTCAATCTGTTCTTACAGAACCCATTTTTCCCAGTGGAGCAGCCCCAAGCAAATCAAGCAGATGACTCATGAGTAATTCTGGAAAGAAAGTGGAAAATTGTGTCCACTTTTGTTTTCATTTCAAAATGGCATTTAAGATAAATTTAGATTTAAAATGAAATAAAAATCTGAACACCCCACCACCCTACCACCCCCACTTTCAGGCTAGATTGAGCCATTCTGATGAAACCTGAAATATTTTACATTCTTTTTAACCCTTCTAAACTAGAAAAAAACCCCACAAAATTGTTAAACAGAAAATGTAAAAATAAGACACTTAAATATTATCCTAGCACTGTACTTTAAATTATTACTGAACAAAATTTGTCAAAATGGCACATTTTATATTTATATTCGATGCCATTTTTCTATCAGAAATCAGTGATGAAAAAAATGTCATTCAGTTCCGCTCATAATGCTGGAGGAGTTTATAGCAAAAGATTGCTAAATGAGGTAGTAAAATCTAATTATACCTCAGTCTTTAACATAAATTCAAATGCAACACTAGAATTCTTAGGGATGATTCTAGGTGCATGATAGACTTCTTTCTCTGGAGTTCACTGCATTCACTGCTGATAAGGTCTCCAAGAGCACTTGCAGCAGGATGGGCTCCAAGAGCCCAGCTAAGGGCTAGAAGCCTGATGTGCTAGGTAGTGGAGAAAGAAAAGGCTGAAGTAGACCCTGTGTTTAAAAGACAGAGGAAGCCCTCACACTGTCAGGACAGGCATATTCCAATGGCACAGAATAAAGTTTTACTTCCACAATGAATCTGTACCTGAAAAAAGAAAGGAAGAGGACACTCCTTTCTTTAACTCTCTCTTCCCCCAAAGGTATATTCATGCGTTGAGAGCATAAAACTTCCATTTATTCTGTACCTTTTAACTAGGAGTCTTTTTTTTAACCTCTTGGGACATGGACAATTTGGCCTCTAGGTAGAGAGTTGCTACTCAGCAGGGAAAATATAAAAATCCTCTGTCTACCGTCATTTATCCTCCAGTCCCTTCTGTGAAAATACTTGCATGCATCTATCACTTTATCCTAAATGATGCTCAGAAAACTCACTGATGACTAACATGATAGTTGAGTCTATGCATCTACCAACCTCTCCTTCTTACCTCATCTTCCCTTCCCTGTCCCCTCACCCCTGGAAAAAAAAAAAAAAGGAGGGGAAGAAAACCCCAAAACCTAAAAATACCCCAAACCTGTTTCTCAAATTAAAAAGAAAGTTCATCCAGGCACACATTTTGTCACCCAGGCTGCTTCACTCAGAAATGAAAAAATGTAAAGGTGTGTAAACAAAAAATAACCTCAAAAAAGGAATTAGCATCTCAAAAAAAAATGAAAATAAGAAACCTATCAAATATGCATTTGTTTATCACAGTCAAGCTTTATGATTCAAACCTGATTCATATATATTTTATGAAGAGAATATCCATTGTGGTGGCAAAATTAAATGTATTTTGAAACTTGTATGTGACATTTATCTATCTGCTCTATCAGAAAAAAGTTGTCATATTCATTCAGACATATATTACTTTTTCAATTTCCTGTCAGTAATGTTTTTTTAATGTTCTTTAGGGGGAGACCACAGGATTTCTTATTTCTCACAACAAAGACCATAGTGCATTAGAATTATGTTGATGAGTTTATACCTAAAAAAGTTGCACCACCTTTTTTTTAGAGATGAACAATTTACTCTTATCCATGACAATCTTTTTTTTTTCTTAAGATACAGAGTTAGGTAGAGAATTATCAAGTCTTTTTTTCCTTCTTTTAAAGAAGTTTATCATACAACACACAAAATTATGGTGCAATTTTATGATGATTCAGATTCTACTGTGAGCCACAAGAGATAACAAAGATAGAACAAGTATCAAAACTCCTTATCACATACCTTCCCTTCCAAGAGAATGATTTTGATAGAAAGTTTATATAAACCCATTGCTCAAGAATAAACAGTGTTGTGCAGTAGGCAAGGCTAAAGGGTCATAGTTAGAGAAGGAACAGAGAGCGATCAAGTTGAGTTAATTGACAAGATGCTACAGCTCCCATGCAGAAGACCGGCCAGAGAGGTGGAAAGTCGAAATGGCAACTTCTTTCTTTGAGTTGCTATTAAAGTGACACTGTAGTAAAAACCCTATCTTGTGTCCCATAGGCTCAGTGCAAGTCCTGCAAGAGATGTTGAAGTGCAGTGGGTCAAGCCCTGGGTAGAAAGGACATTTGATTCTTACGGGGTTTCTCTGATAGTAATTACACTATCCACAATACAGACTAAGGTACACTTTTTGATGGTAACAAATCAGGAGAATTCCATAAACAACATTCAAGTTTCATTCCTAAACAAATGCAGAATACTTGAAATCAAATTAGAGCATGTGCCTCCCCTTCTAAGCATACATAATATCTAGGAATAAATAAAATTTTTGGTAAAGCTGGCAGTAATTATGTTGGCACATCTTCAAAAGGCTGTTGATCAGTTTTATTTAGATATGTTCCTAAAATTTTTTGAACACCAGCAAATTAGTCTTTTTTTTAGGACAGAAATTCTTACATGATAAGACTATTTCACAACATTTGTGGCATCTGCTGCTTGGAGATGTGCCAGAAATACATTTACATTGGCCTGTGGTCTGAAGTTTTAGAGTACCCCTTTTGCATCCTAACCAAAACAGCAGGGTAAATGGCCAGAGAAATGTAAAAAGGAACCTGTCAAAAGGATAGATGTCTTCCCCACTACTACTGGTTCAAAAGGGTTTTTTTTAAACCAGAAGAACCTCAGAGATTTAAAGTTTTAATTTATGCACAACTGATTTTTAAATAACAGCATGCTACAGACGGAATACTTAATCTTACTTGAAAGAAAAGATACTCATCAGAAAGGCCCTCCCCTTCACATTGAAAATCATCATTTAAAGTATCAGTAAAGTATACTTTAAATAATTGAAACAGATACCATTACACTGGTCTTTGGGATGCTGCTTCTCAGTGTATTTGGGAAACACCAAGAAGCAAGCAAGCAAAACAGAGCACAATATTCACAAAAAATGAAGACTGCCTCTAGACTTGTCCTAAAATTATGGCAGGACAGCCAGCGCTAAGTTCCACATGGCTGTTATCAGCTGCTACCAGGATCTGAGTTAAAACTGCTGTGATTGCCATGGTGACCCTAAGGATAACATTACCAAAAGGACTCAAGTACCATTAAAAATAACTGTTGTTTCTTAGTCTAACTATGGAATTTATGTCATTTAACGTTAGACACCTAACATTAGAAGTTCAGTTGTAGACTGCCATTCAAGTTCTCTCCAGTCAATGTAGAGAGCGAGGAATGTCTGCAAGGTAACTCATTGAAGCATAAAATGCATGCCTTAGATCAGTGAAATGTTCTGTTCTTTGAGAGTGCCTATTTGTTTCAGTGACAACAAAAAACACAAGCAACTAGCTTAGATTTGATGCAGCCTAAGTTAACTTTCGCATGGTTAAAATTAGGGAAAAGGAATTCCAGGTCCAGAGTAAAAAGAGATATAGGACTCTACTGAGGAGCAGTCTGGAGAAGAGGAGATTGAGGGGAGACCTCATTGTAGTCTACAAGTTCCTTGTGAGGGTAGGAAGAGAGGCAGGCACTGATCTCTTCTCTGTGATGATCAGTAGCAGGACCCGAGGGAATGGCCTGAAGCTGTGTCAAGGGAAGTTTAGGTTGGATATGAGAGAAAGGTTCTTCACCCAGAGGGGAGCTGGGCACTGGAACAGGCTCCTCAGGGAAATGGTCACAGCACCAAGCCTGACAGAGCTCAAGAAAGTTTTGGACAATGCTCTCAGACACATGGTGTGACTCTTGCGGATAATCCTGTACAGGGCCAGGGCTTGGACTCGATGATCCTTGCGGGTCCCTTTTAACTCAACATATTCTGTGGTATTCTGTGAATTCTAATACTGACCTACAGTCTCTAGGTCACTGGGAAAACAGTTGCCTTTTTACAGACCATCTGAATTTCAGCTGTACATAAAAGAAGGATAAAATAGTTTTTAAAAAGTCTAAAAAATAAAATAAAATCACAGAGACTTTTTCCAGGAAAGTGACTCAACTTTTCTTTATTTCTCCTCTTGTGAGTTACTATTAAAATAAGACAAGGTTCTGATTACACCTCACTGGTTGAAAAGATGTTCAGCACATGCAGAAAATGAAATCTGTTTGACCATCCCTCTCTATTACAAACATAAACACAGAGATGATTCACTTAAATTACTTCAACTTGACTGGTAATATCTTGACACATTTCACTGGGGAGGGTATAACTTACAGAGCTCTTAAAAAGTAAGTTTAAAAAAAGGACACAGCAATGACTGTGGACTGAAGATTTATTAGAAAGATTCCCTAACCATCTCTTGGAAGTAAAATTTCCATTCTGTGCAAACTCAGTGAGAAATTGCTTTCTTGACATGATACTCATTTATCTCCCCTCACTCTGTGTTCTTTGAGGTCTCCTTTTGCATCATTTGTTGGGTAGTATGAGGCCGATTTAAACATTTCTACATTTGTGCTGTTGCCAGAGACCATAGTGATTTAGTGAATCAAGCATGCATCATTCATGTTTGTTCCTTCTTTTCACTGTATATGATTTTAAGGAGAAATAAAAGGCAAGAGGGAGCCAAGGGTACAACTTGCCTCAGTAAATGTTTTTTGGTAGGGGCCCTTTCCAGTGATGGATCAGGTTACGAGAATTTGAGCTTGATTCAGTAATATTTAACATATATATTTTTATTTGTATTCAGAAAAGAAGTCTTTTGTCATAGCACACTTGTGGCACTTTGTTCTCTCAACTTACAGGATGTAATACATTGTGGATTAAGGACTCCCATGTAAGCAAAGCTCTAAATATTCATCGTTATACATAAAGAAGCATGAACCTATCTGAACAGGCAAATTACTAACAGTATTTCTAGGTCAGTAGTCTCATATTAAGATTTTATATAATTACCCTTCCAAAAAGCATGTCTAGATTTTGTCCTGTACTCCTTTCCAACACCTTGTTAGACTTATAAAAACACGGTTTGTGTTTGCAATTTCAGAACATTTTCAATCAGCTCTTGGACTTCATAGATGAGAATCTTATCAGGGCTTCCTATGCCTTTCTGTATGTGGGGAACCAAGCATCAGGTAGTTTTGTTGTCTTTGGACCTTTGTGAACAAAAATTAAAATTAAAAATCGTATTTTTTCTAAGCAGTCATCAAATATTTAATCTCAATATCCAGGCAAGTTTTTGTCTTGGCTGTTGTGGCAAAAATTCTCAGATGCGAAAGAGAAGGATGTGACACTCTTTGCTAATGCCAATTACATGCTCTTCTCATTCAAAGGTGGTGACCTTATGATTTATCTAACCTCTGTGTGCATTGGTTCTTAAATTTTCTGCTTTAGCCAAAGGAGTGCCTTTCAACAGTGACAATAAAGAACAACTGTTTTCAAATTCATCTGTCTATTTGGCATCAAAGATAGGTGACTGTCTCCTACATGTGTCTCTACCTGAACAGTAGGTGTGACGGCTGGGACATTTCGATGTATCAGAGTTAGGAGAGACATACTCCTGGGTATAAATATAGACTATCCAGTAGAACAACATATAGATTTAAATATACGAGTGATGCACTGTAGTTGCTAAGAATTGTAAGAGACTGTAAATACAAAACCTATACATCAGTATCTGTACAATTAAATTTAACAGATCTATAGTGCAGATTCCAGAAGATGGGGTTTGAAATACCTAAAAATGGAAACCATCTCCCAGCACTTTGGAGGGCTCTGTGGAGGTGATGTTCATCAATGTGAGAGATATGTCAAGAAAGAGGCAGACCATGCCATCCTGTGGGCAGATGCTGGGAAATCTTTTCCACACAGTTTTACTAAAAAACCTTAGTTTTCTTGACCTTCTAATTACTTCTCTCTGGCCTCCTGTGCAGAACTGTCAATAGTACAAGTCTACATCATACGTCCTAGTAGTACGTATAGGATAGAATGTTAATACACCATATCTTTTAACTCTCATTTTGCAGTCATTCAATAATACTTATATCTTGGTTAGAAATCAAACCCTTAGAAAAATACAGGCCTGATTTTACATCCCATAGGTTAATATGGGGATTAAATTAATAGAATGAAGACAATTATGACCTGTGTGCAGTCATGATTACACACTTCTAACGTTACACTTGGGACAGATCCCAAAGACAGAAGCATAACTCAAGAAGTTAATTAAAGTATTTATAATTTCACTTTCCTATGAGTAATTTTATCTTTTATGAGGACATGAACACAAATTTCCAGGTAAGCATGTGTGTACCTGTGTATGTGTATATATACACACATGCATGTCTTCACATAAGTGGGAAGCAATTCAGTTAAAAAAAAAGATATCTGCTCTATTTGAAATGCTTTAGGATTTTGTCAGGATATGGCAATAAGACATAAAGGAAAGAACATTTTTCTGGATTGGCTATGGGAGAGCTAAAGGAGTATTGTACCATGTCTAAAATGGGACTAAATACCTATGTTTAACTAACTGAACCCCAGATACAGTGTGTGGCAAAGAACTCTTGGCAGGAAAAGAAAATGGTGGAGATAGGGGAAGTAGGATAGAAACGAGGGAATTGGATACCTTGGGGTGTCTGAAGATGTGTCAACAACATTGGCACCAGGTATCTGTTCATCAGTACTCTTGTTTTCACATAGGTTCCCCTTATGGAAGGAACCGAAAGAGCAAAAGCAGAACAGATGAGAACAAATTAAGACTAATAAGAAGAATTGAGAAGGAAAGAAGAGGGAAATTTTATCATGGCAAGTGGTGTTGATTCCCCCATAAAGATAGTACACTGCATGAGTCTGATATAATTTTTTTTCTTTGAGGCTGTCTATTTGTGCTATCAAATAAGACATAGCTTAATGCACAGGCCTCAAAGAAGGGAGTGGATTAGTTCTCCAGAGATGATGACTAACAAGTTAAAATAACTTTTTTCAGTTGGGCTGCAGTGACCTATTTATACAATTTCTTTTTTGCTAGCTAGCTTTTTTTAACATTACAAGGTGTACCTGGCCTCTCTCATCTCTCTCTAAACTGTCTCCCTGATGTCCTGATCACTCTCTGATCTATTTTTCTATCTGCTGGGTGAATGCTAATATGACATATCCAACCTCTAAAACAAACCATTTATTTTGAAACTTGGCTATGTCAGAGTATTTGATGCGTCAAACATGAAAATGAATGTATATTTGGATATTGGGTACATCATGTCTTGATATTAAATTATCCTCTGAAAAATGGATTGATTTTTAACCTGGCAGGATATATGTATTTCTTCCTCGAATCTCTAGCAGGAAGCTAGACATGAGGAGAGTCTAGGAAAGGTTCTCTATGAAGCTGAAACAGAATTGCTCAAGGGCTATGAGTGTTTTCTTTATATTAATAAATTCTTTTTTGTGCTTAAGGAAAGAGATTCTGTCATTCTCCTTCCATTATTATGTGACAATAATACATTAATCTTTTATGAGAGATACTTATCCTAGAGATAATATTTAATTAATGTGCAAAGAAGGAAGTTTAAGTGAAAAAGGTACTTTAAAAATCATATATATTTAATACATTGGCATAGATATTTCAAAGTCCTTTTTTTCTTTTTGATATCTGTGCCATTTGCATACATACATGTGGAAGCCTACCACTGACAGCATCTGAAGAAAGATGACAAACTGAGATATACTTTTAGAAAGATAGATTGAGTGTCCATTCATGGTTAGGACTGTGATTTTTTTCTGCTTGAACTTTCTCTGTCACTGTTCACAGATCAGCACACAGGAAAAGACACAGCACAATTCTTTGCAATACTCAAGATTCAAACCAGAAGACAGAGAATCCTTCCTCTTACAGGACAATGCCAAGTGTGCTATTTGGAAGTTTGTGATTCTGCATGCAGAAGCCTGTGGGTCTGCATCTGGCTGCTTATCACTACAAATGTGATGCATGAATACATCTCAGTTGTTGGCTTACTATCAAAGGAGTCAATCAAATATTTCTGCAATTTTCTCCTCATTATGTGAACACTGCACGGTGAAGACATATTTCTTAATTTTCAAATTCTTCACAAGATATTGGAAAAATATCTGGACTCCTCATCCTTTCAGATTTTGAAACAAATACTGCACTGAAAGCATGGCTGCCCCAAGTTTTCTCTCCTCCCCTGTATCTTTAAGACATACACATACAGATGCCAAGACTGCAGGCCAATGGCCTTCATTTATGCATGAAGACACAACTTCTAAGAAATTCCAAACCTCACCAAAACAGCAGGAATGCTGTATCAGTGAGTCAAGGGCCTTAAATATTTAGCATTTTACATTAAATTACACTTTGACAGAATGATCTGGCTTTTTTTTTCCCTTTGCCCAAAAATGCTTCTTGGTTGGTATAAGACAGATAAAATCTAAATAAGACTAAGCACCGTGTTACACAAAGAACTATAATCTGAGTTTTTTCAGAAATGGTGAGGCACATTTGGAAACATAACACAAACAAATTCTCAGATTTGATCCACTATTGCCACTGCTTTCCTACAGCATTTATATAATCCAATCTGCAGAGCATTCTCTCATAGAATGGAGAAATCCAAAATTGGATTCCACTCAGATGTGAGTCTCATACAGCAGGATTTCCATCGTCTCTGTTTGGACAATTATGTAGCCTGAAATTATTCTCTATTTTGTCCACTCCTGAAGGCATGCAGTGATGCAATACTCCTGAGCATGACAATTCCACTATTTGGGAAACATTAGTAACATAGAAAGCACTTTTCTTGGCACCACCTACATGCATCAGCTCTGTCCACTGCTTTGCTTATGTCATCTTAATGAATTTTCAATGCCCTTAGGAAAACTTCAGCCTTTGCCCTCAAGTACCTCTGTGGGCTTTTCCCCCAGGAATCTAAATGGCTAGCTAATGCTCCTGGATGAAACCTATAATTACCAAATTCAGTCTTCCAGGATAATGAGTCAAACTTTCTCTGTGCACAGCAAAGTTTGCTTTAAAGGGAAAGTCAAGGACTTGGAATGGATTCTAACAGTAGTGGAGGAACACTCCTGGGTTTATCACCTCTGGCTTCACCACATTCTACTGCAAAAGCTAAGTACACTTCTGTTGTCTGCCTTTCTCTGATGCAAATATAAGCAATATGCATCCTTAAGAAGCCCCTTCATCAAGATTTTAAAACCCAAATGAAAACAAAACTCTAAAAGAAAAGTCAAACAGACAAAAAAATTCCTAACAAAGACATAAAATCAAATGCCCTTATCAAACATGCGATGCACTATTCTACAAGTTTGTTCTGGGAGGAAGACCAATTTGTGGCTATCACTAGTTATGTTTCTTAATGCATTACTGAAAGGTGATAAGATATGATAATAAGAGAGCAGTGTAAGAATCTCTGTAGAGCAGAAAGATTTCATTGACTGTGGTGTATGTCACTGGTGATAAATGAAAGTTTTCCGTGCTTACAACTACCTGGTGATGCTAAGGTAAATGGATTATAGGAGGAGTAGGATCTTCTTTTACTTACTAGTTAGCTTTCATGAAAATGGTATTTAGCTTGAACTAGCAGTTTGTTTGGTTTTCACCTCCATGCAAAAGCAATTAAGAAGGCAATGACAAAAGGACAGATATGTCCTGTATTTCTGACTTGAAATAATTAATTTAGAATAGTAACATTTTCAAAACTACCTAAATGCTTCAGGCTTTTAAGGCTGTCTTCAAAGTATATTTACTCCCCATAATACAGTGTGTTAGCAAGACCCCAGAGGTAATAACTAATGAGCTAGATCCCATGTCACCTTGTTGAGAAGCAGAATTAATTAGTCCAGCCATAACAACACACTACCAAGGTTTTTGGCTTCTGGATTCTGTGCTAGTATGGCACTGAGACATATAAATGAACTGTCTCTGGCAATTTGCTTGCAATGCTCTGTTACAGTGCACAGACATGCCTTCAAGCGCTAAGACGCATAACACTGATTGAAGGAAACTCAGGCTTTTACAGGTATGAAAGTTGCTTTTGAAAATAAGACTTGGGCACCTCTGAAAAAAAATCTATGTCCAAGACAGAATCTTGGGCAGAGATCCAGGCAAGAGGCTACAATCCGAAGCGTGAAGTTTAGTACTAAAAGTAAGATTTGTTGCAAGTTAGATGAAGGAAATTTCAGTGGCCTTTCTGGATAGATTTGGATCATTTTCAAACCTGATAGAAGTTTCATTATACAATTATCCTTTCAATTTATCAGTGATCACTGCCTAAAATAGACAAAACAGACTGGTTGGTTCTTGTTTTGGCATAGTCACTCTGCCCCAGTCCAATTCTGTTTCATGAAACTACTAATTTGCCTGACTTGAGAGTTTGGTCCATACATTTTTACATTTATGCCAACATGGCTACAATTGAGGTTAGATAAATAGTGTAATAAAGATAGATAAATATGTTAGATAAATAGTAAAAAATAAAGACACAGTCAGCAAAAATATTTGTCTTTTGATTTAAATTCACATGGGAGGTAATTAAACAAACAGCCTTCTACATGGATAGCTATGGGGAGCAAAGCCAATGGAAAAAAATCTTCCCTTATAACTGATCTTTTTTCAGAGTATGTGCCCTTTTCTTCCTGCAAATGGCAAAATACTGCATGTATTCAGCACAGTGAAACTTAGAGGGGGAAAATAGAGAGTTAGATTCCACCCACCAGAAATTCAATACATTAATATGAATGTCTGTCAAAACAGTCTCCAGACAAATGGTTTTCCAGGGACTGTTCTTAAATGCTATTATTGTTTGACTGTTACAGTCCCTCCCTCTAACCTCTCACTCAAAATGTACCTCTTTTAATTTCTCAGGCTTCTCATGAAATATCCTTAATATATACCATTCTGATACCACCAACTCAGATTTCTCAGATGTCTGTCTTAGCCCTGGGAAGACATTGTTAGCAGTTAGTATTTAAATAGCTATCATTAATAATTTTGTGAACACTGTTAGATACTGTGAGGGCTAAAATATTAGTGGTCATCATATATTAGAAATATATAGGTGAAACAGAAGCAGAAATGATTATAAGAAAGAGAAAACAGAATTAAGAGAAAAGGCTAATGGATGTCGAACATCTGAAGAACAGCATGAATTGCACATATTCAGAAGGGCTCTAAGGTGTGTTACACATTACAGGGCTTTGGAGCCCCTAGAATTTTTGGGAGAGCTAAAAAACCCCCCAAATCAAAAATAGCCCAACAAACAATCAACATCTTCTTTTTAAGTCTGACGAGGAGTTGCACCTTGCATTCCCGGTGGTAGCTGCCAGTTTTATTGGTTAGTGTTAAAAAGAAAACTAGGTCAGGTATGAGTTTCTACATATCTTCTTGCATGTGACTGCTAATTCCGCAATACTAACTTTGTACTTTTACCTATAGCTATTGAGAAGTTCTTGTATCTGTGGTTCTAGAGAATTGAAAGTTTTATAAACAATTTTGTGTATACATACCACTTACTCATCATATCATGTCCTCTCAGCAAGAAAAAGGAGGAAATATTGTGGAGTTGAAAAAGAGTAACAACAAAAAAAAAATAAAAAAAAAATCAGTGTATTAGTTTTATCTACACATGAAATTATATTATTGTCACTGAATACATACTACAGGGATTCAACAGAAATGGTATAAATCCTTGCAAAGGTATACATTTCAGTATTAGAATATCTGACCTCTATTTAGCTGAAACAAAACTGAATCAAAAATTTAATAACTAACCTATTAGCTACTTTCTGTATGGGAACGAAGCGTTCCTAGCACCGTGGCCTATTGTATACTTTCCAGATTGTGGCCCTAGCCACTTAAGCTAGAGACAAGATAACTGTTCTGCTTAGAATTATAAAGTTAGTTTGCAAATAGTTGTTATCACTTCAGAAAAAAGTAGTTACAGAAAACAGTGAAAATAATAGGACCTACATGTATACATGTAATAGTTGGGAATATAGAAATTTCCTTCATCATAAAAGATACTTTAGCACTTTCCAAGCCAGTCCACAATGAGGACAATGCTATCTTTTAAATCCTATCCCTGTTGTTATTGCACATGACATATTACATTGTACTGTACAGTGTGTGGTGATGAGAAATTCCCTGCTTATTTAATTGTGATCCTTCAATGAATTTGAAAGGGAGCACTTTATTTCCATTTCTTTAATTTACTAGTTCTTTAGCTGATGATTTTATTAACTCTTGTATTTGAGAACTGATGCTTAACAAAAAAAGGAGAAGAAAAAAAGGCCCTTGGCAGTATTGTGAAGGCCTGGAACTGAATAATGCACTTTAATAATGAGGAATAGAGCTATGGCTTTTGCTGATGGCTGTGACCGGCTCTGTGACCTGATTATGTCGCAGAGTGTCAGCAGCTGAGACACTACAAAAGGGAGCGCATCCCATCAAATCTATCTCCATTGTAATCACTCGCACTGCTGAGAGGCTTGTTAGGAGCAGGGAATCCATCAGGCCTCATTAGCACCGTTTACCATCAAGAAGCTCAAAGAGCAAACGTGTACCCTCTAATCAGAATAATGAGAACCAAAGTACTCCTATTATCTAATTGGATCAACAATGCCTCTCTCCCTATTTTGTTTCCTGAGCTACTTGTGGACTACAACCCTCAAAAATTAGTTATTTTTTGTTAATTGTCAGGGTGGAGCTGTGCTCAAGGTTTTTCTTATACAGAAGGTTTTCACATCTTAAGAGCAAGGCATGGGCACAATGAGGCCAAGTTCTTTCAGGGGCATTCTTAGATTATACTGATGTGATCCAAATAAATTCATCTAATACTTAGATTTTCCTATTAATCTATCAGAAAATAAACTTTATTGCACCCACAGTTAAAATGTATTTGATCCTGTTGAAGTCAAGAAACTTATATGAATGCAACTGATGACAATTAAGAAACCAGATGCAACAACCTTGCTCTCGTATTTCTGTGGCTCCTTTCCTTAAAAATAATACAAAACCAACCAAAGTACACATTTCATATACTTAATAGATATGTAAAACCCATGCAAAACTCTTGCTATTTTCTTTCATTTGTAAAACCATTATGAAAAAAAGAAATATTAGGTTATTAAATCTCTGAAGAATTCAAGTGCAGCAATGGCACTTGAATCCTGCTATAAGGGCAGGCTGAAGCTGAGCAGGTAGACAGTTTCTCTTGGAAATCAGTGTATCTACTGACAGGGTGCAGCCTGGCAAACCTACTAACCCGGCCTTTAAATTTAAGATATGAAAGCCCAGTCCTGCAAATGCTTTCTGGAAAGTGCTGAGGGCAAATAGAATGTAAGCAGTGTTACATGGGCCAATAGCTCTTCATAATATGACTCTGAAATGAAAATTTGATTTAGAGTCCTCCACCTGCACTATATCAAATTAATCAGGTGATCTAATCATATTATTTCAATGGATTAGATCTCTTGGTTACTTGAGAAGCTCTGGTATTACAGTTCATATTGCCATCCAAAGCAAAAGAAGAAAAATAAATTAACATACTATAACTGTGAATTCAATAATTACATAACAAATATATAAATTATTGTTAATATATATAATTTTGTTATTGTAATTGTAAGAAATTCTTGACTGTTTGGAATTAAGGCCATGCCATATGTCATTTAAAAGATCATTTCCCCAAATTTGGCATAGGATCTTGCTTTTGACCTATAGCTTAATGTCTCCAGGGATTACTGACCACCATATATTTAGCCAGACAGATGGACTTTTACAAGCCCTGAATTTCTATAATGGAAGCAGCATGTAATTACAAAGATTACACATAGAAACATTCTAGTAAATCATCCAGCTTCATATTTTCAGGAGTGAATTTTGGGTGTCACACTTATGATTCTTCGAAAGGGTCAATTTTTAAAGGACAGATTCTTAACATATGATGCAAATCTGGCTATTTAATGACTCCAAGGAGATTATTCAGTAATGGAGTGTTCCAAATTACTATTCAGTTAAGCTTCCAAATTTGAAGAAACCCTTTCAGTTCTTGATTAAGTCCTATAATTTTATTAATTTGAAGGAATGTAATTTAATTTATGGAATGTAGTTTGATTATACTTTATAGTCCTGTTTTAAGACAGATAGCCTGAGAATTGGGCTCTAAGTAATATGAGTTTATGCTGAATATTATAAAAATGAATGTTATATTACACACTATTATCATTGTCTATCTATATTGCAGCAAGGTCTGAAGTACTGATAATAAAACAAGGAATATTGTAAAAAGAAGTAACAAAAAGACAACCTTTACTTAAAGGAACTAAACAAACAATTAGATGCTGTAATTTTATCCAGGAATATAGAAGATTCTTCCTTTCTTTTCCCTTTCTCTGCAACCTGTGGAATTATTGGACTTTACATTATGTCTGGAATAAACAAGACTTAGCCTGAGGGAATCGATAGTTTCGTTCAGTGATATCTTCACAGTAGTATTTTTTTTAAACATACAATGAATGGCCACGCATTGCCTATGTTTTCTTTGGAGAACATGTAAAGGAAAAACTATAAAAAAACTAGTCTGTGTTTTTATCTTCAACTCTTACAGTGAACATCTTTGGTGTCAAGTGCCTCATGTGAGTGGCGACTGGGAACCATTTCTAGAGTACAGACAGGAACAAGCAGGCTTCTATGTTGGAGCTGATCTAACTGTGAGTTATGGGTATTATAACCAACTTTTATTCCAAACCAATACCCCATCCCTCCAGAAATCTTAATAGGCTTTTGAGAACCTCCATTTAAAGCTGGCTGCATAAAATGATCCTTTGATGAAAAGGGATTGAAACAAGGGTTAAAGTAGACATTGAAAGGTTATTGTAGAGGGCACATTGTTCATACAATCCTCCTTTAATATGTGTGGTGTGCACCTGCGATAAGATGATTCATTAGATAAGGCCTCACTTTGACAAGCTCCATCGTTCAACCCTCGGGGTAGTGATGGAACAATTCTGCACCCACCCAGTAAATATAAAAAGGTCAGCATTTTTTTTTCCTGGGACTTGGATGGTGAGAGTGAAGCTCAGGAAGCATCTTTGTTTATGTGCTATGTTAAAAAAAAGGGGGGTTTCCTATAAATTGTTGACTTTTATTTTTTAATGGGCCAAAATAAAAAACATCACTCCTGTTCCAATTAACTAACACGGTGACAGAAAATTATCGGAAAAAAGCTGCTCTTAATTTTTTTCTCCCCACTAGTAAACAGTAAGAGTAGAAACTAAACTTTAGATTCACATATCATCCAAGTTGCATCATTTCAATAAATATTTTCCAGGGCCTAACATCCACATAAACACTGTGGATATCACTGTATGCCCAATTTGTAGCATTTAGAATAATGACATTCAAATTACTCAGTTACCAGGTACAGTCATAAGTTATATTGACAGATTTGTTGCAGTGAAACAAGTAATTGTGTTAATTTTAGTCCTAGTAAATGCAATAAAGAATGACAGTGGTCACAGTCTGAAAGCCACTTAAGCATGCTGCATCAAAGCAATTATTTATATATATATGGATTCAGACGCATATCTTTCTGCATCATACTAAGACTGAAATCGAAATACTTTGAACAAATAAACAGTTCCAAAATACAGATAATGCACGATCTCTCTCTTAGACACACTAACACTTCAACATCATTCAATTTTCCTGTTTGGAAAATTTTCTTTTAACCAAAAAACTCTCCCAAATTTGCATTTACAGGCTGGCAGATTCATTACATATTTCTTAACATAAGATAATAAGCAAATGGGAAAGCCAGCAAAATCCATCCCAATACTTCATTACAATTTGTGTTCCTTTACTTAGAACATTTAATACCTTTTTAGAAATGAAGTAATACAGAAATGATACAGAAATGCAAAAAAGTGTAGCACAGTACCACTTTGATACAGTTGTCTGTTATTAGGTATATATAAGTGGGAGAAGACAGCTGGTATGTTTTTTAAGAATCAGAAGATTGCTGGACTTTTAAAATACCACAGTATTGCACTATTGTGATCTTTTCAAAGGGTTGAATTGAAATGAAACAAACCCTAAGCCTTTTCTAGCTTGAAAACACCTAACTGTTCCTAACTTCCTTCCAGTTTTCAGACTTTCCATTTCTTACCTTGTCTGGCAAATCAATATTTATTTATCTTCAATATGTGCACTTTTAAATTGCTGTCATACGACGGAACTCATTTTTGTCCCAAGATCAGCCTGCCATCAGAATTCACTGTTTGCTCCATCTTCCACTCACCTGTCCTTGTGCATTAGTGACGAGTTGACCTGTGACCCCCTGAAGACTGGAGAGGGCATTGCCAAAGGCCTGGGAGCTTGCTATTGAGCCCATGGCTGCTGCTGCTGCAGCGGCTGCTGCTTGACTTGCTAGTGGATTATTAACCAGCTGAAAAAAAAAAAAAAGATCATGATAAAACCCACAATAAACAAAGAAACAAGACTGCTAACTGGATAACATAAGAGGGATTGCACAATCACTTTTATATTATTTTAATGTTTTTTTCCCACTTAAATGTGCATAAAAACCTGTCATCTCCGAGAGCTTGCGTAGTTCTGAGAGGATCTTATTTCTGGGGCTTTGACAATAAATAGTTTCTATAAAAGCAGAGAAAATTCCATGTTAATGTTGAAGAATAAAATTCTCTTTTTTAACCCAAATTCTCTTTTTCTTTTTTTTTTTTTTTTAATTAAGTTATACTTGATGTATTTCTTTAGGTTCAATGTGCTAATGCCACAAGTGTAGCAGCCTAATATTGATGTAAACAGCAATCATTGAAAAATTAACATTTGATTTGAGTGAGAGTGGAATATTTACTTGGGCATATTCAGAACAGAGACTATTTTACTAATAACCCCAGAAACAAGAAAAACCTGCAAATCCTTTTAATTTTTTTCATTAAAGAATTGGTCTCAACAGCTAGATACATCACAGTAGAAGACTCAACCCTATGATTAAGTTCAGTAGAAATCAACAAAAAATTCAAAATTCATTTGCAAAATACAACACTAAGCAGCTTACTGCTTTTCAACTGTGAATGATGAATTTTAGGACCCATAAATTTTCAGGAAATAAGTTGTACTTCCTGCTTTAGTCAATTCTGCCTGTGTGCTCCATAGAAAGCATAGAGCACAGTCATGGCTTTCACCTTAGGAGACTATTGGAATCCCATAGGAGGGAACACTCCTATCATCATTTCTGTTTATCAAACATACAAAATGTGCATTCTTCTGCCAGAAACAAAATATCCTCTGGGATATGGCTTTTCTACTGGATTATTGTGAAGTTTCTATTTTCTTATCCTCTTCTGAGAATGGACAAAGTTTGAACCAAGAATAGAGGGATGACAGTAAAAAAGAATAAAAATGTTAGGAACCATCATCACTGGGACAGCTGTCTTGAGAATAATCAAACTAACTGAGTTCAAGAGCCTGAAAATATGTTTTAGAGTGCGTTTGCCTCCTAAGAGTCACGGCACTATAGTAGAACTTGCAAAATGCACATTAGTAGAATACAGCAGCCAGAAATTTGAAGGAGAAAACTAGGGACATTTTTTCCTAAACTGAGATGAAAATGCTGGAGCTCACTCAGAAAAGCTTAAGGTTCGAGCTGAAATGAGTAGTAGTTTTAAGCCCTTAGATGATGAGTAAATTATCAATCCTATAGAACCAGAGAGTCACAGACACCAATAAGGGATGTACTTCACAGATAGGCTCCCCTTCAAAATAGGTTATAAAAAATTAATCAGTGATTAGTAGATGTTTTAAGCATGTTACAGATATGAGTAGTGTGTATGTTATAGATGTTTAGAAGCTCATCAATAGAATATGTCAGATATGGTTATAATCTATGCTTATAAGAAACCCACTTGTCTGTTGGACATTGCAAGACCTACAATTGATTGGTCATACATTAAAACATCTATTAATCATTCATTAGCCCTTCATAAAGTATTTATAAATGGAATCTTGATATAAAGTGTTGCTTAAAGGGGTGCCTTGAGCACATCCAATCCCTCTAGAAATTGTAAAGTAAATAACTAAATAAAGATTAGTAGCACTGCCAGACAGAAAAGATGACATTATTTGGAGGAAATATTTTGATTTGGAAAAAATTGTTATATGAATCTTTAAAAGCAGTCTGCAGCATCCCATGGCAAGAAAATCAAGCAGGAATAAAAACCAAAGGTGGAAAACTGCAATGAGTGCTTGATTAGCAGTCCTGATGAGTTGTGAAGAGAGCAGAGACCAGCACAATGACCAAGGCAAAGCTCAGTCCCTGGATGCAGACATCAAGCAAGTCCACTGACTGCCCAAGGTGTGAGCCCAAACATAGCTGCACCCACTCCTCAGTGATTTGGGTGGTGGTGCTTGAGCACAGCAGTGTAATGTCAGATATCAATATAGATAAACTTGCAGGTTTTCTGCTCAAAACAATGACATTTCTTTATTGTCCAGATCAGGAGCTGGTAAACTCTAACTTTTTCCACAACACTTCATGGGCAGTACTGGGCCTTGAAGTAATTCCCTTATAGTTGTAAATACTTAGAGAAGATAACGTCAGCAGCAAAAGTGTAAGACTCAGAAAAGGCCTTCTACAATCTTATTAATAACCCACAAATTATTGCACCTCTGATCCTACAGTATCTGACTGCAGGTATAAATGGTAATCTTTGGAAAGTTACCTGACAAACAACACTGGCTGTTATATTCAGGGCTTCAGTGGCATATGGGAACAACCATCCACAGCTGGGAACAACTTGAGGAACATAAATAAGCTTGTGAAGCTGGAAACTACAAAGGGTTAAAACCTTCTAAAAATCAGACTATCATCTTCTAGAATCTCTTTTCCATTTTTCTTGCTCCAGTTTTCAAAAAATGTACATTTTCAAATACAACAATAAAATTAATTTACAACAAACCCTGGAGACACTCAGAATTGCTTTTAGTTGCATCACAGAGATAAGCTACTTATTAAAAATGATGGCAGAGGCTGTGATATGCATAGGTACCCTGCATAGTACCATGTTCCAGGGAAAAGCACCGTGAATGAGCCAACTCACAGGGTAAGAGACTTCCAAGTGCATATAAAACCATTCCTATCTATTAATAAGTCTGATTAATAAATAGAACATGTATTTTTCTTTGACTGCTTTGGGAAGCTGTTGACTGCAAGTTATGCTCTGTTAAACTGACCCCTTTTACACTGTATGAAAACTGGGGATGGAGAAACATCTTATTTCATTATGCCTGGACGCCAAGGTAACACATAGAATCTTCTTTTTGTTTTAAAAATAAAATCTCTGACTTGAGAGGTTTATGCTATTTCTCAGTGCAGGTTGGATCCCTAAGAATATTTATTAGAAATATATTATGAAAAATCCCACAAAGGCTCTACCCATTTTGTTTCTGTGTTTAAATAATGATTTAGTTTGGAAGGCTAAAACATTTCAAGCTGTCAATTCCATTGCCCAAATTTCTGCTCCCACTCAAAACACCAACCGTAACTGTAGGTAACAGCGATCTTAGTTTAAAGTGGCAGGCCAGCCCTCTTAAGGATGCCTCCGCTAATGACACGATTATATGAGGAAGCAAACTTTATGCAAAAGAATCTTCTAATAACTGAGCAGGTTTAATGTTTAATACACTTTTCTGAATTCCCAAAGCTGAACTTTAAAAGTAAAGCATATGAAAATTGTTCTGCAGTAACTCAATAGAAGCAGAAGACATTCCAGTGCAGGAAATAAAACTCACAGAAACAAAACTAACCTGGGAAATGATGGGGGATGAAAGAGGCACTACTTACAAGATCCTAAAACTGTGCCATGTGAGGTGAGTGTTTCCATGGTTAAGAGATTGTCTTCAAAAATAATTTCAAGGAAAGTGTGATAGACTCAATGCTGCAAGCAGCTTTCTTGAGAGGCACAAATACTTTCTCTTTTGTAAGAATAGCATCTTCCTCTTTGTCTCCGAAGCTAACTTATTATTTTATTGAACTTACTGTGAGAAACTGATTTCCAGACCAGAGGAGACAAAGTTCAGTAGGATATGCCTTTTACAGAAAAAAGTAAAATTACTGTGTAGGTTATCAAATCTGATCTTGTATTCAACAGTACATGAATGCTTGATCAAAGAGCCAGCTTTACTCATTACGATAATGCTCATTCTACAAATATACAGAAAAAAACAAACAATTTTACTGATGAAAAGCCAAGACATTTCAGGATGCCAGAGCATCATATGAAAAAATGGGCCTATAACCTGAAAGGTAAAGTCACTTGAGACAGTGCCAGGATATAGATCTTGTGCGTTTTCTAAAGGACTTGTAGAGCAGTGAAGACACATCATCTGAATGCAGCAATGGAGAATGAAAGGACATATTGTGAAGTAACAGCAAGCATAACTTCATTTTACAAAATAGTACTGGTGTTTTTCAGGGAGAATGTTTAAAAAATCACATTTCTGAATATCTTCTAGAGATTAGGTTAGTGTAGAAAAGTAGTATATTTGGTTAGGGACCAAGAGATCCTCAGTCTCTTATGTTTTCTGACTATCCTTTCTGTAGAGAGCATCACACTACTAGATAAGCTACTAACATTGTTTGCTTAAACCAACGCTTTTCAAGGGAAAACAGAAATATCTCTAAAACTTGAGAAGAATTCAGCAATGGCTGGCAGCAGAAACACATGACATTTTTCTTTTCTATCCCTAATAAGTGAAAATTGATTACAGAAATGGAATTTTTTATTAGCATGGCATTTGCTTTTGTAGGAATTTTTAACCAAGAATCTATGAATTTTATCAGAGTTTAAATTATGAGAGAATTACACATTAAAATATAGTTGAGTTTGTTCTCATTTTTTCCTCATTGGCTCTTGAGACAGATTCTGTGTAGTAGTCACCTGGCCTTAAGAAAGAAAGACTGTTTCAAACTGAGCACAGGCTCCTGAGGATATTCTGATACCTTCTTTTTTACTGTGATCGGCATTATCATCTGAAGTGGGTGTAGACAGAAAGGTTTTGGTACTGGGAGAGCTGCAGAGTAGGAGAATAAAAAGCCCAGAGTGAACATGACAAAGGAAACACCAAGGTCAAAGAAAGGAGAATGAGGAGGAGGTGCTCCACCGCACAGAAGATACCCCCATTGCAGCCCTCAAAGGACAAATGGATATTTCCTGATGAAAATTGTGATCTGTGGAGATCCCATGCAGAAGCAGGGGAAAAACGTGAAGAGAAAGGAGAAGGAGGGGGGAACTATTGTAAACTGACCACAGCTCCCCATGTCCCCTGCACCACTGCGGGTGAGTAGAGGAGTCAGGAGCAAAGCAGTGAAGTTAAGTCTGGAAGAGTGTGGAGAAAAATTGTTTTAATATTTGTCTTAGTTTCTCACTAACTGAATCTATTTTAATTGTCAATAAATTAAAGCTAATTATCCCCAAGTTGAATCTATTTTGCCCACAACACTGATTGGTAAGCCGCCAGTCTTGACCCATGAGCTTTCTCATCCTGTTTTCTCCGCCGTCCCACTGAGGCAGTGTCTGAGTGGCTGGGTAGGCATTTCGCTGTGGGCCAAAGCTAACACCACACCAATGCATTATAGTAGTGTAAACTGTGTCTAACAACAACAATACTCAAGGGTTTTCAATACCTTGATGACAGAGAAGCGAAGCATTCCCACTTAGATACGCATATGCTTGGTTTCTAAACATGAATGAATTGAGGCAGAAGGTGCAGTTTCACTGGAAGTCCAGAGTAACTATTCTGGCAAATTCTTTACACAGTATTAATGCTTATATTCTTAATTGTTTTCAATTTGCGTGCATACCTTGTACTAGCTGATACCTCCCTGAACCTACATTAAATCTCACAGTCCCTGAAGGAATTTTAAAAAAGGCACTAGAAAGACTACTTCAACTTAATCCCATGAAAGTGCCTAGATATCACAGCAATAAGTACCAAATAAATATTTGTAATAATCAGTAAGAAGATCACTACTTAGCATTTATATAGAATTTTACAGCCAAATTTTTCAATTCTGGGAGCCTGAGCTCTGTCAATTTAATTTATTTTTAGGGTCTTAAGTCAAAATAAGTCAAATTTTCAAAGACCCTGTGAACATGCAGATCCCAAGAAAGCCAAGAGTGAATACACAGGTAACATAAAACAAAAGAAGTTTATTTCATCCAAAGATATGCTATGAGCAAACATTTTGGAAACCCTGTATATGTTACTTATCAGTTAGATTTTTTTTTTTTTTTTTTTTTTTTTTTTTTTTTTTTATGTTGACCTCCTCCTCCCTCCTTTTTTGTATATGTAATAGGATAATTACAACATTTAACTTTTATAAATGAACATCAGGGTAAAATGTCTAATAAAATGGCTGTCATTGGGCCTAATCATGCATAACTCTTTGAAAACATGCCCAATAGGCAAATCCTAAATTATAAAAAAAATTAAATCTGTCAACACTTGGTTTTTTACACTGCTGTGATATGATCAACCTACAAACTATACAATGTAATTATATATCCAGAACCATTTAACACTGTCTGGTTATTTCAAAACTGCACAGGTCTATATTTGAAAATGGTTGTAGATAGAGAGAGTTCTAAATAGGTTGCTTAGACAGACATTTTAGTATATGCACATACATCAGAAATTTATGTGCAGAATACCATGTAGAGACAAGGGTATTGGAATATTCAAAAGCACCAACTTGATAGAGACACTTAAAATATCTGGTTCTGACAGATACTTAGTCTGCTCATTATATACATTTATTGTGGTTGAGCTATTTGCTGTCTAAATCCATGCTGAATTTTCTATCAGAAATAAGTACTAATAGTGGTATCACTGATGCGATATGACTTGATTCAATGCAAAGTGACACGACCTGAGGTGATTGGAAATACACAGTGCTCATGTAAGCCTTGATATGACATGGATAGAGGAGGTTGCACAAAATTTCTCTCAATATCTTTGTAAACAAGGTGCTGCTGGTCAGATTAGAACCAGTCTGAAAAACTACAATAACAATTTACAAAATAAAAATAATAGCACCATTGCAAAGTAAATAAAGAGCAGATATCATTCCCAGGTCCCTTGGACCAAAGTACTGGAGACATGAAAAATGAAGATCATATTAGGGCACAGGCAAAGAGCAAGTGGAAACCACCCTAGCCATTTCATTTCTGCTCTATTAGTGACAGATAGAAAAGAGAGGAAAGGAAACTAGAAGAAAGGGATCCTTCTTGGGTCTAATCCTACAAGATAAACTAAATTGAAGGTGTCAGCATATCTGAGGCTGAGTCTCACATGTTCACCAAAAAGAAGTGTGAATATTTTTAAATATATCTAAAACAATTAAGTATAAATATCCAGAAAATGTAGCTGACTGACTCTTTTAGCAGCAGGTCAGTACATACAGACTGCCTACAAACTCTTGTCCTGTAGTTCCCGGCTGTCCACATTTATAACTTACAATTTTGAAATGTTCCAGATCCACTTAAGCTGACACACACTGAACCAGATTTTAGTTCAACAGAGGCATCTTATTTTTGTCTGATTAGTTACTTTTATATTTATGTAGACTTTAAAATATTTATTTTCATACATGACACAAATATACTGTAAACAAATATCTGACTTCATGAAATTTTGTATCTCTAATAATCATAAATTGTATTGGTATTCATAAAAAAGGAAAAAGTACGAAAAAAATTATCTGAATTCTCTAATTTTTTTAAGTTGTTCCCCTGTGTGGCAAGAATGAAAGCAAAGAGCATCTTCAAACTTTCTGAAAGGGGCTGCAACTCAGCTCATTTCATGTTGATTAGTTCCTTGGTTCCTGTGCTTGTCTATTTTAGAATGATTTATCCGGCTTCTGAAAGATGATTTTCCCACAAGAAAAATGGTTACTTCAGGGCTCCCTTGCTGCTAAAAGAATGAACTCTTATCAAAAGGAAATTGCCATCTGTCTTCCCGTATAAAAACCCAGCACTTGGGTCTCAGTGATCTAGCCTCTGTAGAAAGTGTGTCAACTGTGAGACACATCAAATTAGTCTCCTTAATCTAAAACATTTATTTGCCTTTAATTTGAATTTGTGAATATCATGTGCACATGTAAATATGACTATTTGCATATACAAATGTTAAAAATGCAATGTGAGGTCACACCACGTTAATATGATGCTTCATGTTGAGTATTTGAGAAAATATTTCTGGAAGTCTTGTTTTACAGTACAATATGCAATCTTAGTATACATGCCTGGAACCATTTATTCAAATATTCCTATTAAAAACTGAACTTTTAGGTGCAGAGCTTCTCTTTTGCCCTTTGAAGAATAAATCCTACTTAATACTTAGGGACACATTGCTAACTGAGAACATATATAAGGCTTCTTGAAAAATTCTAGGTCAGCTGCTCTGCAAAGATCCTCATTTTTGAAACTGGAAATACATCTGAATACTTATTTGATTTGTAATGTAATAGCATCACCGAATAGTTTTGTTTTCTTGTAAGCTAAGTGCTTACATTGAAGTCTCATTGAGGTGAATGAACGAGAGATTAGCGAAAAAGATCAGATCTAAAACTGGAACTAGATAGAATATTTTTCTTTTCACTGGTCTTAGCTCCAAATTGGACCTGATTTGATACAAAGTTGAAGAATAATGTGTATGGCTCCTGAATACAGTGGAAAGATTGCTGTCAAAGCTACAGGTCAGTCCAAAGTCCAATTCTGGCTCTGAATACAGGTATCAAGGAAGCTGGAAGCATTTAATTCTCTGTGGTTACATCAGTTCACCCCAGAGTCAAAATGACATAAACACCCTAATTGATACCACGTGTTTGAGAAGTTCTCACTCTATTTTCCAGGTTTTGTGGAGAACACATGAGATATCAAACCAGTTGAGAAAGTGATTTTTAATTAGACATTTGAGTTTTGATGAAATCTCAGTATATAAAGTGAGATTTGAGAAGTGTGAATAAGGTTGAAGGAAACATTTAGTTTGAAAACCTTGAAGTCAAAGCCACATTTCCAATAAAAGAGATATAAGAAGCAAGTGATATCCACAGAAACAAGTAAGCTGAGTCAAAGTCTATGAAAGGGAAGAAAGTATGCAAAAAAGGATGTTGGGGGTCCCTAAGCAGGATACTTTTAACATTTTTCTTGGGGCACTATTTTATTACTTCAGTACAGCTCCGACTGTGCAGTGGTGAAATGTGAATGTGACTTTGTTCAACTGTTTTCTGTCTGTGTGTCAGTGGCAAGGTTACTGCTGCTACTCTTTTTCTAAAGAGAGAGCAGTGAATGCCTAGGAGTCTCTGCACCAGCACTATGTGAGCATATTGCCTCTCAGATGGTAGCAACCCTCTGTCACATTCATCTTTGGATGGCTTACTTTGATTGTAAGCATACAGGAAAATACTAGCTAACTGTGTTAGCTGACTACAGCACTTTAAAGCCACTGTTTATACATACATACACCCACTGTTGTCCTTTTTCACCAACAGTCCTGCTCTGTAGATAAAGGTACATATAAACTGGTAACAATTGTGTATTTAACATGCTGAAAATTGTGGCCTCAATGCAGCTCTTACAGAAGGGGAAAGGCAGAAGGGCTAATATGAAGCCACGTATATAACGTTTCCACAGAGAACTCTGTCTTCTCCCAGACACTTCCATCTCATTTGGTGTCAGCAAGAAACCTGCTCCCAAAATGAGCTGTGAGTCCTGCCCCAGAAGCAGCACTACCAGATACCTGCAGTGTGGGTCGGGACCGCACTCAGCATCAACTGATTTAATTTTGTTAATATTCTTCCAAGATGTATACAGAACATTTTAAATTTACTGATTTCCTTGAAAGCTTTCTTTAATATTTTTTTCATTTGTTTGATTTGTTTTTTTCTGTTTCGTAATCCATGTCCCACCTTTCCTGTGACTCCTCCCTGAGTTTTTCTTTTTTGAGGTGGGTATAATTTTGTTTTTTGCAAGAGACCCTTCTTCTGCTTTCACCTATTTGACTCCTTTCCTCTGATCCATTATCTCCCGTCTCAGCCACTTGGCTCATGTCACTCTGAATCCGATCACGATAGGTTTCCATATGGGAGTTCACAGAGAGCTGCAAAGGCAGTAAATCTACTGTCTGTAATGCTGCCATATTAATTCCTAATCAATTTCAAAGCTGTATTTGAAACTCATATATTTCACCTCAGCAAAATCAAAATAACGTCAAGTTGCCAACAGCAAATGAAACTTGAAAATATAATTAAAAACATATAGGCTAGGAATGTATTGTTTCTGAGGTCTTTGCAATTGTCACTGTGCTAGGCACTATAAATTGATGGCAAGAGGGTATATGAAACTGAGATCCTCTTATAACAAAAGCATAGCTCCATATTGCTTCAGGTAACAGAAGAACTCTCAGCTGAATGTGAGTGATGACTGCAAGAATAAACTGTATAATTTCTTTCTTTTTTTGCTGCAAGGATCAATTCCAAATTTGCTAAAATCTGATGCTGAAATCCTACAAAGACTGCTTAGTTACCTTGCGTGCAATCCTAATGCATATGGATAAATCTGAGAGTTTGTGTAGTGTGTTCTTGTGACTGTCATTTTTCTATTTCAGAGATAAAGATGCAGTGTGATCTTATACTGACCATTATACATCATTACAGAAGATGATATGCAAATATTAATTTCTTCTTATGGTGATATTACTGTATTTTAAACAAAAGACATGGCAAAGTCTAGCTCCTGTCATCCTCCTCTTTTTTTTTTCACATGGAGGCAGAATGTCAGAAATAATGCCTAGGTTATTACTCTATATCTGCTACTGACTGAATGCATAGCCTGAGGAAAGTCTAATTACCATTTAAAATAAATAATTTCCTCCATATTTATTATCAATGGAAATCTACTCATAGACATTTAGCCAAGGAATTCTGCTATACGAGCAAAAATATGTACTATCTTTCACCAGCAGCTCGGCTTACAACCTGAATGTCTGTAGCTTTTTCATTAAATTCATTATTGCTTTATTGTGCCTAGACTCTTGTTCTTCCATAAGGCACTGTCAATAGACAGACAGATGAATTTCTTCATGTTCTAAGTATTTTCTACTTTTATCTGTTGACCAGATTCACAAAATATTTATGGACCCTGGAGCAATTTTTGTGCTTTACAAAACAAGGAATTTTTTTTTTTGGTGCTAAAAACAAGAAGTTCCAAGTTCTTTGTCTGATTCTGATTTCTCTCCACCAGAATATAAATCTGATCTAATTTTAATGAGGTCAGCAGAGTTGCGATTTGTTAAAACAGAGAAACTATTGTTCAGAATCAATCCCTTCAATTTCTTATAGTCTTCAAATCTGCAATAAGGAGGAAGAAGAAGGAATGATTCTGTCATTTGAAATACTAAAATTAGCTAATTGCTCTGATATTTTATTAAAATCAATTAGTCTTACCAAAGACCAGTGTTTTTTTACTATGTTTGGATTTCTTTTTTTACATTTATGCCTCTGTAAAGTAGAGAAGCTACTCGTTGAAGTCAGAAGAAAAACATTTACACCTACAGCTGTGAAACTAATGGATTTTTCTGTTTGCAGACTGAAAAATTTCCCTGAAACACCTTACCCCCTTAAGAAAAAATGAAAAAACCCCAAACAATAACAAAACATGGTTCAGGGAGACCTGGAGTGGAAAAAAAATGGCAAAAAAATAAATTTTAGGTCACCCAAAACATTTAGTTCAGACTAAAATGGTTTCTTGAAAGGAAATGTAAAATGTATCACCCTTTTATAAATTGAGTGGAAATACTTGACTTCAAAAAATCATTCTTACATGCCTTTTCTTAATCTCATCCATTTTTGTTGGGAGGAACATATCTATTCACCTAACTATTTGTCCTAAATATACCTTTGGAAAGGGCGAAGTATGCAGACCTCTTTGCAGTCCCTGGTACTGATCAGTGCTACTGGCAATTGTGTCACTAAAAGGGCCAAGAGTCAGAAATATTTTTGCAGGCAACCTAGTCAGACAATGTTGCTGTTCTAAGGTACCTCCAACATGTCAGAAACTGTGATGAACCCAGCCCAAGTGCAGTTAAGGCAGGACTCTTTCACTATGCCTATCACATTCTTAATACTTTTACATGCAATAAAATACTACTTCTGAAATATGAGGTATGTGCTGTTTGCTTTCCAAATGTAAAGCTGAATATATCCCCTTGAAAAAGAAATTTCACAGAGGGCACTCACACATTAGAACCATGCCAGGAGAAGAAAGATGAGAAAAGGAATGGCCTAGTTCTAAGTATGGATTAACTGAACACATAATGAGCATGCAGTTACTCTGTGTTGAATTGTGTTATCTTTCAACAGTGGCAACCAGCAGGCAGGTAACAGTCCTCCTAGCTTCACCTCAAAGAGACAGATAAGGATCCTGACCTGCAGAAGACCTGGTGATCATCAGCCAGCTAGAAGAGACAAACAAGATCAACCGTCTAAACTAAACCAGAAATTGTTAACTTTGCATGGGTTGAGGAACCAGTGTTTTGGCTGTAGCTGCAAGAAAGCAATCTGAGTGTGTTGAAGGAGAAATTCCTTCCTTACTCCTCAAGACCATAAACCTGCTGAGCATTGCAGGTTGTAAGATATCTGAACCAAGATCTTCAGGGTGTGAGGGACAAGGGTCCATTTGTTAAGTTCCTCAAGGTTTTTCTGGCATTTCTACTGGTGAATTCCACACTAAAGGATATCAGAAGGCTTCTTTTCCCCACTGGTCTTACAAAGACCTAAATTAATGTAGATTTACCTGATATACTGCTAGAACTCCAAAATATTTCCTTCGATTTCAATAAAATTACACTACTTATTTAAAGCAATGTCCGTGAAATGAGCTCTCTCTCTTTGTTCCTAATATTCACCCAAAAATAACGTGCCTCTTAAGAACCATCAGTGTAATAGGTGGAATCTCGCAGAGGTCAGTGTAATTGCACCAGTTTAGACCAAGGCAGAATTTAGTGCATTGATGCTGGTTTGTGAAAAATAAATCAGAAACTTGATGGATATTAAAACCAGTGTTAAAACAGGGTGTTTTATACAGTAATTATAAGGTTATTTCTCAGTAATTCAATCTACCAAGGGTGAAAATATATCTTTTACTGCTACCAATGATGGTAATAATTCTCTCTGCCATCTGTAAAAGCAACAATAGCTTTTCATTGATTTTACTTAAAAGGAAAGTTCAGGGTTAGAAAATTAGTGTTTCATGTGGAAACAAGAAAAACTTTCCAAAGTATATGTGATGGAAATAGAAATAATTATGTTTGAGGAAGAAGGAAGTCTTATGATTAGGGTCGCTGGATAGATATTTAAAAACCTCACACGGAGTCCAATTCTTCCACATATTTTCATTTCTTCAATTTCCTGAGTGAAAAATAAAATAAATAATAAAACTGCATTTCGTTCACCTTGTTTGTTTGTTTGTTTTCTCATTAGATAATACACATGAAAGTCCATTAAGACTGGATTACATACGCACATGCACCTAAGGCAAGGTCAGAGCTAAACCAAATTTTCTTATTTCAGGGCAAGTCTGCATACAGATTATATCTTTTTGTTTACGACACAGTATCTAGTGATTTATGTATTTACCTAGTATTTATGTACGTTGGCCATTTTACCCACTGCCATAATATATATCCAGGTAATATTAATGGAGGCCAAAAAATTCGTCTGAGGTACGGAAATGAATGACCATCTAAATCACCAGCAAAGCTGCTCACAGAATGTAGGTCTTTTGCTAAGAAGCATGTAAATAGTAAAAATAACTGCAAACTGACTTCATAAATAACTGCATACTGACTTCACCCAAGGAAACAGTAAATCCAGGAGAACATAGCACATGTCTGGATTTGCCGCTTTGTATAAATTAATTGGTTCAACTTTGTTGGCTCATAGTATCACAGCACCCTGCATAAATGGAAGCCTTGTCTTGGCTCTGAAGTTGCAATCTGACAACATACATTTTATTTAGAAAACACTAATTTTACCATTAATGTTCTACACACTTTTTTTAAGATAAATCAATTACACAACTTGCCATTGCAGTCGTGGGGAAATCCCTAATGCATCCTAGCATTCCTTCTGGTTTTCTGTTTATGCACACTCTTGTAGTGTCACATTGTGATATCTTGTTTTTATTGGTCCTATTTTAAAATGAATTGCAGTAACTCAAATAATAGTTACTTCAGCTCTAAACCTAACTTTCTATGTTATTAAGCAGAAAACATGACTCACTTATATAAATTACCTTCATCATGTAGCTGTTAAAGATAATAAAATCTGGGAAGAAAACTGTACGTCAAACCACAAGAGCTCTACTACAAAGTACTACAGGACCCTTATTTATGATTAGCACCAACTGGTCTCTAGGTTGGTGGAGAGAGATGAGTAGACACAGATACAAGGCCTCATCAACTCATCTGTACAAATAGCAGCTGTGGAAAAGAAGGGTCGATGTTATGGTGGGCAGCACTATGGAGCTCTTCTGCCTCTTGTTTGCCATGATGGGACAGGGATGGTCTTGCCTTCAGCTGGAGCTGCCCCGGAGGCAGCTGTCATTGTAAGTGTCTTGGGCATGGCCTTTGTCCCAGAAAGGATGGCTCTAATTGGCCCAATTTGTTTCTTTTTTGGGAGATGGCTTTGGTAAGGTTTTTTGTGTGACTACTGAGCAGATACTACAATCTGCAATCCTACCCCTCTTCAGGGTATTCTTACTACTTTTGCTTCCTTGCAACTTGTTCTTTGCCCAGGAAAAGAAGCTGGAGAGTCAATAGAAATCCTATGCCACTGAATGCTATCCCAAAGAGTAATCTGAGTACAGAATGCCTTTGAATCTTCAAAATAGATTACTTAGTCAGAACCAGAAGTGGAGGTGGTGCCTTACTCAGGGGAACTCAACAGATGATGTTGTAAGGGCAACTCAAGTTTAGAATCTTCTCACGCAGCTGAGATTAATGTCTAGTGCTTACTGTCTATTCTTTATAAATGCCCTGCATTGGATGTGTAGTAATAAAGGCAGTGGGAAAAATATGCACAATTAAATTATTCTTGGGCTACCATTTACCTCAAAAAGGAGGTAAAATTTTGGAAAAACCTAATAAAACTGGAGACCTGGTCTTCACTTACATCAATGTAAGGAATGTAAAAGTCAAACATTAACACTATAAAATCAGGACCTTAAGAATAAAATTAGATGCGTAAATAATCAAATTACAGTACTACAGAGCAAAAATGCAGCAATAAAAAGAAAGGAACACCATGACAATATTGTATGTGGAACGCATTTGCCAAACCTGTACCAAAAATGTCCTTGAAATCAAATTACAGAAGACAACAGACATAAAAAGAAAACTGAGAAAAAAAGAATATAAGAAAGAAATATGCAAGAGAAAATGCACAAAATGCAGGATTGCTCCATAAACTTTAATGAAAAAATAATAACCTACTGTGGAATACCATCTAATATAGGTGATAGGCTATATCGAAGAAAAAACAAGAAATATGTAACATATACATTTTGAAATGTTCTCATTACTCAAGCAGAACAAAAGTAAAAAAAGATATATAGAGATTAATATCACCAAGAATAAAGAAAATTAAAGGTCTTGAATTTTACTTACAGAAGTAAAGCCCTATTGAGGCAAATGAAATAACTAATTCTAACGTATCAACACAAGAGTGCTGAAACATAAAAAGTGGAATCACAAGAATGATTATTGAAATAATTATTTTAAATCAGACACACGACATACAACACATCATAAAACTGCTAAATTCTAGATTAGGAACAGAAGAGAGAAGACTATAGGTAAATCAAAACACATGTATTTCTGTCATCTTTTCTGCATCTCATGAAGCTTATAGAGCAGTCCTGCTGTGTAGAAGATCTAGGAGAAATAATGATAGGCATATATAAGTCACTGCATGAGAGATGAGCCTTTAATCTACATGGATGATCTTCAAAACACGCAGTCTTTTTGACTAGTGTTCTTTTTAGTTTTACAAAACAGTGTCACAACTATTCTGATATAACTTATATTAGTACAGAAGAATAAAGCTTGCAATAATGCTTCTCTCAAGCTCATACTCTGACAAAAAGCTATAAAAAAAACCTGTGTGGTAATACAGTTAGACCACACTGCAACCATTGTCTTCTTCCTGTCTGTTTGGGGAACACACTAGGTAGGAACCACCACCTAGTTTCAGGCACCGAAGTTACAAAGTTCTCATTGTCTCTATAGTTGGTAAAAGGAAATAGATGCTCTTGGGGGTAATTCAGAGCTTACAAGAGAAGACCCCTTTTCTGAGCTGTATTCCAGTGGGGACTCTTTTCTCCACTGACTGTGGGGAAAACTGAGCATACATTTCAGTGGCTTGATTGGGTGGCATGTACCAAAGGCACATACCAAAGGCAGCCTGTACCAGGACCAATTGCAAATGGAGTTTTGTTGTTTTCCTATGTTTTGGCCACACTGCACACCAAATCTCACTGACTGTCTTTGGTTATGTCTATGCATTACTTAGTGATTTAGATTTGAGCAGAGAGAGCTCAGAAACCTGCATCACGTGCCTACCTCTGAGTGCTAACTGTACAGGACTATAGAGTCTTGCTCCCAAACAACACGTTTAAATCAAATGATCATTAAGTTAAATGACATCATAACTATCTCTGCATCTAAAGCAGAATGATAGATTTAGGACCTTTCTCTTACCTTTGGGAAACCTGTGACCAGTCCTGAGCATGTATACTGACTTCTTATAATGAAAGCAGCAATGCAGAAATTCTTGTCCAGACCACAAAAACTATTGCCTATGCCAACATGGTAATCCCCTTCTCCTTGCTTTTAATTCACTCTAGTTATCCTGAGTACTTCCAGTAAGGAAGACAGACATCTGCCCCAGCTTCAGTACTGCCACACAGTTCTGTATGATGCAGGGCAAGCCCAAGAGCCTTAGGCCAAGGTACAGAAAATATGCTGTTCTGCTTAAATTATGCTTCCCTTCAACCACATGCTCATTTCTTATGGATAATAACGGTGCAATCCCAAAAGTAATCCATGTTATAAGGAAAGTGTTAGTAATTTTACCTCTGTTTTTTTTAACAAAAGAGTACATAAATCTCTGACAAAATAATAAAAAATTAATCCTTAGATTATTCCTTAGTGGTTGTTCTTTGCTGAGTATACCTGGCTGGTTGTGAATCTCGCTGCTGATTTTGTTTGAGATGGAGCTAATTTTCTTTAGATAGTATGAGGCTGTGCTTTGGATTTGTGCTGAAAAAAGTGTTGATAACACAGAGATGTTGCAGTTATTGCTGAGCAGTGCTTTGCACAGCCTCAAGGCCTTTCCTGCTTCTCACACTGCCTCAGCAGAGAGTGGTGGGCTGGGGTTGCACAAAAAACTGGGAGGGAACACAGCTGGGACAGCTGATCCCAACTGACCAAAGGGATATCCCGTAAGAACCAGACCATGCGGCGTCATATGGTGCAGGAAGAAGGAGGAAGGAGGGATATTCAGAGTGATGACATTTGTCTTCCCAAGTCACTGTTACATGTGATGGAGCCCTGCTTTCCTGGGGATGGCTGAGCACCTACCTGTCCATGGGAAATAGTGAATGAATTCTTTATTTTGCTTTGCTTGCGCTTTTGCTTTACCTATGAAAGTGTCTTTATTTTAACACACAAGCTTTCTCATCTTTACTCTTTTTTTATTTCCCCCATTCCACTGTGCAGTGTGAGTGAGTGGCTGTGTGGGGCTTAGCTGTTGTCTGGGGTTAAAACACAACAACCTGTTTTCTATAGCTGTTGTACTCTGGAAGGAAACTCACAAAAAGTCTGGACATGCACACATGACCTACCTCCACCTCACTTTTAAGTTTTACTTATGCCTATAAAAAAAAGAGGAAATACTTCATCTCCTAGAAAGAATTTATACCCATTATGGTCATTATTACTAACCATAAGATGATTATTTCTTCTCATCACAAATATTTTAAGAAGGGTCAATAATCTCTCTATGA
Source organism: Manacus candei (assembly GCF_025592945.1). Taxonomy (NCBI): domain Eukaryota; kingdom Metazoa; phylum Chordata; class Aves; order Passeriformes; family Pipridae; genus Manacus; species Manacus candei. The sequence continues at coordinate 2,381,387 of NW_026138097.1, forward strand.
GTTCATAAAATGCTCAAAAGCAAAACAGAAAAATTATTTCATATAAATCAGCCTGACGCAGATCAAATCACATTCCATTTCAGAGAGAATACAAAACAATCCTACAATCTTTTGAATGCTCCTTTAGTGTAGACTCCTTTCAAGAATTGTAGAAACTAGCATTTGAACTGTAATAGCCCATAGAACATTGTAAACAGCTTATTTTAGATAGAAATCACACCGCTTCTAAAATAGGCTTCATGTACTGACCAGCAAGCAAATAGGATGAACCAACTGAGCAACACTGTGGAAGTCTTCCCTTCTGGTTTCAGTTTTTCTTAGAGGATTAAGATCTGGAAACTCAATTTGTTCTAGTATTATATTATCTATAAAGGGTGGTCTCTTGCTAGTTGGCTCATCATCGTGTCAAATCCTAGGACTTTTAAAATACATCTATTTGATATTTATAAGTTATTGGCCAAAAAAGAAGAGAAACAACATCCTTCTGGAATTAATCAGAGAAAACTTGGAATTTTCTCCCCCATCTTTACTTTCTTACCCCCCCCTCAAAAAAAAAGATTCAAATACTCTATATTATAAGAGGAATTTCCCTTATTATAGTGTTGTGAAAAATCCATTGATCAAACTGAAAGGTAAAGAAATTGCATTTTTACTTCTGTAACGTTTTAATATGAGATTCGTCTATTAAGAAACATAGCTTAGAATACTATTCCTCAGAGACTGATCCTTCCGTAGGAACTCAGAAAATCTAGGTCTTAGTTCTGTGCCTGTCAGGCTCCTTGAGTGACCTTGGATGAGCTAGTTAATCTCTTACTACCTCATTTCTCCATCTGCAAAGTGGAGATAATCGTAATTCCATTGTCTTGTGTGTCTGACAATGTCTTCGGGAACAGGAAATGTTACAGACTTTGCTCATACTTCATGCAACCCAGTGGCCTGTGATCTTAGCCTGTCCTTCCAGATCCTTTCCTAACACCCACTCCTACTCCATATCTTTTTTATGAATTTCATCTTTGTTTTGCAGGAGCAGAGGGAGCTGTGAACTGCTCTAGGATGGCAACAGTGAATAGCCAGTCTGACTGCTGATCACTATGATTTGGTTCTGACACTCCAATTGGGTGTGTCATGGAGGGTAGGCAAAATTACTGTGCTAAAATACCGAGTGACTAAGGCATAAGAGAAGTCTGGATAAGGAAATATCTTTGAAAAAGAAAGTTTTTAGAACTGTCTTGTCCTTAGGTTTTATATCAGTATTACTTCAATGCATACTCAGCCAAGTTGGGACAATAATTCATGCTTTGCTTAATAGATTTATTTAGTGTATTTTTGCTTTCAGTGTTGTCTACGTTGGTAAAAAGGAACTACCTGTATATTAAAAATACTACTTTAGGGACAGAATGGAAAAGGCAGCAAATGATAATGCTTCCTAGCCAGCTGGAAGTGGAGTAAATGCTGTCAGCTCATTAGAGCTTCAGAAATCTCTAAATGCTACAACAAGTAGAGTGGGAGACTGAGGGCAAACCTGGCGGTTGATGAACAGAGGTGGGTAATGCTACCTCATGTGTTACACTTTGCTTCTTTTCACTGAACCCAAGGATCCTATAATCCCCTATTTCAGCCGAATGGTAGCCTGCTGTTTCCTGGACAGACTTTCTTTCCTCTTGCTGCCCAGGTCCAGTTGTTTTATGGTCTTAGACCCTGTGGAAGGAATTCCGTGAAGAACAAACAAAGAGAATAGTGGTATAGCATCTAGGCCCAGCATGAGAGGCCAGAGGGTGGAGGACTGGACCTCCAACCAGTTTGGGTGAAGGTACAGGAAATCAGGTTAGAGAAAACGGACTGAGAAAGGGACTATCTTAACGAAAAGGTGAGGGGTAGGTTTTAACTCTGCAAGAGCATTCTTCTTGGAAATTATGGCAAGGTGAGGTGCAAGCTGGCACTATATATTTATGGCAGACATTCTTGGGCATGTCTATGCAGCACTTGCTTGTTCTGCTGCTGTGCCATTAATTCTGGTTGGCAGTAGGAGGATGAGAAAAACCTTAAAATAATTGGTATGAACATCATTTGCATTTATGAGGTCACAGACTAAAGGTTATGCTGAGGTTTCTTGTAGAGATGTAGAGCAGAGAACAGTAGTGTCCTGTCTCTCCACAGTTTTCAGCAGCACTCAACTGCTTCCTGTAGGCTAGAGCCAGGAATGAACACGGTTTTCAATATTTATATAATGCTTTTATTTCTCCTATATTTAGATACTGTTTTCATTTTCACTAACTGCTCCTGCAGCCAATGTTTATAATTTGAATGAATTCCTAACAGCCACAGGGAGTGTGATGACTCAGTCAGTGGGGTCTGATAGGATGCAGGATACCATACTCTCCATCCTCTGTTTGGCAGCCTGGTGAGATCAACTTCCACCACTTGCCAGTTGCAGACAGAACAGCCACAGCCCCTTTGTGCCATTTGTGTATTTGGGACCCCCCATACACACTTCTCATTACAGCAGCCCATCCACAAGCTTTTCCAATTTGAAGAAGATGGCCCCAAGCTGACCGTGACATCGATACTTAATGTACCCTAGCAGCTGCAGGCAACTCTCCACACATCTTAGATGCTTTTGTCCCTTTCTTAAAAAGTGTAATTAAATCTCAGCCCAGTGCTTTGACACTTGCTGATCAGTTTTCACACATTTCGCCTGTTACATACAGAATTAAAAATGTTCCTTCATAATAAACCAGGGAGAGAGATCAGGAGGTTAAACACCTTTCATTCCTACTTTGGTATGTTTTTAACCCAGTAATTTGTCATTGCTACCTAGGTGAGAAAAACAAACGCAAAACTGCCAGCTGTATAATCCAAGTCCCAAAGAACTTGATGTGGAGACACCAATGCTATTTTTAAAGTTGGAGCGTACCTTGTCTTGTGTGCCAAATTTAATACAGTGTATATTTTCCTGCTCTAGTCAAATGAGAAATGCTTGAGGGACTACCTCTCTTACTAAGGGCTACCAGTACCAGACACAGACTTACCAGTCCTGAAACCAGAGTAATGCTTTTGTGTTTCCAGGATCAGATCCAGACTTACTTTTTGAAAGGTTTCTTAACGTCACCTGGCAGGGAAGGTTCTGAATGTGGTATTGTGCCAAGAGCTCTACTTAATTGTGGTATTGTGCCAACAGCTCTACCATTTCTCACATGCAGAGTGTTTAAGACAAACTCAAGGAGGAAAACAAGTCACAGTCATAAAGTTTTAGTTGTGCTATGAAGACAAACTTTCCAAAATTCACAGTCACTAAGATCAATCTTGTTTATGCTGCTTTCATACTGATGAGTGGGATCTGATTTACACTAACATGATGCGAGAATTAGACTTAGTGTTTGACTGACAAAAATATGACTAATGTCAATTGAAAAAGGAAGATCATGTGTTTGCAATTGTTTTACAATAAATATTGATATATACTAAATATATTTGAATTAATGTGTTGTCTTTTTATGAGATCTTCATGAAAGTTAGGTATAGATGGAAGTATGAATCAAACATCAGGACACTGCAAATAGTGAACAAAGCAGGGCATTGCTAATTATTACAAAAAGAAAAAAGTGTTTGAGGTTATTAATCTATTTCCTGTAACTAATTTAAGCAAAGGCATAATTTGAGTTCTGTTTTATCAACCATTGTTTGTCATTCTGCTTTTCCCTATCATAATAGTCTCTAACCACATTCTCAAACATTATAACTTTCCTAGGATATAATATATTTTTCCAGTCTTATATGAAGACTGAGAGTTTCCTGAAAAAAAAATTAAATCCAAGTGTGAAGGCAGTCTTGACTTTTTGCTCCTTTCTCCTCCATGTTCTCCTTTCCTAGAAGGTAAGAGACAGCAGATCTCTCTTGATGCACACAGATTTTGATTTAGTTTATTTCTGTTCATTTTAGGGGCAACACGAATCCAATCTTTCTTACTCATGATAATCAAGTAGAGAGTAAAGGGACTACAGAAAGTACCATTGGCTAAGAAATAGTCTGTTGAGTGCTTCAAGATATATCTGCCTTAAAAGATCAGAAGAGAAAGGCAAGCATGAGTACCAAATAGTTTAATATAAAATTAGAAAAAAGACATCCAAATTAAGCTTGCTGTTATGCTCTGTAACAACACAAAGAAAATGTTCCCTGCAATTTCAAGTATTTTCCCCCCTATTGACCTCGTTCATAATTGACGGGCTGCAGACATTCAGGTATTTCTGAGTGATGGAGCAGAACAGAAAAAAATTCTCTTGTTAGTATCATAGCATGCCACTAATATTGAAGGCTTAAAAAATTCAAGTGGAGACTTTGGTGGGCCCACTAATTGCAACTAATTAGATATCACACACTAAGTGCATGATCATGGAATTTAATATTCCTTGATTTTGCTCCCCATATTATGGGCTATTAATATGAAATTAAAGAAGTGTGTTAACATAGAATCATAGAATCAACTAGGTTGGAAAAGACCTCTGAGATCATCAAGTCTAACCCTTGATCCAACACCTCTGTGGTTACCAGACCATGGCACTAAGTGCCACATCCAGTTTCATCTTAAAAACCTCCAGGGATGGAGTATTCACCACTTTCCTGGGCAGCCCATTCCAATGTCTGATTACTCTCTCCGTAAAAAATTTTCTCCTAATATTCAGCCTAAGCCTCCCCTGGCACAGGTTAAGACCGTGCCCTCTTGTCCTGCTGCTGGTTGCCTGGGAGAAGAGACCGATGCCCACCTGGCTACAACCTCCTTTCAGGTAGTTGTAGAGAGTGATGAGGTCTCCCCTGAGCCTCCTCTTCTCCAGGCTGAACAACCCCAGCTCCCTCAGCCTCTTCTCATAGGACCTGTGCTCGAGTCCCTTCACCAGCCTCGTTGCTCTTCTCTGGACCTCCTCCAGCACCTCAATATCCTTCCTGAACTGAGGGGCCCAGAACTGGACACAGTACTCGAGCTGTGGCCTCACCAGCGCTGAGTACAGGGGAAGAATCACTTCCCTGGTCCTGCTGGCCACACTATTCCTGATCCAGGCCAGGATGCCATTGGCCTTCTTGGTCACCTGGGCACACTGCTGGCTCATGTTCAGCTTCCTGTCAATCCAAACTCCCAAGTCCCTTTCTGCCTGGTTGCTCTCCAGCCACTCTGTGCCCAGCCTGTAGCGCTGCATGGGGTTGTTGTGACCAAAGTGCAGGACCCGGCACTTGGCCTTGTTGAACTTCATCCCATTGGAATCAGCCCATCTCTCCAGCTTGTCCAGGTCCCTCCTACCTTCCAACAGATCAACACTCCCCCCCAGCTTGGTGTTATCTGCAAATTTACTAATGGTGGACTCAATCCCCTCATCCAGATCATCAATAAAGGTATTAAATAGAACTGGACTACAAGGTGCAAATATTAACAAGGAAAATATAACTCCAACTTAATAGAATATTTTGACCACTTCGGGCCATTCAGATACAGTAAGAGTAGAGGAGCACAGTTAAACTGCTGAAAGTTTACAGGGTATTATGCAATCTTCCTCTCCTAGAAATACCATGAAACTGTTTACTCCTCCACAGTAAAAGGAGGTGAAAACCTGCCTCCTCCATGATACTTTGACATTTCCATATCCTGTTCTGGCTACAATAAAGCCAAAATTCAAGTAAAACACTTGAAACCTATGAATTCCCTGAAACTACCACTCAACTTTCATATGTGAGTGTTTTGCAGCCAGAGATTTGATTGAATTTGTCTTCTATTTGAAATGCTTTCACCTCTACCCATTTCTAGGAATTCTGGATATTTTATTAGCACAGATACCAAGTGGCAGATAGGTTTATACTGTAATCAGGAACAGGTGAAGTCGTGTCCAAGCCAATCTAGTTCATGATGATGCAGCAGTATGGACTTCAGCATAGGCTGTGCCTGGGATCCTGCATGTTTGCTTGGGTGGCTCATTGCTTTTAATGCCCTGTCATAGTGCCTTCACTCTTCCTGGCACTGAGCCTTCCTTCATGAAACCTAGCCTGGTTATATTGACACCTCTGCAATGCTGCTTCTTCATTTGCAGGGCAGACCCAGCCTGGATCAACCACCATGAGGTGGCTAGGTCTCAGGTTAGAGGTCTCAGATTCTACAGGGAAAGAGGTTTATTCTGAAACGCTTGGAAAGAACAAGGGCACACTGGCATTTCTAGCCAGATGCACTGCTGTTAAAGACTCTTCAGACAGCACTTGCTTTGCACGTAACTGCAGAATTTTCTTATCCCATCCCCAAGAGATGATCAGCATTGTAGTATTATAGTAGCAGACTCACAAGGAAAACACTCTACAGATATATGTCCATATTGAGAATTCCCCACCTACTTGGCCAGTAATGAATCTGAAATTTTCTCAAGATCATTGCTCATCACCTGAACAAGTACTGAAGAGTAAATGAAAATAGCCAACCCATGAAAAAAAAATCATTTGATGACTAAAAAAAAAATGCCATCATTGCGGTGATAACAGAAGGTTTAAAGTGTATTACTGTTGCTTCTCTATACGCTTGAGGGCTGGCTACTGGGTCAGATGGTGTAGCAGAAAAAAATTAGGCTCAAAGTGCCAAATAGACGCCCACAACATAATATCAGGTAAAACAAACACATACCTCCTATCCTCTCTCACTGAATGTTAGAGAAATAGAGAGAAATTCCAGTCATTTCTCATTACTGTGAAGGTCAGCCTAGCTGGGAAAATTGTTTCTGCTTTACAATTCCCCAAACTGTAGAAAGCAGTTAGAGTTCTGGACAAAAACTAATGTTGCATTCAAAGGGAAAAGAGGCTGATATGGCATTGCTGCAGTAATAAGAGAATTTTTTACTCTTTCCACTTCCCTGTGAACCTAATCAACTGTGACATGAGAAAATATACTGGGCTCACCCAGCCAGAATCTGACTGCCACCTGAAAATGTCCTCAATATTCCACTGTTTGGGAGTTTACAATGATCCTTCCGACATCAATTTTGTACATGTACATCAAAATGCCATTAGAAATGCTTACAAACACCTCCTGCTCACAGGCCTCCACTCAGACTCCTATCGAAGCTAGGCTGTAAAGACTCCCCAGTGGTTGACTAAAGGTTTCTTTCGATTACTTATATGAAAGCATTTGGTTATGGAAAGGCATCTTGGGGGAACCTGGGAGATCTAAAGATCTCCCCCCTGACCTCCCTTGTAAGCGCACTTGAATGTCATTAGGAGCAATATATATTGAGGGTACTTTAAAACCTGCCTTTAACATTTAATTAATATCTGTTGACTTATCAGGTTTCCTCATTCTCCTTGAGGTTCAACAAATAAGCCATACCTTCCTGGGGTTGCAAGCATGTGGCAGGGAGTAGGAAGGTATACTGAAAGGAGAGAATGAGAACATCCTATTACACAGATGGGTATGTTCCTGTCTTCATATACACGAACTAATGCATATGAACACCATATACATGATGCAGCTGTAAATTAATTTAGTCTTGATAAATGCTTGGCATATTTAATGCATTATTTGGTGCCACTTTTATTATTTCTCAGTGATGAAAAGCTGAATAAATCTAATGCAATTTAACAAGATATTATCATGTTCTTTTTTTGTTCTAATATTTACAGGAAATATTACAAGTGTTTGACATATAAATTGAGCATTTGACTGACTTTAATAACCATGTGATCAATAAGAAGTGATATTTTTACAGCCTAAGTTCAATTTTTAAAGGGCCGGGGGTCACAGATATTTATAAAAGCACTAAGGCTAAAAATTTATTTTCAGAACCTGTAATTCCTTTTATTTGAAAGTCTGTATTGACCTGATACCATTAAAAGTCAAATTTTGCTCATAGAGCTTCAATCCTATTGGAGCTAATGTTTAGATATTTAGGGATTTAATTCAGCTGTACTTCCTAGAAGAATTTCAACACTTCCTTATACTAGAATTAGTGTTGAGTGATAGGAAGTCAGTCATTAGCTGCATTAAAGATTATCCTTTATCCTTGGAAGATACCAATTATTTAAAAAAAATTCTGATTAACCTTCATCCTATATATGCTCCTTATGTATCTTATACTTTTTTTTGGTATCAATCATCTTTCCCCCTCAAAGTAGCTTAGGAAACATCCTTTCAGTTTTCATGATTATAAAATGAAAATCAACCAGATAGAATCCAAATACCAGGCAGCCATCAGAAGAGAAGTAGTGCTCACATTATGCTAAATTGGCAGCTCTCTCTTCCAAACAACTGATAGAATATCATGTAACCTATACGTTCACCCCCTCTTCTCCTGAGAGAGAACAAAGACAAACCAGTCTTAGTTTACATCTGGAATATTTACAGAGCTCCTCGTAGGCTTGCCTAACACTTATAGAAATTGTTTATTAAAATTTTTGGCAGACAATTCTCAAACAGAAAAGACATACATAGTGAGTTATAGGCTCATAACATTTCTCTGCTGTTGTTTAGAATTGCTTTCTTTGTAAAAGTTACCATGCACACTGGGACAAGTAGGAGGATAAGTTCTCTTTCTGGTCTGATGAACAGTGAACTACTTATATTTCAAGACAGAAAAGTAAAAGCCTTCGAGCATGTATTATTCTGCCAAATCAGGGCACTCACAAACATGTGGAAACCCTGGCTGAAGCCTCATGTCTGAATCAGGTGCAGTGAAAAGCTTGAACCTGAGGCTAAGATACTATTTTATAGTAAGATACTATTTTATACTATTATGATTTCACCAGATGCCATGAATAGATTAGATTTTTAGTGAATCTATGGTTCTCAACAAAAAATAATGAACAAGAAGTCTTGAGTTGTCCAGCTGATAAAAGAAGAATGCCAGGCATTTTGCAAAGGAGCAAGTTGTAGGAAAATGGCAGTGGTTAATGCCCTGATGATTACAAACCTCAGCTCCTGCAAGTAAATCTTCTCTGCCCAGTGCTGGACCATCTAACTGGTATGGCTGACTTTATTTCATAGGGCAAACCCTGATTTGTCAGCTGTCAGAAGCGGGAAGTGTACTGATCTTTTCTTTTTGTTCCTCGGATCACTATCCCTATTTCTTGATATGCTGAATCACCCCATCAGAAATTTAAAAACAGCACCTCAATGTGAAGTTTATATTCTATACCTAGATTAATTTACAATATTTTTTACAATTGGTTTTTCAGAAAGGCTTTCAAAAATGTCATGGAAAAATTTATTGCACTATTATTCTTTCTATTGGAATTGAAACTTTGAAAAGTGGTGGGCATTCTGGCTGTGTTTAGTGTTTCCCTCCATAAGCTCCCAAAGAAAGTCTTTTGGCAGTATTGAAATTTCCCGGTCTTAAGCTCTTTATTTTGAATCCAATTTCTCAAGTGGTATGGGGTGCATTTGAATACGGTAAGATGGATAAAATCAGACTTAATGGGTTTATTTCATCCATGCAGTTTTGTCAGTTGCCCTGTTCTTCTTGTGTCCTTTTTCTGGTTTCAAGTCAAATGTTTGTTGAGATGATGAAATATCCTTGGGTCTGATTTGTGCCTAATCCTTCTAATAAGACTTTCTCCTGTGAAGAAATTACAAAATCAAATAAAGCAGATCTAGAAAAAAAATCCACAAATTTTGATACCTGTTGCTCAGATGAGGGGCAAGTCCTATCTGAAATAAGGTTACTTTTTTTGGACAATCCTGTAAAACAGAGCAGCATCTGGATGCACTTCAGACTTCCGAGTTTGAACTTGTGATCTCTTGTGAACTCTATGACCTGAACTTGTGATCTTTTTATGGTTTGGAGTAAAGGATATTGTTAGTTTACATAATCAGATTAACCAAAACCACACACTGAAGATCAGGCTTGCATATTCTTATTGATCATATTGAATGGAGGTGATGTATGCTAGTAAGCCCTGTTTAGGTTGATGCTTGTCAAAGATTATAAAAGCCAGAGAGCTGGGAGATGTTTCTACATTTCACTAGGTGGTTTGAGGTTTCTTTGTAGGTTTTCCATGTAGATGAATGGTATGGAAGTCAGGGTTACTATGAAGTAACTACGTGGAACCTAGTACAAATGACAGTAATGACTTTTTTCATAAGTAATAGCCACACCAAAGGCTTTTCAGATATATATGCTGACACTTCTAACCACTATCTTCATTTTTATTTAGAGAATAATTGCTCTTTCTATATGCTTTTTCTACTGACTCCATTCCCCCTTGGACCTGCAGAGCCCTCAGATAAATATCCCAGGGATATCCTTTCTGTGTTCTAAGACACGGGGTAGTTTAATGACTTGTGAAAGTGTCTGTTTCAGCCTTTAAATAATTTATGTCACCATGTTTTCCTCAGAAAACTGTGGTAATGTCCCTTCTAGAAATAAAAAGTAAACCCTTCTCGTAACTTACATTTTATACAACACTACAGTTAGAAAACAAACAAATGAAAAAGGATTTATCAGACACAGCTATCTCTGAAGAAGAAAAGAATTAGGGTCCTTTGCTAACAGGCAACCTAAAACTGATTACTATGATTCAGTCAGTTATGTGTGAAAAACAAACAAAGAAACCAACAAATATCAAATGGCAGATTTTTCACCCACCCACCTGTTTTAGGTGTTTGGGCTGCGCTCCTGACTCACACGCAATAGCACACCCCAGGACAAAGAACATGTGCCATTGCCTTCAAAGCCCTTTATTTTTTTTATTTTCTCACTTGGGGTCTGGACAGAAGCTTCCTGTGGGACAGACCTGACTCACAGACCATCAGTTGCATAGCTTAGATCTAAATGTGCTTTACCGTCTCTTCTACTTTCTTCTTTCTGGACCACTGATGATGGTCTATTCACAAAGTTTTGTACTTTTCCTACTATTTTTCCTAGTGTGTTTTTACCAACATAATCCTTAGTATCATTAAATCAATGTAAATATGAATTGCTGAGAGGACATTTAAAGTACTTATTATAAAGTTTCTGAATGATGATATATGCTCATTTATATACACACTATACTTATACTATACATTTAAGAGTTTAGTAATTCAGATAAACACAGGCTATTGTATGAACCAGACTGGCTTGGTTTGAGCTTGCCCTGAATTTTGGCATTTGCAAATTGGCAGTGGTACATTTCCTGTGGTAAAACCTACAGACATGAGCAAGACTTTTCTAAGAAATCCAGAGGCTGAAATCTGTATCTTTACTCCTTTGAGGGCTAAGTAATAATTTGTACAGTTCACATCAATGGTAGTGACTCAACCCTTCTGAAAATTAGATCAATGCTTATTCAAGAGACTTTTGCAGGGTATTATTTAATTTTAACTTGTCTACACTTCTTTAGTCCAAAGGCAAATAGAATATAATTACACTAGGATAGGAAAAATTTGATAATGTTGTAGGCAGCCTTACATTCAAAAATCCCTATTGTCACTTTCCCCCAATAACTCTGTCAGTGACATACTATTGTATCTCTCAGTCATAATCAAGTGAGATTAAAATTATTCTGAAAAGTAAATGCATGAGGAAACAATAGGAGGTACACATCAACACAAAGGATGCAATGGCCCACAGTGCAGGTACTAAAGCAAAGGTATTCATTGTCTCACTATCATAACCATTGGGTTTACGACTCTTTTCACAGATGTCAAAGGATGTTTTAAATTAGCTTCAACTATTGTATGATCAGGCTTGATTAAGAGATGGCTTTTGTTGGACCTCAGCATGCTGAGTAGTGCCAACTTTGGGAACAGTGTAATGAAAAGAAAATAAATAGGTATGGGAACACATTTAGTACTTCATTTCTAGCATTTTCTCATCCTCCTCAACCCTTGATGTAGCCAAATATCTTAATATTCACTTCTGAAAAAGATTTAGGCTCCAATAACATAACATAAATGTGCATATTTAACCAGTGCAATATTTTACCACAAACTTAAAGCACTGCCCCAAGATGATACAGATGGCTAACTAAATCCTCTACAACGAAATGGTGGTTACATCAGGTTATTTTTTGTGTAGATATAAGCCCTCCATAAATACTTTACTAAACATTTGTTTCATGGCATGGATTTAAGCTTGAGAAGATTCCCTCTATTTTTGAAAAATTAATAAGAGAATTTTGGAAAAAAGAAAAAGAAAGCATAACACACATACAGACCATTCAAATTCTGATTCTCCAGACCCAGGAGTTGTTCTTACACATTTGTGGTTAAGTATGTTGGTACCTCTCACCTGCTTTCCATTGCCTACATATTACTGCCATTACTACAGGTTAAGACTGAGTTCTAAAGCTGTTTCTATCACTAGTGAGTGCTTATTATCAACATTTTTAAGTGAAGATGTGAACAAACCTTTGAAAAGTGACTGAATATTTCAATGCCAATATATTTTGCATGTAAAATATAAAAATCTCTGTGTGTTGCATTTGAAATCTGATAAATATTTATTTTCAATGCTGTTTGCTTTTAATCTGTTCAGGATATCATTCCTCTAGCTCCTTAGTACTTAAACAAAAATGGCATTTACATTACAATATTGCTTGCCAACAATCTCATTTTCTGGTTTAGTCAGCAGGCTTCATGCTTGATTAGTCTTTAATTATACAAATACCTACATATTAAAAAAAGTTTTCTTTTTTCCATACTTTGAGCATGTAATTATTTTCTCTTGCATGCAATAACCTTTAATTTTAGGATTAGGCAACTGATTCTCTTTAGTATGGATGGATTTTTTCAAGTGTTAAAGCAAATTTGGTTATTGTATTATGAGTAGGAAAATTAGCTTTAGGAAAACCTTTCATTAGTGCATTTGACAGCACAGTGAGCATCTGACAGAAACTTCAAAATATTGAATATACTTGAAAACAAAATATATACCTATTCTGTGTCCTCTGAAGTCAACAGCAATACTACTCTGAATTCAGCATGAGAGTGACTGGGCTATGCAATTCCTCCTTTGAATATTCCTTGCTTTTGTAGTATTAGTGTTACAGCAGTATCTAGAAGCCCAATGCAAGATCAAGGCCTCATTGCATTATACCAAAAAACAGTAAAAGTTTTCAGTAGAAAGCGATCAAACAATGGTGGGAGAATCAACAAAGGAACAGAAAGACGAAGTGACATCCCAGACAGTGACAAACCTGGGACTGCAGTCTGGTGCTCCTGACTCCAACAACGCATTTACTAGAGCATTTTGCTTCCTGATGCAAATTATTTGTCAAAGTGAATTCAGTAAGCAAAGGCATGACTTGATGATGAGATTAGAGCTAAATATGCAGATTTTATTTGGCAGTAAAAGAATTCCCTCCCCTCCTTTTGCTGCAGTTTTCACTTATGAGAGCTTGGACTGCCAAGTTTGGGTCTACAGGACTGACATATGTTATCTCTATACCTGCTTGTACATTTGAAGTACCAGTGATTTCCCCCTAGACATACTCTTTGAATGTCTATGGGGAAAACATCAAGGATTTTTAGAACGGCTTGGTTTTCTCAAGTTCTGTTTATTTTTATATTTGTTTTACATGAACTGAAAATTCTGTCAGGCACATTTTGATTGTATGGAGAACATGCTTCAGAGTCAGAAGACAGATAAAATAAAGAAAACAAGGAAGCTGCAATTCTATAAAGTTGGGGAGGGAGAAGAGGGGGAAGCCTTCGTAGTGGCATATTGAGTTTGCTCCTGTCTCGTTTGAGAGCTATGAGAAACCTTCTGCCAACTTCCCTAGTAGTGGAGTTAGGTCTTATTATAAAGTGAAAAGTTGCAGACAGAAGCAGGATGGAAATGCACACAGCATCTTTTTCCAGAGTGGTGATCAGTGGTAAAATATCAGCCTTTCACAATGCTAATAGTGGGGGGTTTTTATCTCTCTCTCTCCCAGTAGAAAAGGCACTGTGAGTAACAAAGATAACTTTTTTTTCTCCCCTCTCCTTCTCCCAACATTTTCCTTCTCCTCCCTAAGATCAGGCCCTGTCCCTAAGGAATTCTACACTGATGGAAATCGTATCCTCAGATGAATCCTGAGAATGAGACTGACTTCTCCTTACTTACCCCTTCCTAGATCTTGATCCTAGTATAGTCCTAATCTTCATCATCTGCCCTAGCTATCTTCTGTCCTGTTTCAGCTTCCAGCCCACAGAGATAGCTACCCAAACTGAGATGAAAGCAATAAGACAGAGACAGCATTCCATCTGGGTTTGGCTACTCAGCAGGTTGAAAACAAGGTTATAAGGTTACTGTGGTGAAAAACATGAGAGCATTAGCATTTATCACTTGTTATCACATTCATTCAGAACCACCTTCTGATACCAGTTTACTGGTCACCTGTAGTAGAGAGGACCATTCTGTAATGTAACTGAGCCCATACTTCAGGGTTCAGCATCAGTATTTTTGCTAAGGGACTAGGATCCTCCCAGATCTGACTGCTTCCCCGGTGCTTTTTACAAGTATGTAAGTAGTTCTTAACAGTTATACAAAGATATTGCAGCAGTGATTGCTGCTTTAAAGAACCTCAGTTTCTTTAAGAACGAAAATGTGCCATCATCATTCCTTTAGTAAAAGGATAATCCTAGCAGTATAAGATATGCTGTTTTCGTACGTCATTTTTTCTCTTCTGGAAACTCAGCCTTGCCTTCCAATGTCTTCCACAAATATAACCCAGCTTGAATCTCCAACTGGAATCCTCGTAAGATATTAGGTCACGTCTAAGTTATCCAAAATAACTCAAGTTCCTGTCCTGTGGGAAATTATCTGAAATTATCCTAATTTATCAAGTAATTTCTGATGCAAATGAAGGCAAAAGGTGGAATATGGAAATGTTTCAGCAAAAAAACCTTGCCTTTGAAAATGATTAAGTAGTTTAGCAGATTTCAAATCATCACCATGAATTAAAATATTTTCAGTTTCTTTTGTTAAACCACTATTTCTTTGGCAATTCAATACAACAGTTTTTTTATATACATATTAAGCTGATTTTAAGTAAAAATTCTTTCAATTTCTGAGGTCTAAAATAGAAAATTAAAATGAAATTTTGGGCAGGGGAGAAACCAACTTTATAGAACTACATCATTGTTGGAAAAGAAAAATCACACAGAAAATTCCAGAGTAATCTAAGGTATTACAGTAGTGAAATAAAAACTGGGTGTATTCCAGAGGTAAGACCTTTTTCTTCTGAGAGTCATAATGCTCATCTATACTTTCTTGCTTTCTTTCCTTTACTTCATTTGCTTGCTCAGCTGGTGGCAAACTTCATTTCTTGACTTTGTGGATCCGCAGGAAAAATACAGTAGTGTTAGAAGACAAGTTGTCCTAAAAATTTTTCAAAGTTTGCTGATGGAATAAATACTAGGAGACTCATAGAAGGCTTCTCTTTCAGATGAAAATGTTATGGTGGGGCCCCTTAAGACCCATAAGGCATCACCTTCTAACATGGATTCAGTCAGTGATTTGTATATTTTAAAAAAAAGATTATAATAGAAGAATATAATATATGATAAGTACACAATTTAAAAATAAATTTTAGGATCATCAAGTCTGATTGTTGATTTCCTAGGAAGGACAGATGCTGCTATATGCTCATTTGCTCATTCTAATTTCCTCATATCCTAACCCACTAGTAGCTCTTAGAAAGACACTTTTTCTGACTGTGCCTGAGGTGGTAACCTCTGACTTTTTAATTTTCCAGTTTCCATATAATTAATTGTTGATTACTTCAAACAAAAGTAGGTTGGTGGAGAAAGGTAAAAAATGAAATAAGAAGGATTTGAAAAGCTCATGTTTCCAGTGTAACCCCTTCGACAAAAGGATATTTTTTCTTTTGCCTAAATTGTTTCTAGTTGCAGCTCTAAGGTCAGAATAAGCCAAGAGAATGAATGGAACAAGCATCCTGATGGGCTGCCTGAAGCTGCCTGGTGTTACGGATCAGCGTAAAACCAGTTCTCTTTCCTCTGCCTGGGCCGATGTAACTCACTGGAGTGGCAAATTACATCAGACCTACAGCTGTAACCCGACATTATGATTAATTTGATCAGTAATTTCTCCTGTTTTTCATTTTAATCGGTGTGACTATTCTGCTGTGGCAGGTCTTTCAGATCTAATTAAGATAAATTTCAGAGTAAAAGACTTGGCAGAATTTCCGAGTCAAATCCGAGCGTCAAGTCACCCTGCAGCACTAGTCAATCAATTTCCAGTAAAGACGGCAGACTGTAACTCAGCAATCAACCCATTAACACTTAAGCAAATTTCATAATCTCCAGGCCTGTGCTTAGTTACTCTCTCAAAATATTCTGGCTACCAATAAAAAAGAGAAAGTATTACTTTTTTTAAACATCTACATCTGCTAAAACTACCAACAGAATCCACAAGTGGAGACTTGGATAGATCTCAGCAATACTGCCAAAAAAAGGCTTAATTTTAAACTTTAAAAAGTAGTCTAGAGTGTCCTTTTTTTCTTCTTTTTTTTTTTTTTCTATCGGTATCTAGGAGCTGAGCAACTTCCTGTAGGTGCTTTGTTGTACAAGGAGCCTTAATGACAAAGCATCAGGGCTATAAGACTTCCAGAATATTGCTCCTTGTATTCAACAAACCCCAAGCCCACCAGGTTCTAAGTGTTCACTTGGCCCACTTTCTTCCAAGTAGATGATTTTTTTTCTTGTACAACTAGAAACCTGTGATGAATTGCAATTTTTTTTCTTTATTACAAAGAGATGACGGATATGAAAAATAGGGGAAAATAAAGTAATGTTTTGGAATATTCTCTACTTTCTTTAAAAATTTTGGAAATATGAGTGAAAAAAGAAACTAAGAGAAATGAATGCCAACAGAACAGATCCACTTGATTTACAAGAGTATCTGAGAGACTGTGTCTTATTTTTCTGTCCCTAAGATCCCCAAGGGTCCTACTCTGCCTAGAGAGGCTTTGGAAATAGAAGACCTTATGGGATATGGATCCTTTCCCAAATTTGTTATGGGAGGATGTTATTTATTTATTTTTCCACTTATTAAATACTTCAGTTACTTTAGGGAGTTTATTAAATGCTCCCATTTCAGAAGCCAGAGCTTGCTGGGCAAACAGCTCCACTTTCCTCACCTTCAAAAAATTCTCAAGTAAATGGTTTCCTTTATTAGCCTCAGTGTCTGCCCATTGGGTGCTAATAATGCCAGTTGTTTTGTTCGGAGATTAATTTCCTTTGCTTTAAATGTGAGTCAGACACCAGTACACTCTGTGCTTCTGAAAATAGCAACACCTGCAGAGTATATTTGGATGGACCATCCAGCCAGTGCTCCGAGAGAAGGTTTCCTCAAGGAATGGAAAGACTTGTTTGTAAAGTCTCTTTAAGAACACTTAAACATCTCTGCTCTGTTTAAATGCAGCATTCAGAACCTTTACAAGGTGAAGTCCCAATACCTCAAAGATCTCAAAAAGCAGTGAACTACTAGGAGAAGAAAGACTGCTGAGGAGAAGATTTGAAACCCTGCTCAGTCTGGTGGATGGATGCAGTCTTTTACACACAAGTGAAACTAGCCTTTCTGGGGAAATGACATCCATGCATCTCCAGGAAGACACGAAGACTAGCAACCCCCAAACAAGCTAGCTGTAGCACAACATCAACTGGCATGTACCTCTTCACCAGGGCCAGGGTACAGCACAGTGCAGAGGCAACTGAGTGTTCAGCTAGGACAAATTGCCATGTTGCCATAGTACAGCAGCCTAGCTGGTGGAAGACCCAGAAGGATGAGTATGACCATGAAAGTGCCAGAAGAGGTAAGAGGAGAAGAAGAAAGGAGGCCCTGGAGGCACTAAAACTCAAAACCAACAATTTCTCAAGCAAAGTTTAAACCTGTGTGGTTCACAGAATTACTGCAGTGACAAAAAGAAGAGCGCAAAATCAAAAGGAGAGTGTTGAATCACAGCAGCTTTTGCAATGGGTAAAAAGCATTTGTGTGTGTAGTACATGAGTGCCACGACTTTCTAGATAGAGAAATTTTTACACAAGTACTTGCTTGTTCTTCTCATGAAATCACCTTTATCAACCCACAGAAATATTTACAACACTATAAGAATACACAGAAATACAAAACTGTCAGTAGAACAAGGTGTTCAAAACTTTCTGGACCTGTTTGAAATGAACAGAGGATGAAATAAGCAAAATATTCTGAACAGATCACAAAGCTGAACTCTATTTAGCTGACTGCAGGGGAGTTTCCATGCTTTTAGTTTAGAGCGGAGACTTAGGTCTTGCCAGTACCTTCTGGAGATCTACCTAAGATCAATACTTCAATTGGCTCACTCTAAGCAGATGATGGGCATGAAACTTCTTGAATAAATGTCTTTTGTACTTGTCTATATCACCTGTTGCCTTGCAATGAAGATTATCTCACTCCCTATTGATACAAAAAATCAGGAAATTTTAGACAATGGATTCAAAGCACTGCATTTGCTCACCATTTATAAAGTATTTCTTTGTCAAATTGATTACAAACTAACTTGGGAATAGATTCAGTCAGTGACGCATTGCGCAGTATCATATGCTGAAGAAGGCTAGATAATTTCAGCAAAACAAAAAACCTCAGTGGGATTACTGGTGTCATAATCTTGGTCAAATTCTCTTGATTTCAGGATTCAATAAGTATGAGAAAAATATAACAGGTCTCGGAAACACATCACAAAGACAGACCATGAGTATAGTCCTTGCAAACTTATCCCAACTGCCTTCATCAAACCAACAGAGGGTTGGTTGTTACCTCTGTATCTTAAATATGTATAAATATGTCAGAGTATCAGTAAACACGGACATTTCTTCAAAGTTGATTTTTCCTTAGTTAGAAACTAACCAGTGAGTGAGGTTGGAGGGAAAGGGAAGGGGCAGTTTGTTTTTTGTGACTGTTGGAGTCTCAGACATCTGTGTACATATTCTCCCTCATTTGCAGCTGAGTATTTCAGCCTTTCTGCTTTTCTTTTCTCTGTTGTTATAAAAGTGTTGAGTTTCCAAATACATTATTTAAGATTAGTATGAAAATTTAATCTAAAGGAGGTTCTGGTTTTGCTATCTTAGAGTTTGCTATTACTTGGAAGATTTTTGTGCTGTTGTCATCTCCTCACTTCCCTTCTTCCCTCTTTTTATTGTTATTTTTTTTCTCACTCATCATCTTCCATCAGCTGCAGTTATTGTAGGTAGGCTTCTATGACAAAAGGGACTATTCAGGAAAGAGTTCTGAAAACAGTCAGAATAATTTTACAGTAAGAAAATCTCTGGGGCATTTCCTGTTTGTCTGTTCCTATTCACACACAAACAGAACAGTAGAAATCATTGAGAATTCTTCTATTCCTATAGTGTAGCTCTCCCTTTCCAGGTCTGGCTGTGCGTACATTCATCTTATCCATATCTCTAAAACATACAGTGAATGTCAGCACCAGAAACTAACCTTTTTTTGGAGCCAGTTAAACATATGGTGCTGATACAAAGTGCCTTATTCTGGTAGTCAAGCAGAGTAATTGGCTACTTAGTACTTAGACATATCTGATTTTATACACCGTATAATCAAGTTTCTATGAGTCCAAAGATTTAACTGAATGGCAACTCTATAAGAGGTGCTAACTATCCTTTGAAGTTACAACACGCTGACCATTCAAAAACTCATATATTTTTCCGTGTAATAACACTGAATATTCACGGGAGAAGCATGTTTTGAGAAGTTATTTTCCCAGAAGGAAAGGTTTCAAAGTCTTCAACTTGTGTCATGATCTAGCCCATCTTTCACCTCTGGATTCCTTTGTCTCAATCAATTGACACAATGAAAGGCAAAATCAGATTATCATTATCTTTTTTTTCATCATTTTAAAATGAAGGGATGAAAGTCTTCCATCATTTGCCTGACCTACCACTTCCTGAAATGGAACTCAGCTTTGGAAAATCCTTCTCTGGTTGTTGTCTTCTGCAAATAAGTGATGACTCTTGTTCTGCAGTGGTAACCACTGTAAATCTGGAGCATAATCACTGATGACAACAAAGAATTCAGGTCCTGGAACCTGAAGTGTGGTTTTACATCTTTCTACACAATTACTAAAAGACTCCCTAAAAAAAAGAGTTTTGTAACTACCGTCCAGCCCATTGAACCATGTAAAGAATAGTGATAAAATTAGAGCAGAGTATTATAGAATAATCTGACAAGAATAAGTCTGAGAGTTTTAGCTGGTGTACACTGCACTGGATTATTAATTCCTGATCAGATACCAAAGTACCTCACCCAAGTACACCTAAGCAAGCCACTTTCATTTAATTTGCCTTCTGAGAGACATGACAGCATCTGTACACCTTGAGATGTAATTGCTGTTATCCTTCAGAGTTTTTTTAAACAAACACAATCATCCTCCTGAATTACTAACTTTCCACGACAATCTTTTGAGGCTGCATTTTTTTAAACTAATATCTTTCAGACAGATCCTGAATAATGTAAGAGGATAAAGCCTCTATGAAAAAATCAAGAATTCAGAAATGAAATTTTAGCTGTCAAACTTGGTTGATCTTTATTCCCTTAATATTCTTCAAACAAACCCCATTTCACTCTATTTCATAAAGAACATTACCTTAGAGGCCATAATATCTCTGAATTTTGTTCTAGATTGATTTTTAAGTTAGAGCATTAAACATTAAAAGCCCCCCACATTCTAAGCAGCTATTATGAGGAACTGCTGCCAAACACATGCTCCTTCCTTTTTTTTTCTTTAAATGTTTGTTCAGAAGAAAATTATTTCAGATTCAATCCTCAAGACAGATTTACAGGGGTAAAACAGCCTTTCTCTGCAGGATTTAGAATGGAAAGACAAATTTCATGGAGGAGATCTTACCACTGCTCTGATTTAGCAAAGTACTCAAACAACCATATATAAAGTGCAACAGCAGTTCCTCTGGAACTATTTCTGAGTGTCGCTTGTTTGCATGTTAAAGTGTCTCAGCGTTCTTGGCAATATGACAGAGCATTCTGCAAGTTCTTAATTATTTCTTAGGGAAGCTCGAGAAGTATTACACTTGCTGCAGAAATGCTTTAGAAATGGCTAGAAGGCCAAAGTAATGACCCCATTCACATTGCTTAAGATGAGGACAGAGGTTCTGTGCTGAATGAAGTACTGTCCTGCACTTTGGCCACAACAACCCCATGCAGCGCTACAGGTTGGGCACAGAGTGGCTGGAGAGCAGCCAGGCAGAAAGGGACCTGGGAGTTTGGATTGACAGGAAGCTGAACATGAGCCAGCAGTGTGCCCAGGTGGCCAAGAAGGCCAATGGCATCCTGGCCTGGATCAGGAACAGTGTGGCCAACAGGACCAGGGAAGTGATTCTTGCCCTCTACTCAGCGCTGGTGAGGCCACACCTGGAGTGCTGTGTCCAGTTCTGGGCCCCTCAGTTCAGGAAGGATATTGAGGTGCTGGAGCAGGTCCAGAGAAGGGCAACAAGGCTGGTGAAGGGCGTCGAACACAAGTCCTATGAGGAGAGGCTGAGGGAGCTGGGGTCGTTGAGTCTGGAGAAGAGGAGGCTCAGGGGAGACCTCATCACTCTCTACAACCACCTGAAAGGAGGCTGTAGCCAGGTGGGCATCGGTCTCTTCTCCCAGGCAACCAGCAGCAGGACAAGAGGGCACGGTCTTAAGCTGTGCAGGGGAGATTCAGTTTAGACATCAGAAAGAAATTCTTCACAGAAATGGCAATTGGGCATTGGGATGGGCTGCCCAGGGAGGTGGTGGAGTCACTGTCCCTGGAGATATTTAAGAAGAGACTGGATGTGGCACTTAGTGGTATGGTCTAATTGACAGGGTGGTGTTGGGTCAAAGGTTGAACTCGATGATTTCAGAGTTCTTTTCCAGCCTAGTGGACTCTGTGATTCTGTGAATTCTAGCTTCTTTTCTGGATGTCAGTACACAGCATATTTGTGAACAAACTTTGGGTTTTCATAGCTATTTACATGACAAGGATCAAAGAGGAAAGAACATTAAAAATACTTATTCCACAATTTATTAGTAACTCTTTAATGCTTAGAAAGAACTGACAGCAAATGAATTCTCATTCCTTTACTGCTGTTCTGAAAGTGTCCCAGTCATGCAGCTGCCTTACCAGTACTGGCTAAGCTCAGCCCAGGGGGAATGCCAGACCTCTCTCACCGGTGTCTTTCATTAAAGCTAATCCCAATTCCTACAAAGTTTAGGGGATAGCATTTGAACTAAAACTGCCTCAGAGCACTTGGTTCTCTCCTTTCACTTCTGCTGTCTGCCACATCCAGACTTCTCTCAGAAGGGTAACTGTGAACTAAAGAGAGAGATATGCCAAGGTAACTATGTAGAAACATTGTCATTGGTACCTACCATGCAAGGTTTTACTTATATTTTTTGTACATCTGCAAGTGAGAGGTGACCCTGGGAACCTAACAGTGGAAAGTGCTTCTACTGACCTGTACATCACAGATGACAAGTGGAAATACTCAGATTCCATTGAGATTTACAATGAGACCAGAAGCTATATGAGAGCTAAGACTTCAGATTCAGTGTTAGTACAACCCTCTTGAGGTATGTTGTCTAGATAATCACACTTCCTCCCTACCCCAAGTATAATTTATTTGTGCATTTGCTTTGTTCATAAACCTTAATGACTTTCAATGCACAATATTTAGCAGGCATATAGTGTATACAGTTAGTGTGCATACATTACAGCTGTACCAAGACAATAAAATGTAACAGAAGCTCCTCTGAAAATATCTGTGTCTCTGTATGTCAATAATCTGCATACAAAGGAGTCCCAAAGTACTCACTAGTGTGATAGACTGGGCATTAAGTGATGCATAAGTAGCCCTTTAGACAATACAGAAAAGAAGCTTTAGAAACATTATGCTCTACTATAAGAAAAAGCTCAGCAAGCAAGGACACATTTCTCGCAGATTTTTATGTCTATTATCTAAACCATTAAAAAAAATCAGATTTGATGCTATTTAGTGGAAGCTCAGTGTAATGCAGGTTTCACTGGCCACATGGCAAACACAGTTTCTTGTAAACCAATTCCCTTAATTGTCTAAAAAAGGATTGTTTAATTATTAAGCTAATGCAGTTTTATTTCTGCAGGAAATGGAGCCAAATCCATCAGTGCGAATAAAACATTTAAAGTGGTGTCTCAAAATTTAGAGAATAAAATTAATAGAGGCTTTGCTGGTTTCTAAGTGCAATTCCACTGCCTAGTGAATGAGACTCCATTTACTTCACAATCTACCCTGCTGTTCAGAATCATACTTATAGGTACAGTCAAACTATTCTTGCACAATATGAATATAGCATGACCCATGTAATGCAAGAACAGCGAACCCTAAGAACATAGGACCCCTGGATCAGAGCTCTTCTGTTTCTGCCCAGGAGTTTCAAGATGGGCAGAGTCAACCATCAGTATGGGTACCATAGCTGTTGGTCTATTAAAAAATGTCCATATCACTGGAGTGAGCATCTACAAAAGGGACTCACTGGCATCGTTAGCTTTGGAGTCTATACTGAGAATTTTAGCAGAAGTATTTGGTTCTTAGCAGGATAAAAATTAGGACTGTGATTTCAAGAGGAGGGATAACCCATCCATCCCTTTCATATGTCCACCAGCAAAAGCTCTATTTCTTTAAGGGACAGTCAGGACAGGTAATGAACAGCTAACATTGTTGTCCCTTAAGTTATCATAAAGGGTAACTGCCAGGAAAATGCCTTTTGCAAATGTCACATGATGAATCTGTGGAAAAAAATTAGAGAGTTTACTATGGGTTTTGCAATATGGAGTTTAAGAGCAAAACACATTTACTTCTCAGAAAGCAACAACCTAGAACCATCATTAGGTATGCTTTTTTGGCTTATCAGGCCTTTTAGCTGTTCTAACCTGAATGCCTGCAAGGATTAAGTAATACAAGGTGGAATTTCTCAGCCTCTGTGGTCAAAAGGCATAACCTTCACTTGATTTCTCAGTACAGTGAAAGAGAATGCACTTGCTGTTGTTAGACCATTAGAGATTTTTATGTAACATCCTACCTGCAGTGGATTTGGTGAAGTAAGAGGAGATGGAAGGCCATGCCCTGGTGACTGGCTGGGTTTCTGAGGGGAGCTGGAGGACTGTGGGGCTGGAGGAGGTTGGCTCTGGCTCTGGGACTGTGTTTGGTTCTGCTGTGGTGGTGCTGATGGCTGTGGCTGTGGCTGCTGGGTCTGCTGGGGTGGCTGTGGAGTCTGTGCCTGCTGACTTTGCTGCTGCTGCTGGCTTTGCTGCTGCTGCTGTTGGTGCTGGAGCTGCTGAAGATGCTGAAGCTGTTGAAGCTGGGAGTTCAGGGATGAGGTAGCTGTGAATTGAAGAGAGGTCAGGGAGTTATGCAAGTTTCAGTAATACCTATTGTGTTAAAGACATTTGGATTAAATTCTTGTTCTGTTACACTGGCGTTCACACTGCTCACTGAGAACAGGTGGCCTCAAACGTCAGGATGTGGCAGGAAATTGTTCCCATAAAAAATAGCCTGTGGTTCTGCCAGTATAATTCTGTGGTAAGAGCTTGACTTCACTAGGGGCAATGAAACTAAACTTTGAAAGGGTTATAGGTCTGCCCACAGGATGGGGGTCAGAGCTGACCAACAGTCTTTGCTCAGACAAGCTTACCAGCGAAACCAATGGGAATATTACGTGCCTACAACAGCTTGTCACTGTACACAGTATAGTAAAAACTCATAATATGAACTGGTGCTGTTATATAAAGGAGGAGAAAGCCAGAATTGTAAAATAAAAGATGCTCTGAAAGGAGCTTTGTCATGTCATTATACAACAGGTATCAGGAAATAAAACATTGAGCTGTGAAATTTTGGTTGAAATGCCTAGGTAGCAAAAATGCCCAATCAAATATGTGTATCTCTGAAATAAGAACTGCTCCTTATAATTCACACCTAAAAGCTATACATTCCTTCTTGTGACTTCCAATGCTCACTTACTCCTGGTAGTAAAGACCTGCTGTGTTTTGCTAGCATGTGCTCCAAATATGAGGCTTGGAAATGAGTGGCTCATGTTAACCTGCTGGCACAGAGGAGCAAGCCTTATTTCCCAGAGACACTTTCAAATTGACTCGGGCATTCATTAAATTCAGAAAAGCAGAAAGTGTGTCATAAGGATGTCACTAAGGAAGAGCAGCTTCAAGCAGCAGCTAGAGCATCACAAGAGCCTGATGCTTTCTGGGGTTATGCCCTGAAAAAGTCACCTGGGTCTCCGGCCTTACCCACTTTAATCAACATCTCAGGGATTGTGTTAGTTAGCTACAAGATCCCAAGAGGAGCAGCTTGCAAGGTCATTACACTATTTTTGACTCTGTATACTGCTTTGCCAACACCACCCTGTATTCTGATTTCCAACCACAGAAGCCAAAGTAAACTGGGAATGACTCAAATTTTTTATTTCTAAAATGGCATTCAGATTTCATGGCCAGAAACTCCGTTCACCAAGTTATTTGTGGACTGGCAGATAAAGACAAGTCATCTCCACTTTCTTTTCATGCCAACATCCCTATTTCAACTTTCTAGATGTCTGTGCCCTGGGGTTGAACCTGAGGTCTTGGTACGACTTATGAAATCAATGAGCCATAAACTGGAATAAGCAAAAGAAAAAAGAAAAGAAAGTGGAGAAAGATGAGGCAGAATGGGTAAACCAGAAAAGGCTGTGTGAAGAAAAAGTGTGAGGCTTGATAGGAAGAGCTGTTGGTTATCCATTCTTATACTCATAGCTGCTCTAAATTTTCTTTCAATAGATGTGGGAATCAAAATACAAGTATGCCTTTACAAAAATTATGGCCATGTGTATGTGACTTCAACAAGGAACCTGAATAATGCAGAGAAGGAGGACCTGTAACACCAATATATTTCCATCAGGAAAGTTCCATCAGAAGTTTTGTGTTTCAACATAAAAGAGAGTGACCATCAGATTAAAAACATGCATAGTATCTCATGCAAAAGAAATCACCCTGGAGAAGTAAGGGTCCACTCCCATCAATTTCTTGATGAGAACTTGTACCTAATGCCCCAAAGCCAAGAGGGTAGTAAGTGGAAATATAATCTAAGGCATAGGACGGTTTGAATACAAGAAAGCAACTGCATAGACAAATACTAACCATAGCATGAAACATCTCAGATGTCAAGGAAAACTATTCACCAGTTTTATCTGTAGGTATGTACACAGAGGCAGAAAGATCCTTCCCATTCCCATGAGGAAAAAAGAAATCTAGACCAGCTCTTTATTTTGTACAGGCCATTTCTTCACCTGTGATAGCTTAGCAGACTGGATGACCTACTGATAACCAGAAACAAGACCTCAAATATAACAGTCCCTTATTGCATCCACAGTCTCCAATAGAGAAATGAATTAAATGACATTCCACAGAAGAATGACTTCTAATCCACATGGCTCATGAAGAGGAACAAGGGATCATTTTATATCTTATGAGCTCAGTTGGACAGGATGAGACAAAACCTTCTTATCTAGGAGTAGAAAAGCTTTGCCTTCAGTACTGCTCAATACTTGAATGTTGGTGAATGCAGGAATATTGATAACTCTACTATAGAAACTTTTGTGCTGGAAATGAAGACATTCTTGCTGGGGTGGAAGGTACTCCCTGAAGGAAAACCTTGTTGAAGTTACTTCCTGGAAAAGTTTCCAGGTTCGTTGCCAGCAACTGCACAAAATTATTCAAATAACTTCTTGAGTTTCCATATAATTCCTTTAAAAAGCCTCTTTGAAACCTATCATCATGCTGAGCTTTAAATTGCATTGAAGTGCCTTAGTGAGGTATGACTGTTTAACGTAGTGTTGCTAAACAAACGGATAAGGAACTGGAAGAAGGACTGTTAGATCGGGAAAGGCATTCTTCTCAAAGTAGGTGTACTGCAGAGGTGGTTTTAGGGCTCTGTATCATGCCTGCAGTCCATTGTTCATGCTGCTGGATTGCATTGCCTCTCATGGTGTGGGTATCCACAGCAGGGGTTGTGTCATATTATTGTTTGCCATCAAATCCAATCCAACTCCCAGAGCTTGCTTGCGTAGCTCATCCATTATAAATCATATACCTGTCTCACATTTGTCACTTACTGCAGAGCTTGGAGTCTGATGGAATTTCAGGTGGTACAACAGTGCTATGTCTGCATGTATAAAAGATAACATGCACTGCCTACCTCACAGGAATCTTTTTTATGACTTACTGGCTAACAGCTGGGTAAAACTTTGACATATTTAAGTGAAAAGTGCTTACTTTCTTTCAGAATTGCATTCAAGAATTAAAGAGGCTTGCAAAGAATTGCAGAAAGTTCTTTCAGTGGTTAAAAAAGTCAACATAAAGTGTCACTTTAAAAGAGAGACAATTAAATTAAAATGCACACAAGCTATGAAAAAAGAGAGACAATTTACTTAAAATGCATGCAAGCTATGAAAAACCGTGAGGAAAATCCACAAAAGCCGTGTAACATTTCAAATTTCCTTAAGAAGAATACATATTGAATATACGGTAGGTATAAATATCAGGTATCCAAGAAGACAGTAAGACAAACTAATACCTACAAGGAAGCAATGGCACAAGGTATTTTCAAACCCAGGACTCAACTAGAATTTCTTGACTGCTGTGGTGCCATGACAGACTTCCCATGGGATCACACCATAGTTTATGATCCTACGCTAAGCGGATTATGGTTAGTCACAGTATCAAAGCATTTACATTAGAATAAGAGATATGGAGTGAAGTGGAGCAAATGGATGGTCAAGAGGCAGCAAAAGCAAACTTTCTGATCTCCCAGGTCATCTATATCTATACTTGTCATAGACCTCAGGCTACTTTAAGGATTAGGTGAATTTATGACCTAAGGAACACACTCCTTTCTTTGGGGGATACTTTAGGCACAGTGGTGCCATGAATTTACAAAATTTACACAAAATGTGTTGTTTCATATTCTGTTTCTCTACTGGTTACCTTCAGAGAAAACTGAAATGAAACTAAAACGCCCCTATGTCAATTAGAGTGTTGCAATGGGAAAAATTCACCTCTGATGCAAACATGCTGAAATAACCAGTCTGATCCATAATGAGGGAATGACTGAGTCTTTGTTTTAGCAGGAAAACCTAAAAGCCTCTGTCTTGCATTCCCAATCCTGATTGTATTAACTGAAAGTAGTAGCAATTGCCTGCTGCCTCTGGCTAACAAGTTATAATGTAAACATGGAATATCCCTGGTTATATTTTAAATAAAAACATACATTTTAAAGTTTAATCACAATTCTTCAAAAAGCAAGGAACATAAGTAGGCCCACAAATGTTTATATAATGAAAACAATTTAAAATTAGGACTCTTTTTATTTCACCTCTCCTTCACAATATGAACTCAGATTCTTAAGACCTCTCTAGCGCTTGGCAGAAGATCAAATTAATGTTCAGGGATTCAATTCATATCTAGAATCTGCTCCTGTGGATAAGCTTCACATAATGTTTGATTTATTTCATTAATGTTTTGTGCATGCTTGTTTCTGTGTAAAGAGGGAAAAGGGGTAGGAGGAATAAGAAATAATTTTAACTTACAAACTATTGTGCTACTCTAACATCTATCCCCCTATTTACATAATTGCATAGTTGTTCTTCAGTGCCTTGATACAATGTACAATGGACTAAAAATAAGAAAATCTTACATTAGACCTTTTCCTATTTGACCGAGCACAGAACATGACTGTTGCCATTTCAAGGGCTTAATGCCTTTTTCCACTTCCCCAGTAATGGAAAACGGATTTGCATTGCCTTAAACTGAAAAGTGTAACTAACTTAAGCATCTGGGCTTGCGTTTGAACTGACATGGGCAGCTTTTTTTTTCCACCCTGTTGTTTCTCTTCTAATGAGGTTTATGCCTTTCCTTTCTTTGAAACATATTTCTAAAGATTGAATACACACACTGAACAATCTAATGCAAGCCTGTGTTTACATTCTCTCCCTCCTGGGTAATGAGGGGTAGGTTAGCCAAATACTAAACGTGTTTTTGCATATGCTCAAATTTTCATTTTGAGAGAAAAAATGTGAGTTTTTTAAAATATGTTAGCATCCTCTTTGTGAAAAAAAAAATCCCTGAAGGGTTGGACTTGTGGCTGAAGAGATTAGTAATGGGATACAGAGCATATTATTTCTAAATCACTGGTTCAAATCAAGTTTAGGTCAATATAAGAACAAAAGTCATTGCACTTTAATGGTGCTTTTGCCTGTTTTCTACCTTATAGAAGATGTATTAAATGTATAGAAGTTGTATTCACACACCAATATCCACAGAGAGCATGCATTGGAAACAGTTTGCCACACAGTCAAGGCAATAAATTGATGGTCTTCCAACACATAATGAGGAAGATCATAAAGACTATGGCCTTGAAATCATTATTTGTACTTTCAGCAGACGGGCTAAGGAGAAAAAGAGTAAGGAGACCAAGTCATCTTCTTGTTCCTAAAGGTGAACCCTCAAGGTTACAGCTGCAGAACACAGATGGGGTTATGGGGAAAAACTTGCATCGCCAATACTCCTCTATACCAATTCTGCAGACAAGCAGAGGGCTTCACTTTCTACTGTTGTCATATCCAGCATCTTTCATGAGCACTAAATTCACTTTAAAGAATGTAGGCAATAAAAAAGGAAGTATTAAAAAGAAAACCATCATAATTTATATGGTGCCTGTGGTGTCTCCACATTTTGATGAATACTGGAACTTCCCTGACAAATGATCCACTGCATTAAATAAATCTGACACTTTTTTCCTTACCAAACCTTAAAATGTACAATAATGCACTAAAATCTTAAGGAAAAAAAAAAGAAGAAAAATTTGTTCTAGGTAGAGAGCTTGACTAAGTATCAGGGCAAGCATATTTGGAATAATTGCCATTTTAAGATGATCTAGAGGCTATTTTCCTCTAGTTTATGACAACACTCTGTGAGTAAAGTTCCCTGAGTGTATTTTAAAAATTGCATTAACCTATTTAAAATGCCCAAAGGCAAGAACAAGCTGGAGAAATTACACTTTAATAAGCCATTTGCTTCCTCAGTTCAAATGGGACCTTAGGTTGCATATTGTACAAATGGCTGAAACATTAACTGGAGTAAGGGTATCATCAAGACACAGGGGATCAATCAGGGAGTTGTCTTGGGATTCTCATGCAAAGACAGGCAATTAAACATAGTATGACAACAGTGTAAGTGTTTGAATGCCAAAACCTGCGTGTTGAGCAACCAATATCTAGATCTCGTAAATTCCTATTTTACCAGCCAGATTTCTTTTTAGTGAAAACGTGACTATCTCAGAGATCACATGTAGGATCTTAACATTAAGTCCTTACATCAGATAAAAGCAGTTTTCTAATTACAGAGTGCAGAACTGATCTCAGATTGTCTAAGAACAGAATAATGTTAGAATGGTATTTTAATTTGAGTGGTGTAGTATTCCTGCAGATTGGATTTCTAGACCATATAGAGCCCATAAGAATGTCCTGTGGACCAGAATTTAAGCTAACCCCCAATTTCTTGGGCAAAATTCTTCAGGATTCCTTTGAAAGAAACAGGGGAAAAATTATCATCTAAAAGCAACAGAACCCAATATAAGATTTTACAGATGAAGGGATATGACAGGGAACAGATGAGTGACACAAAGAAATTAAGTTTGAAACAACAGTCTGCTGACTTAGAAAACAATGACCATGATTTATAATGAACATCTGACAAAGTCTGGGCACTCTCTGCACATACAACCTTTAATGATAGGAACTGCAGCTTTTTTTTGCTCTCCTTGATTCTTTCAGATGCTCTAATATTGATGGGAACCATAACTTCAATGGCACTTATGCAGACTAAGTGTTTGACGTGCCTCAAAGCAGCAATGTAGAAAAAGCAGTGCAACAACATACAGCCCCAGGAGTCTCAGAAGAGATTGTCCAGAATCGTGTCCTGCAGTTCAGAGAGTCACAGGTCCCCATTCTACCAGGTGCCCTGCCATTTCTCCTGACAAAGTGGCTATGTGAGGTTTTGGGGCAAAGTCTTATCAAGAGGAGCTTATTGAACTGCCTAGTAGCTTCAAAGAGTGATTTTGCATTCTTTCAGATAATAGATCTGCAGTTGCATCTTCTATAATTGTTTATGGCAAATGGCTCTTCTGACAAAGAAATATTTATCCAGGTACAGTTTCAGCAATGGTTCTTTGAAGATCAGGAATTATAAGAAGTCTCTTCAAAGAGTCTTTGAAGTGAGTCATGTTTCCTTAACTAAAAGTGAAGTTACTGTAAGTGAAATGTACTGCGTGTTTTGTGCATGCATGTGTTTGGGTGGTTTGTTTTTTTTTTAACAATGCAATCAAATAGTGGATCAAAGTGTTTGTGGTTTAAAAGGTTGGTGTGTATGCTGAGCTTGTGAAAGTATCCTGAGAATGGCAAAGGACAATGTCGCATCCCCCCAACCTCAACTGAGGGAAGCAACAAAGGCTACTGTGCCTAGTTTGACGTGGTGTGACTGGTTGCTTTCATCTCTCAGACTCTCATTATAACTGTGTTTCTATCATTTTTCACTTCGAGTCTTTTCTGAAAGCAGCTAGACTTGAGACAACTCTGTTTTCTATTAAGAACTCCAAGATTTAAGCAGCTGTAAATTCTGTTCCCAGTGCATGAATTCCAGCCAGAGAAGTTAGCTGAACAGCAGTGAGAAGAGGCCATGGAATGACTCAGAGAACAGCAACGTGTACATTAGAAGGAGAAAGGGAAAAAATGCAGCTCAACCCACTTCTTTTCTTTACAATCAGTAAAACTACAACAGCAGGTACAGGAACCAGGTGCAAAAGTAGCAGTTCTACCTTGTTGCACACAAATTCTCTGCTGGAGCAGTGACTTGAGCTTCAACCTTGTTAATAGGCTCTGTTTTTCTCAATATAGCCTTGAACTTCTGCTTTTAGCAAGACATGAAAAATTAAAAATGATAGCAACATGGGGAATGGTGAAAAACATGGGGGAACAAAACAAAACAAAACGTGGCTGCAGTGCTTAGTCCCCATGTAGGGACTGAAAACCATTCTTCACCAGTTGGGACACATGTGCCATGTTGAACATGGCATTCTTCATCAGTCACTAAAGTAAAAAAAAGGGACTAAAAATCTTTCTCTGAATGGCACAAGATACTGTTTAATAGCTGTGGCGCAGAAACAATCTCGAGCACAGGTCACTGGGTTGGTGAGAAGGTTCTGTGCCAGGTGCTGTAATGTCAGGATGAGAGCAAAAGATTGAGGTGTTCTTTCTTTAGATAAGGAATCAATGTCACTCTAGACTACACAACTCCCTCCACATGAGAAATTGTAGAAGACCCGGGAGACAAACTTTAATTTGATAATCTGTCATACCCCAAGCAATTCCTGAATGTATGTACCACTAGCAAGGTACATGATGCTTCCCTGCTGTTGACTCACAGCAGCTCTATTTTGCTGTCTTTAAGAATCTTCCTTGATTTTATTACATGCCATGAGTGGATAACACTGTATTTAGCTGTGTGCATTTCAAAACATACCACAGTATCTCTAGTGACGTCCTTTTTGTAATATTTAAGCTGATGAGAGGTCAGTTTGCCTGTATCCCTTTTACTAGTTTATTTTACTTGCAGAAGAGATTCAAAACAAAGTTAAACAGTAGTTAAGCAGTGGTTCTGGATTGTGCAGTTGATCATTTGCTACGGGTAGGCTGACTGCTCAGTTTTAATTTGCAGTAAAATGAGGGTGGCTGAATATCAGATTTCTTTCCTGTCTCTATAGCTCATCAGCCAAACATGTTGCTGCTTCAGATGCTAATCCTAGCTGAGCTCTGCTTGGCATCTATCACCTTTGCACAGCAACAGCGAATTAGCTGCTCTTCGGGCGCTCATGTGCTCCCACCTACCTAATTTCCTGCTCACTATTGAAATAAACAACCTGGCTATTCACACAGACAAATTGCTCATCAGTATAGAATTTGTGTGGGAGATTTTGGGAGAAGGTTTTATAGTCAATCCTCATTCACAGGCTGTGAAGTCAGTCACACTCCTGTGTTAGAATGAGAACCATGCACAGCTGAAGCGAAGGGCTGAGGAGTCCAAAAAAGCAGCTACACTGCATTGCCTAGTCAATGCACTGTCCACTTCATGGCTTCCAAAAGCACATCAGGAAACCTCATGCTTTTGATATTGCATACATTTTTGTACACTGAAAAATAGCAGTTAATAGCAGGCCTTTGAAAAAACTCCTTTTAGATCTTACTTTGTCTATTAAGCTGCTTTTTCAGGGTTAATTATTTTGAATTTGAAAGGAATACGCAGCAATTAATCAAAAAACTTCAACTTGAATAATGTATTTACTTTCATGGAGCAGGAGTCACTAGTTATATAAAGGGAACAAAATCCAAAGGATGAATTTACAATTATCCTTATCAATGAAAATACTTCTTTTTCCAGACCAGAAAAAAAATTGGTTGCTAGTCAGTGATTCTCAAAAAAAACCCAAAAACTAACAGGAAGCTAGTCTTTGCTCTCCTTAAGGGAACATTGCCCTAATTTTAATATTCGGGACAATGAAATATTTTAAATAAGGGTTTAGGTCTCATCAGCTGCACGTTAGCTATACCAAATCTAAATGATATTGCCAATGCATGGAGGCTGTTATAGATATTAAACATCTATATAACATCTGCTGTTAATGTTATCCTTTTAAGAATTATAATAGAATCCTCTAGAACTTGCCCTAAAATTACAAAAAAATTCATAAGAGAATGTATCTTAATAGGTGTATTTTATTCCTTCTATAGAAACAGACTGGTAGTGATGTATTCAGGTTGTGTGAAATTTCCAAACACCAACTATCATTTTCTCTTAAAATTTTCTTCTGTTATATTACTCTTTTCTTAAAATAATGCAAAAGCTAACTTTAACTGTGGACAAATAAGAAAATTTTGATGATAATGAAAATATTGATCATAATGTGAAACTGATTGCTAATGTGTAGCTATAGATAATGGTGGTTGGTGGGGGGGAGGGCAAAAGGAGAGAACTTGCTGTTCAAAAATTTCCTTACTTTTAAAATTAGTGAATTTCTCATCCTCCTGTGGAAGCCCATTGACAGGTACAGGTGAAAATAATACACCAATACTGGGCAAACACCTTTACTATATTCACTTCACTAACTCCAATGCCAATTAAATAGACATAAGCTTGTTTCAAATTAGAGTATTTGAATGAAAAGTCTGGACCATTCAACAGTACAAAACAAAGAAACACATGTCAGTGCTGATACAAGATCTAGCTTTTTGCTTAAATTTACTTCTGATTTCAAAAGTTAGTGGAAAAAATGCTTCTCAAGGGGGATGAAATAGCAACACTGAGAACAAAAGTTGGCACAGTTAGTGCACATGGAAATCTGAAACCGCTACTTTAGATTTGTTTTGCCAAGTTTTAACTAAGTAGATACAAAAAAAATGTTCCTTTCATTTTCAGTGCCAGGGATTTTGTCTTTACTCGGTTGATTTTAATAGCTCGCTCAGAAGCTTGGAAATGAATGTTTTTTCCATTATCAATTTAAAACTTTTCCATTTGCCAGCTATAAATGTTTTTTCTACTGTGTGTTTTCAATGAAGCTGAAATGAAAAAGCTTTGATTTTCTATCCAAGGGCCAGGGAGCATAGGGCAAACTATTCTTTCATCTCCATCCCTGAGAGAGAGCCAGGTCCAGCACCAACACCACTCCATTCTTTCCCTTTCTACCAGAGTCTTCAAAAAGGCAATTTTTGGACTCATGTTTGTTCTAAAGACTACCTGGAATGACCCACTCTACAGAGGTCTTCCAGCATTCTATTGCGGATGGCAATTCCAATGGCCATCATCTCCAGTGGTTGAATCACTGTTCTTCTCATACAGAGCCTTCTCTTTGTGCAGATATGGCCCCAACAGCTTCCTTCCTTGTCCAGCCGTAGACATTTACTTCTTTACATCTTATGGAACTATGATGGCAATCCTCATCTTTGAACAGGGAACTGAAGAAAATGCAAATTTGGCTAAGCATTATTCTCAAAATATTGTTCATGTGATTATGGGCAAAAGCGGTTTTGTAAGTTCCTGCCTTTATTTTTTCAGGAATGTTTAAGGATATTTTTTGCCAGTAGTTACCCAATCATTAGAGCTTTTGAGAAATGCATCAGGAAAACATCTAAAAAGATAAGACCCATAAGTGAAGGCAAGTGTTCTGTAAGCAATCATCCAGTGCAAAACATTTCATTAGGAGATTTGCAGCATACACTGCTGACCATTTTAGGAATTTGGATTATGGGTCACATAGATAGAAACTAATACCAGAAAAGCATCTTATGCTTTAAAGTTTTGCACTGGAAAATTAAGAGAGGAAACCAAGAACATAAGACCTCTGACAAAACCAGAAGTAATTTCCTTTTTTTTTTTTTAATTATTTTTTGTAAGCTGTGGCATTCTTAAATGGATTAATTGTAACACCCCTTAATTATCTCACACAGTGATACATGTCTGAGCTCACACGTCTGACTTCGTGCAAAAACAGTGCTAGGAGTTTTGCTGATTTAACTGATGTTGCAATGATTTTCAGATTTAATCAGAACATATCCACAAAGCAGATAGGCTTTAGATGTCTGCACGATTCTATCACTTTCTCAGCTGCAACTGAGAGTGGCCTTTTTGCCAGGTGCTGTCTGATGGGTGTAAAACTGCATGTCACTTGGCTGAGAGGGCTCGGTTTCCCCCCGCCATAAGAGCATTCTAAAGAAATAGCCCTGGGAAGACCACAGGGAAAATGTGCAAGGCACTGCCTGCATCTTGTGCCAGTATGGGTATGAATACAGAGCACACGCCACAGAGCAGCTCTCTACTGCTGAAATTCAGAAGAGTGCCATTGGCTTACATACTGATCTGCAACTTTAATCTTCCCGCAGAACACTTTATTCAGAAACTGCTTTCATAATTTGTAAACACTGCCAAATGTTTGATTCCAGGCTGTTTAAGTGATCAAACATTTGGGTGAAAAATAAAATAAATAACAATCAAACAATCAAACAAAGAAAGCATTTATAAATAATTAAATATGCTGTACTGACACATACTATTCCCATCTGGATGTTGCACTTCCAAGATATAAAGCACAGTTTTATTAATTTGGAAAAAAATTTAAAAATATCCTGTATGACAGAACAAGGCAGATCAGAAACAGGGACTTGAGAGTGACTGTCTTATAGGCGAAGATCAGCACCTGGGAATCCACTTCCTACTTCTGAACCTACCATACCTGCACCACCCCAGGTACAGCAGTTTCCTGTTCTATAAAAGACAAAGAAAGATAATAAACTTCACTTCCCTCACCATAGGAAGCTAAATTAGTGAAGTACAGCAAGGTGTGCTAAAATCCTCAAAAAGAAGGAGGTCAAAGATACACAAAATTTTGTTTCCCCACAGAAAAGATTTTTATAGAGCAACCGCCTCTATTGTGTTAATGAGAGATAGGTGGTTTAAAAGCACCCATTTATTTTAATTTTTCCTACTTTTTGATATTGTCTGGGTAATGCCCATAAGACTTTTTGAGATCTCCAACAATCAGAATGTCTTTTAAGACGAACTCTCAGCTCAGGCATATTTTGGGCACTTGTCTCACACCAGATTTAGATGATGCTTTAGAATGAAAAACAATCCCAGACTTCCAGGAAGACTAGTACTTGGATTTCATTGCATGCCGCGATGAGCACCTCTATAATCAGAGACATACTGATGGAACTAGCTAAACTAAACTAGCTAACGATAATAATAATTTAAAAAATCCAAAAGAAAATTACAAGACATCACAGGTAATAAAGTGATTCCTCCAGTACAGTAAGATAGGCCAAAGAAACAGGAGGATGACAAAAGAAAATGAAGAAAGGAAAACAAATTCAAGGGTGATAACTATAGGACCCTGGTGGGCTTGTTATATGAATAGACTGCAGGCAACCACATCCTGCTGCCTTGATGCTTCATAAATTCTGTCATCTTATTAAGAAGCTGAAGACTACTGACCTCACTTCCTCTGCTAATAAGACTGTGCTGCTTTGTGCCAAGACTTTTATGATGCTTATGAAATTTGAAGCATTGTGCAAGCCTCCTTCCTTCCTACACTAGTGATTACTACCTCCCAAATTACAGAAGAACAAATGGGAAATGGAGACTGCTCTCCCTCTTTTGTGCAACAGTCCCTTCTTTCCCTCTTCCTAATCCCTTCCAAAATATTTTTCAGGCTCTCGGGATCAGGAATGCTAAGGCTTGCTTGGTTTTGTTTCTGAATATATTACTAGTAATCATAGTAATAAACCAAGAAATATGAGTAGATTTTATGATGTTCACATATAGGTGTGACATTTATAGATGCTAGAAAGACTTCCATGCATTATAAAGCCTGTGCAGGCAATATTCAGCCCTTTTGTCCACTGAGAACACAGAGCAAGTATCAGAGGGCCAAAGAGAGAGCAGCCACATAGGTGTTTTGGAGGTACTCTCCAAGCACAAAGCCTACACAAGCTGTGTACTCAAAAGCTCTCCTTACTGCAGTTCAAAATAGGAGAAAACAGCTACTGCTCTTAGCACTTAATTCTGAAGAGCAAAATGTGCAAAGGCAACTGAGCCCAGGTCCAGCCCAGTGGCTACAGCCACTCATGATCATGAAAAATCCAGGGAAAGGCAGGCCTGTGACTTGTTCTCTCCATATTTTGCGTCATTTTCTTCCTAATCTAAAAAGGCACAAGACGAATCAAGGCAGCCATTCCTTCCTTACACATGACAGGGCAAAAATATGTTCACACCACAGAAACCACAGAAGGCTTGTCCGTCAGCTGCTACAGCTTTGAGTGTTCACTCATGTAAGTGTGTACCAAGGAATACGCCTTTAAACTTTTACAGTATGCAACTTAAAAAAAAAAAAAATCAATCATTATTTTCTTTGCCCATGAGACTAGGTAGGTCCATAATAATCCCTGGCACTGGGGAAAAAAACCCCAGCAACCCCCATAGACCCCTCTTTTTCCCTCAAACATCCTCTTTTCCTTAAAAGCTAAAAACCTCCAATGGCTACCTCTTGCAGCTGGTGAACTACCTTACAGATGCCCTTGCTGACTAGCTTTACCTTTATTATCTCAAAGCAAAAATGCTGCAAATAAAAATATACAAATCAACACAGCTCGTGACGACAGAAAGACCAAATTCTTCTCCACCTTTCACAGAGAAATGAAAGCAGAGTCACTTCTGAAACTATGAGGAAAATGCAGCCTTTACTTACTAAGTTCTAAGAGCTTTATGTCCTGTGGATATGACTTCCTCTTTGCTTCAATCGTGTCACTAACACTGTGCTCCACACTTGCTTTGCCACCCTTAATAGGTTACACAGCAGATGTCCACTGTCTAGACTTACAGTCCTTTTCAATAAGAAGAGTATGCAAACACTTAATCGTGTATGCAGCAATAGAACTTGAAATATAACAGTAAAAAAAAAAAAAAAAAAGCAAAACCAAGATACTATAACAAGTCCAAAAATCCTGGTTTCTTCCTGCCTTTCTCATAGCTTTTGCATGGGATCAAATTTCATCTTTACTGTGCTGTCGCTCTTATTAAGCAAAGGTAGTTTATATTTAACAATTCCATTATTTTCTTTTCTACATTACATAAGACCACATTAGGAGCCTACTGAGTGTTCTCAGGCAGATCCAATCTGTTTTGCCTTGCACAGTCCAGTGATTGACTTGACTGACATTTCAAAATGGCCCTGTAAAACATTAGGTACCACCACCAGCTGCTCAAAATGGCTCTTTGTGCCAGGGACACTGCACTGTGCACAGGGCACTTACAGGAGGAGGGTGCACACACTTGGACAATGTATTTCAAAAAAGGAAGGAAGGAAAGAAGGAAGGAAGGAAGGAAGGAAACAGAGAATAATAAACATCCAGAGTCAAATGTGAGTGGCACAGCTATAATTCTTTATGAAGCAGCAGGTAAGATTGATTGTCAAGGGTCAAAAGGCTAGGTCAAACTCTGCTCATTTGTCAGCTGAATGTCATTTCTGTTTTCCCTGTCGCTAGATAGCTTTAAAAAAAATTGCAACTCCTTCCTCATTATCTGGGACTTGGCTCCCTTCCTGCAATCCAGTATTAATGAAACTGTACTTCAAGCCTGGCCTTCATCTTTAAGGTTCTTCTTCATGTATTTCTTCCCTTTCTTAAGTACTACAGAGCGAGGAAAATTTTAAAGATCACACACAGAATAGCTAGAAAATTGCCACTACAGTGAAAATGATTTGAAAACATGCATGAAGTATAAAAGTCTGAATGAACAAATACATAATTAAATCATAGCAAGTCCAAAGCCCACACAACGATGTAATTGAATCATGGTTAAATCTGTGCACCTCATATGGAATCTTTAAAAAACCAGCATGAATATTTTGAAATCATTTATGAGGGGAAAAAAACACCCCTTTTTTGTTATAATTACAAGTTATGCACCACTGGAGTAATGCTACTACTGAAATCCATTGATTTACTGTGAATATGATTTATATATATGTGATTAAGATAAAAACATGACCAATAAGTCCCTTAAAAAGAATTAAACATCTAAATTAATTGAAGTTAAATTATACTTACATAGTAAAGTTTCAGCTAACTTGAAATGGGATGCTACTTCAATCCAGCAGTTGTATACCCAAAGGATGCTTCCTCAAATAAAACCATTTTGTGTCAAAGGTACGTTTAGGTGCAGTTATCCTCTTGTGAATTTATGTAAAGGCAATACTCTTGTGTTTATTCAGTGCTTTTCACAAAGGGATCTCAGGGTAAATTACACAAATAATTAAATCTCATCTAAAGCCTATCCCTACTAGGACTGCCTCTGTGTTTATAGGAACAGAATTAGGAACCCTTTGGTGACAAAATGAGAGGATTTACTAAATTAATTTCTATTAAACACAATGCCGCACAGGATGATTTAAGTATGTTGGCTGACTGACATAATACCTCCTTTTAGGTAGAAGAATGACCTTTTAAAATATTTATAATCACTCTTGGGCAAAAACATCCTGAAATTCTGTGCTAAATCTGCATAGAATAACATATCACACAAGTCTAATTTCCCTCCACAAGCAAATGTGGTGACTTCAGTGCAACTATTTGCATGAATGGCATCTCAGATAGGAAAATCAAGATGTTTTATGAAAAATATCAGTTTTAACTGTGAAGATAAAAATAACTTATAGCTCAAAACAAAAAGAAAAGGTTCTGATTTCAAAATGCTTAGTGCACTATCCATCTGCAATTTGGGAGAGCTCTTTCAAAACCCAGATGCTGTCTGCTTGCAACCACAGACAGAAGATAATACCCATTTTAAATGTACAGAATTCAGCTCACAGAGTAGTGAATCACATAATTATTTAAAATAAAGACAAGAGGTTTACAAATTGACAGTAATTAGTTAATCCAAACCTTGACAATATTCTGGAGCCAATAGTGGAGTTTTGAATAGACCAATTTTAGGAACTACTGATATTTTTTTTACCTGACTGGATTTTCAGGATTTGCAAAAGATGATGTGGTTTCAAAATGTTAGCCAAAACAGCTTAGTTTTGATAAAATTAGAGGAAATTTCAACAAGATAAAAGAACAAAAGTGAATGGAAGTAAAGAGGAAAGCCTTTCTTATTACAAAGTTAAGTTTTCCCTCAGAATGCTTCTTTACTCCAAAGTTCCAGTGACAACAAAATTTGAATTTTGAACCTTGAGATCAGATGAGAATGGCAACATCTAAAATTTGAATAGAGGATTTGTCATTAAAATAATTTTGCTTAGAGCTCTGTGTTAGACTCAACATTGCTTTTCTAGCCATGTTACAGAGTGGACATTCTTCTGCATGTGTGCTGCAGTGAGTGTATCAGTTTAAAGCATGGAGTACTCTATATTACTGTTGTGGGAAGCAGAACTGTAGGATCAGTCCCAGTGCATGAATAAAAGTAATTGTAAAACCAAGCTGAGCTCTGTCTAGGAGAGCCTCTTTTCATTATGTAAAATGACTGATTATAAGATCCCAGCTGGGTTTTGCATGGGGCCTTGTTCACTGAAATATTAATAGATGACATTTAGCTAAACAGTACAAGAGAACCATGATACTGTGCTAACTGTCGTCATAAACACATTTTACTTCCCCCAATGGAAACTAATTCATAGCAGGCTGTTGCCAAACTGCCATGCTTTCACTTGAGAAGCTCCAGCCTTCTCTACTACCCACAGCTCTTAGAAATTTCACAGCTGGTTTTTTTTTTTTTTTTTTTACATCTAGAACAGAAACTGAGGAGGCAGTGAGTCCTTCTCTGTCTCTCAGGTGGGAGCAGAGAGCATGGTGAATTCCCTCTGGATATAGCACAGGTAGCTATACTACTTCAATAGTCTGGAAGTGACACATTGTCAAGCACTACTTACAGGTGTGGTAAAACACAATTCCAGCTCCATAACTGCATTGGTCCCCTCAATGAAGCTGAGGAATATTTGTTAATTGCACAGAACCCAATAATAAATGCTACATTTGTAGTGCAGAAGACAAGATGATAGGTGAGCCTTCACACCTGCTGAAAGTCATCTAGTTGACCTATAGTAAATTTTGCTTCTTTCTTAATACACTGAATTAGCCCCTTTGTTCCCTCCTTTCTCAAAAAAAACCTTTTTCATTTTCTTTGTTTTATATTTTTTCCTCTGTTTCCTTTCATTCTGTGACTCCTCGGAGCTCTGTGTATGGATTTGCTGTTGACCATCAGACAGCATCTTTACAATTCTCATTGCAGGAAACTGAAACATATAAGTGAAAAGTAGTTGAATTCCTCTCAATTTTGGCCACAGCAGTTTGAAAGCTGTCTGATGAGTTGATTTTTAAAAAAAATTCTATGCTATTTTCTATGTTATTGAGGGCTTCAGTTTTACAGGGAAATAATGAACTAAATTTTACTCCCATCTGCCTGAGGACTCTTCAATAGTTTTTGGTCTTTCAGTTGTTGTGTGATTATATACAGAAGGCAAAACCAGCAGTAAGCTGTTCTGTTCTAGAGTAGTGTATTAGAAGCACTTTGTTCTCACTATTGCTTTAATCAGATACTAATGGTATTTCTACTACTGTTTTCCCTACCTGCCTGGTTCTTACATGTTATTTTTAACACTGATGTTCATGTAGCTTAAAACCAGTTCTAAGCAGACTTTTCCTCACAGAAATTTGCCCTCACAGCTCCACTTCCTTTCTTTTGCTATTTTCTGCAGTATTATGATCATTTGCAAATAGGTTTGCTACTGTGACATGAACAACACTTCTCTGATTGACTTCATTTTTCTGCTTAGCTGTGTCACTTCTACAGTTTGCAGATCCACGTAATACAAAATACCATCACTTTTCCCTGTCATCAGAGTCTTATGTCAAGCCTGTTTCCTAAGTGGTTGAGTACCTTTTCATCCCATCTTCATATGGCACCCCATCTCATCTCCAACCCCACTTTCTAACTCACATGTGATGTGCTGTTCTGCTTTCAGAATTTTTCGAACTCCTGGTTTATGGTGAAACAGCATAAAATGACATATAAGTTCTGATCATGCTGATTTATCTCTTTCAATACCTCATTTCCTTCTGTGGCTGTGCTTGAGGAGTCCTCAAGACAGTCCTAACACCATGAATTATGCAAATTAATAAAAACCTGGATTTTTCTGAAAAAATCAAGAAACCAACAAGCATGGACTTTGCAAGACAGAAGGGCAGACTCTAGAAGGCTATAGTGAGAACCATTAAAATAAACATGTGCTGTGAGCAGCAAGAAATATAGGGCTTGTTTGACATTAAAAGAGGCCAGAATTATGCGAAATGCACAAAATGAGTTTCAATAGCAATATTGTTCCTGAAAATGAGGCATTTAACAGATTCACTTTAAGCTTAACTTTGGCAAAAACTGTACATATTAGCAACAGCTGGAGCACTCAAAGCTCTTTACCCCTGCTTCACAGTAAAAATAAGCATACAAAAAAGAAAAGATCAAGAAGACAAACAAGAGTTCTTCCCACTCCAACATTTTGTTGCCTCCGAGATTTTTTTCTGTAAAATAAGTGATTTCTACCTATTTGTGAGAGAAAAAGCAGGATGTCAGGAAATGAACAACAGGGCAGAGAACTATAGATATTGCTTCATTGCATCCTAACTTCAGTTCACAACACTGAATTGAAAGATGTCTAAATACTCAAAACATAAGTCAGATGATGCAATTATCACTTGACCATAATTCCTACTCACAGAATGAAATTTGCCTGAGTAAGGACTATAAGAACTTATTACAAGATTATTCTTTACGCCTCACATGTATCATGAGCAGCTGGGGTAGAGAACTACATAAAAATCCATTTAGAAAAAGATCATGAACAGATATGATTTCTCTGAATTGGGACGTAGGGCTTTATAAGAACTTTAATCAGAAAGCTGTGAACTTGTTGCTTTCATTTTAATATTAAATGGATATTTAATAAGACTGCCTTCATTCGTCACAAATGCACATAAGCAAGGCTGAAGGACTAATGTGCAGAGACCTGAAATAGATTCCTTCAACAGGAAGCCTTGCATTTTTGCAGGTGTAGCAATACCACTATTTTAAGAAATGAGGATCAAATTAAATGTTTACTGCTGTAACAGTGTTGCTAATAGTGTCAGTAAATTTATGAACAGTTTATAATTTTAACTGTCTTTCAGACAGTAGGCCATATGTGCATTAAAGTAGTCATAATAACCTGTCAGTAAAAATTTCCTGCAGTATATTCATAGGGAAAAATATTTGCAAGTTCAGCAGCTCACTTACAGACTAGCAGAACAATTTCTCCTACAAAGTGGTACAGCCAACCCCTCCAAAAAATAATTTCATTTTGACCTGACAGGATTTAGACTTTTCAAATTTATTTTTTTTTAATTTCCAGAATTCCTATTCAGAATTCACCAAATACCACTTTTAACCTAGAGTCATTGACTAGAAGATTGCTCACACTTGCACCTACGTCTTTCCCCTAGAGAAATAAACATCTACACACATTTGACTTACGAGTTACCATGTGTTGTCTAAACTCAGTAGTATTCAGAAAGTTAGAGACTTTCTAAACACTTTGTGAGGCAGGATTCAACAACCTGCCAGTCAGTGTGTTGTCATGGCAGCAACAACTTCCTCAAGATTTGTATACCCTAATGTTCTCTTCCTTTGTTCAGATCTGCTCTCACCCACCCTGCAGCAAACTACTTTTGGTAGGATCAGGCCCACCACAACATTCTGACTGTTTAATCTCAGCAAGCAGAATGGTTTTCGGGCTTGAGTCCTTTCGTGACATTAGCTAGCAAAGTACT
Source organism: Manacus candei (assembly GCF_025592945.1). Lineage (NCBI taxonomy): Eukaryota > Metazoa > Chordata > Aves > Passeriformes > Pipridae > Manacus > Manacus candei. The sequence goes on from NW_026138097.1 coordinate 2,425,840, forward strand.
GGAATCTCAAATATTATCCATCAGTCAGTCATTCCTAGTGCCACTTGTCCCTCCTCAGGAGTCACAGCACTAGGAAGGTCAGCAACAATCTAAAGTGCAACCCTCACTCAGTATAACGGAGCTGGGAAAACATCTTGCTTCCCCTCTTACTGGCTTAAGAAACGCAGAAAAAGGGAGTGAAAGTATTTTGCTTTGAACACTTCTTCAGTGAGATGTCATTTGCTGGGATATTAGGAAAGAATACCTCTCTCACACACAGGCATCCTGCTTAATGTGTGAGATTTGTGTTTACCTTTGAGAGGAAGAATTGCCTCAGTTTACTCAGACTCACACAAAGTGGATTAAACCAGTCATACAGCAGGTCTGCTGATGCCTGATTTCAGAAGGCAGTATTCACACTGTGGTCAAGGCAAGCCCAAAGAAAGTGACCCCAGTATTGCTGCTAATAAATGTCCTCTCTTATACCGGCTAGCTATGCTGGTTACATGCTTCCATTTCAACAAAAATTAGGTAAACTTGCTTTTGCCTGTGCAGTGACCCTCTACAACAGTCAACAAGTATTTAAACTGAACATTTAGAAGTTTCAGGCTGAATGTTTTCCTTTCTATGCCTTGCTTCAAATATCCCAAACAAATCCAACTTGAAATACCCACTGATAGGGACCTTTTGAAGATGGTTGAAAGCCAGCTAAATGTGCACAGACAGTTATATAAAGGCCATGTAAAGGTGAGGGTATTACTCTCTAACTCCAAATTGAAGCTTATAATATTGGGGAAAAAAAGACTGTTCTTGATTCCAGCCCCACAGTTAGTGCCTCCAGAATTAAGACCCATGTTTGCTCAGGATACCAGCTATTCAATCCACATTGCCACATACAACAAGGCAACTCTGTCTTTAATTTACTAAGGTTATTAAGCACGTATCCTGGATATAAGAACATACAAACAAAGCACATCTCCACTGAGTTTAAACAGACTACTTCTAAATCTATATAGATATTAAGTAACATTCTGAATGGATTCTTAAAGAATTTTATGAAAAAAAAGACCTTTGTTTCTACTGAAGCCAACTTCATTCTCAACATGTTATACAAAAATTCCTATTCCTTTTGTTACATGGCCCTTCTTTTATTCCTATTTTTTTCATTGCACTGTGCTTAAAGTGCATATTCTTTAAATTATCTGGAGAGATTTCTAAACATTTTCATATTACATTTAATTTAGAATGCTTTATCCTTTGTATATAGTTTAGAGTTTTATATCTTAAGTTCATTATCTTGTATTTAGCTATAATGAATTTTATCCTTTGATCTACTGCTTAGTTACACACATTGGAAAAATGACATGCTTTAGAATGCACCCTAAATGCAAACTTCTGAAATGTAACTGTTATTATAATTTTCACAATTATGTAAATGTAAACTCCTTAGCATGTTCAGTAAGAGGTAGAAGAAAAGCAATTGACTAAACATTACAAAAAAATGGCAAGTTTGAATACAATGGCCTGCACAACTTTTAATATTCAAGTTTAGGTTAGATTTGTTCTTTACAGTACTGAACTAATTCAATATAAAAATTTTAATTAAGGATGTTCTCCAACTGTGTATTGTTGGCATACAGACTTCTGTACAGCATGTACCTGTTGATCAGAACAATATCCATATACACAAGATAGCTATCAAAACAATAATGGACAGGCTATAGCAAGAGACAGCGGAACAAAATGCTTCCATAATTAAAAAAGGAGTATCAATAGTTCTCCTATAATAAGGGCAAAGTAGGGGAACAGAACCATGTTAACAATTACTCTGAGAGGTTTCAGCACACTTGGTATTGATGAGCTTTCTGGCCTTGTCATGCCTTGTCACTATATCGCATATCTCATGTGCTATCCAAACCATAAACTCATTTACACTGCTGCTGCTACTCTAGACTGAGTAGCAGGCATCAAGCCTTCATAAAACAATTGTTGCCTATTGCTTTTTAATATTTTGTTCTCTTGGTGCAACCACTGGGGTAGATTAAATGGAAAGCTCACCTGTCTGAACTTAATGAAAAGGACTGTCCATTCCTGTGGCAGTTGGTGCTAGGGAGACGGTTACAGCCTAAAAAAGATTTTAAACAGATGTTGCAAATTTCTAGAAAGCAACAAATGTTTCTGTTTAAACACCAGCTTAGGGCCTACCTCAGGATCTGATATTGCTGTCCACACATGGAAGCAACAGATTTGTGTATCTCAGACATTTATTTTTTGCTTTCCTTCTGTTTTCCCTGTTTATTGTACTTACTAATTTGTGTGAGTTTTCCTTCTTGTTCTCTTCTCTATACCGTCAACTGAGCATCTGGATCTGCTATGAAACCTATCACTTATTCTGCCCCTGCAGTGTTCCTCCCTTGTTAAATATTCTGGGTTGTCATCGTACGTCAGAAACACAAGGAATTGACTAATAAAGATACATCTCCAAGTAAAACCTGTCCATTCATGATGACAAGACATCCTTGAGCAAGTCCACTATTCTTCTCTGTTATATCCATCTGCACAGTTTCATCTATTTGTACATCCTGTGTTTAGGGCCTTATCCAGCAGTCAGTTCTTGCATGAAAAATTTATCAGTGAGATTACTGTCAGACATCATTTTCTGAAGGAGGTCAATACTGGAGACTGGACATTAAAGTAGATAGATTCCTGCTTCAATGCAATATGGCAATTTCTGTGTCCTTAGACTCACAAAACGACTCACTATTCAGCTGGAATGGTGCTTTACTGCCATGGCAGTCTGCCAGACTGAACTTATGGAGGCTGTCTTTTCGCATGTGACTGAAAATGCTTTAGTGTACCACATCCCTTACACGGTTTGGTGTGCACTTAACAGAAGAATTATGGTAGGCCTTGGTTGTTGATATAAAGGGGACAGCCAGGAAGCTGTCCCAGATAGAAATCTGTGGTTTCTTTCTCTCTTTTCCCCAAAGAAAGCCTATGGTTCTGACAATTCAAATGACAGGATCATAGAGATCATATGTAGGCATAGTTATGGTACATTGACTTGGTCAGCTGCATAACCATTAGGAGCCTTCATGATCCCCTTTTCAGGTGAAGAACAACATCAGGTTAAGGAGCAATCAGTCTAGTTATTCTTTTTCAACTCATAAGTAACAACAATACATTCCTAGCATATTGAAGAATAGTTATATTCTGAGAAAAGCCCAGTAACATAGACTGAATAGATATCTTTCTTTCATTATTATCTTCTTTACATTATTACTGAAAATTATTCCATGGGAAAATTATTCCCAACATGAACACTTCCCAGTGCAGGATTGCTCTCTCTGAGAACATGGATATTACATTGACAGGAATGCTTTTCCAGAAAGAAAACAGCACAACTGTGATAACTCAGAGTAACCTATGGAACTACACCTACGTTCACTTTGCTGGCAAAATATTAAGAATCGGTGCTTTTCATATAATTCCATGGCTATGAAATAATTCTCTGGTTACAGGAAAATATTCATGGCACCAGCTGAACACAAAGCAAATGATCCTAGCTCTTCAATCCATGCAGGTGAATTCCCTCTGAGCTGCCTGTACAGACTAGCACAAATGATCCATCACACGGCAGGTGCTGAGACATATTAGGTGCTTGGCAGGTGGAAGATGGCATGTTGTTTTGCATGGCACATTGGAATTGACCCTTCAAAACCTGAAACTATTTGTTCTTTCAGTTAACAACCGAACCTAGTAATGAAGTAGCGACTTGTGGTAGCACTTGCTACGTTAATCATATTTTTCTGTGGTAACACACACTAGATGCCTGATTACTGCTGCACTGTGGCTCAGACTGGTATCAAAGTAAAAACCCGATCTACTGCACCTGCCAGACATAGCTGATAATTTTCTCCTTTTGCATATAACATTACTTATCTTTCCATCACCTTCTGTTTCCAGTCTCCTTCCTAGGCAGAAGTCAGTGTTGTGGTTGGGGACCTATGATAATTACCCAGCATGAGAAAACTGAATTCTCGCATTGTGGCACAGAGGTACCACTTGATGATTTACATACATTCTAATTGTTTTTATTTCTTGCTCCTAATATTTTTTCATGTTTTTACTAAGCCCTTTGAGGTCGTTTGCATTTGCTGTTACATCTTTGGCAGTAGTCCCTAAGCTCGTGATTCCCAGAGGGTTTTTCCCACCGCACCATCCCATTCAATCTGACTCGTCTCTTTTTTGGACTATGTTTGCTGTTACAGGCTTTCTGTCCACAGAACATATGATTGATTCATAAACTTTCATGATGTTTTGCAGAAAAATAAAATAGACAGATTTTTGCCATGAGGAATTTACATTGTAAAAATTACTTAATTCTCTTCCCTAATACTCCTCTTTTTCTGTCAAGATTGACAAGATTACCTCAATCCCTTCTCTTCAGGCCTCCAATATAATCTCTAATTGATATTTTGCTCTGGCAAGAAGACTTTGTTTAGGACTAACCTTCATAGTTTGCTTTGTTCCTCACTGGCAAAACCACCTTTCTCATCTCTGCCTTTCTGACTATTCATAGCTATTTGTTGGGTTCTTCATCCTGTTTCTTTTCCCTGCATTGCAGAAACATGTTCCAAAATTAGCTACTGTTACTCTCCCCTCACACGAATCATCTCAATTCATCTCTCTGCTTCCACACCAAGCTCGTGTCTCTCACTGTTTTCAAAATCTCCTTGTGCTTGTCTATAATGTTAAAATTACTTTTCTCAAATATCCTCTATTTAACTCTTCCATCTAGAAATCTTTTCTTTAGCTCTTTTCCTGTCCTAGTTCTGGCTTCTCATCTTCTAGTCACCTATCCCGTTATTGGATCGGTTACCTAGTGATTGTTGTCCACCAAGTTTCCTGCCTTCAATCTGGAACTCCTAAATACTCCTCATTCCATGAAGCTACAAATCAGATGGTACATATCTCACTCAGAGTCCTTCCTTCTTTATTCCACCACAAAAGGCAACCACTTACTGCAACTACTATATGAACTGTACTTAATTTTTTGTGGTTTTTCTTCTGAGGCTGCTAAAGTTGCTATGGTTTCAAAACAGTTAAAATGCCTCTTCCTTTAAATTTGTGGAATCCTCATCCCTGCTCTTTGTTTGGTGTGGTGTTAAACGTAAAGTGTTTTACAAAACAGTGTAGTGTAACACAACTAAAAATGGTAAGTGAAAGGTAAGCAATAGAGAATGTACTTGCACTTAGGCAAAATATACTGTGGAAGCTTCATATTTTACTAGTAGTAGTCTTCATCATAGCTGTGATATTACTAGAGAAACACATCATTAAATCCTTAGTTAAGGGATACTGGAGCCTGAATCACAATCAAGCATCAGGAAGTGCTGAATTACATCAAATGGTGCAACATAAACATTAAAATGCATCAGAAAGTGGTTAACTTCACTTACAGTTTCCAAGTACCTTTAATTTCCATGCAATGTGGATTATTTGCTCATTATAAAAGCCCTGGTAGGAGTCTATTATAAACCAAAGAGTCATGACAGGATGCTTTTGTCATTTAATATATGAAGGGAGGGAGGAGATAGATGGAAGAAGTGACAAGTTAGACAATAAATTTCTATCGGTAATTAGTGAAAAAAAGACAAACCAAGAATCAATCACAGTTTCTAAAATATGCAGACAATTCTTTAAAATTAAAAATGTATTGCATACAGAAAGCACCAACTGTAATTTGGGCCTCCTAATAACAGGTGAAGATGAATTAACATCTAAACATCAAGCTGGTGAGTGATAATGGACCAGATCACCAACAATTTAGGTTCATCAGTTTCCTGATGTCATATAAAGAACTGAACTCTTACTAACATCTACATCTGAGGATTCAAGAGAAATTTTTGAAATCAATCATTTTTAACAAAACCTGACAGAAAGAGAAAAGCATATAGGAAAAATATGAGGAAAATCACCATTTGATAGCAGAGAGGCATAATTAAGAAAATAAGATAGTTCTGACTAAATTATTGCCCCTGTTTCACAGAAAATCAAAGCAAGGAATAAGAAAAAAACCCGAACACTATCAATTAAGAAAAAGTGAAAGAAATTAAAGTAAAAGTTTATTTTATAAAGAATTAATGCCATAAATAAAAATATCCAGGAAAAATTATGACAGGCCCAAGAGCAGCAACAAAACCATTATTTTAAAGGTATGCTAGGAATAAGGAAAAATCCGGTAATGTGCCAGGCTCATTATTAGATAAATGTGGTTAAAATTCTTAAAATTAAGTAGAAAAGATAGAATTGTTCTGTAAAGAAGATGCTGAACAGACTTCAATCCCAAGGAAAGTAATGAAAAAGGTGGTATTGGCTTCTCTTAATTAAGAAACAGGAAAATAAATAACACCAATGTGGCTTCATGAAAAACAGGCTTAGATGGACAAGCCTGACTACAGTCTTCAAGAGAGCTACAAGTTTGTTGTACAAAGATATTGTGATGACATGAACTCCTCAGACTTCCTTTATAGAAAATCAGGCATATACCATAACAATATAGTACATGTCAAATGGATTAAGAACTAGCTAACTGACAGTTTGACACTTGGGCATAATTCTCTGAAAGGGGGTATTTTTAACAGTCTCTGCATGGATCAAAAGCAGATACAGGAGAATATGACCACTGCAATGCCCAAAAGGGTTTACATTTTCTCTTATAATTAGTACTGTTTTCCAACAAGAAAATATATAAACACAGAAGTAAAATATTGTGAGGAACTGAGCAGTCATTAAGAGGTAACCTGATTCACCTACTAAGCTGAGTTTAAATCCATTTTAACACAGTACAAAATGTACAGTGATACACCAATGGACAAGGTAAGAGGGTATTTCTCCAAAAGAACAGCCTCTTGCAGGATAAAGCTGCCTGGTTTGATGCATTACAGAAGTTCCAGGGCACAGCTGCTTCCCAAAGAACTGCTGGAAGCAGAAACATCATGTGCAAGAGGAGATGAGTGACGTTACTGTTGTGTTGAGGCCACCGATGAGATAGGTACTGGAGCAATGTATTAAGTTCCAGTGACCAAACAAAAGGAGTTTTTAAAAAGTTCTTGAAAATCAGAAGAGATGTGAGAAAGAGTTTTAATTTGAAACAAAAACAAGCAAATAGTGAATGAGGTTATTTGATTTTACTAAAAGACTCCTTGAGGTAGGCATAAGAAGCTGAATTCTATGTATATACAAACAAGAAATAAAGCAGCTTGTAAATAAAGCAGGCTACTGGAAAACAGTGTTTTTTTCATTTTTCTGAATTCGAGTTCATGATATTTCAGTTTTCTGGAAGAAATATGGCAGCTTAACTCCAGAGTCTGATAGATGAAAAATAATATTTTGGACCAAAAAAAATGGCTCTATAGTCCAAAACACCTGAAATTATAAAACAAACCAGAGTGTAAAGTATATTTTCTGGATAAGAAAGTATCTGTTATATGTATACAAGGACACAATGCAATACAAGCAACATTTTAGAGCAGAAAAGCAAATATCTCCAAAATCTGACATTAGAGATTTTCTATTTACTACATAGATTTTGTGGAAGAACTTGAATAGAGAGGGAAGAATATTGATGTCAGTCTGTGAAAATCAGGGTGTGGAGGCTGTTTTGCAGTTCTCTTTGCTGAATCACTGTATTCACTTCATAGGAAGGAGGTTTATCCATTGATTTCAGAGTAACCACCATGTTATCATATGTCTAATTTGCCATGCTTATAAAGTGCTTTGAAAACTGCTAAAAGCTAGCCCATCACTTCTTTTTCTCTAAACTCCTTCTGTAGCTTCAGTTATTGGATGAGGCAGAAAGGACTGCTTGTATTTCTTATTCCTACTATAACTGCTGTCTAACAGTTTAGGAGCTGTTTAGCACCTCCCCTACTTAGTGAAGATATTTTCTTCACTATAGGCTCCTGACAATTATCTGTTCTTTAGCCTTCCTTGCTCTCCTGCTTGACAGGACCCCCATTACCCTCCTAATGTACTGTAAAGGTGAATGCATTGCAGGATTTTATTGTTGCAGTTTTCTGAGGAAAAAACGCAAGAACTGAATAGGCCCTGAATATAAAAGCAAGGAGCATACTCTTCAAAGCTTTGAGCAATTTAAAAACATGGAGAGAGAATGAATTTAAATCTGCAGCAGCCAGTTGCCATTACAGTCTGCTAATGTGGTTCAGGGGCTGGAGGCATGTCTTTATGCTTCCTGGTGCAAATATGTGTGTATTTCCGGGAAAAAAGGATGTCTCTTTCCAGTTGTACATACCTACTCAGCCTCTGCAGAGAAATCTAAGAGAAGTTTACCACAAGGTTGCCCATTAGAGGGCAAGAAAGATGATTAGGGGGCTGGAGCACCTCTCTTAAGATGACAGGCTGAGAGAGCTGGGCTTGTTCAGTTTTGAGAAGAGACAACTGAGAGGGGACCCTAACAATGTCTATAGGTGTCTGAAGGGAGGATGACAAGAGAATGGAGGTAGGCTCTTCTCGGTGGTGCCAAGCAGTAGGACAAGAGGCAACAGGTAGAAACTGATGCACAGGGAATTCCACCTGAATATGAAGAAAAACTTCTTTACTGTACAGGTGACTGAGCACTGGAACATATTAGCCAGAGAGGTTTTGGAGTCTCCTTCAATGGACATAATCTAGAACTGTCTGGATACAATCCTATGCCATGTGCTCTAGGATGACCCTACTTGAGCAGGGAGGTTGGACCAGATGACCCACTATGGTCCTTTCCAACCTTACCCATTCTGTGATTCTGTGATTCCAGAGGACATCCCATATTAGTGTGTCCTGGTCAGCTCTGGTTACACAGAATGTTGACTTTACAGTTCTACCAAATTAAATGTTTGCTGTACTGGATGGGGGCAAGGGATAAGAAGTGAAAGTTCAAGAAGGAGTTTGTCTCTGAGAAGATGAAAGTTTAGATCAATGCCCATCTACACTTCTTCTGACATGGTCAATTATTATCAGTTATGACTCGGGTTTTTTTGGTAACCTGGATATCTATTTTCTCAGAACTGGATCAGTTCATTTATCATAGACCAGTGTGTCTTTCTGGCCTCATAACTTCATTAGCATAACCTTGCTTTAAACTAGCAGTTGTATCTTCTTATTTTACTAATTAATTAATTAAGTAATCACAGCTTCTTTGACATTATGAGATCAAATAAAATTGCCTTAATAATAATATTAATAATAATAACAAGAATATGTGCAAAACCTTAGAGGGAACTTAGTGGCTTAGTCTTGTGTGCTTACTCAAAATGGCAACCTATCATCCCTATACTAGCATGAAGAGAAAATGCCATGTACTAACTTTGGTATAATCTTAGTATGATATTAGCATTAATATTTACTATAAATTCTTCAATTAAACAGAGAGACAAAAAAATAAAATTTGTAGTTTCCAGTAAAATTCAGCACTATCACTTATAGTGGTTGCATGCTACATGAGAAATGCCAGGCTGATGCATTCCAGACTCTTTCTACAAGTTATTTTTTAAGTAATTGCTCGTAAATCTGTATGTGGTACCTGAAGAGTTAATCAAATCTTAGCTGATGTGAGGGACTTCTTCCCTGTAGGTCCTCAGAGACAGTTGTAATTAATTTGATCTTCTCCAGTCATTAACTCAGATTCACAGTGAGCTCTCCACACACTGCTCTATTAATTCACTGGAGATCAGTTCTCAGGATTCATTTAGTTAAGGAGCACTGCTGGATTACATTTTAAAACCCTTTAAACTGGTTGTAATTGATGTCTGTTTATAGAAGCTTACTTTAATGGAGTCAACATGAGATGAAAATCTACCATACTAGTCTAAGATAGTGCCTCGCTGTTTAAAGCATGTCTCCAGAGGCATCCAGCTAACTAAGAGACACTGCAAAACAAAATGAATTCCTCATTAATCAACAAACTACTCTTGGCATTTTTAAAATAGTTTTTGGTCCTGCTAACTGCTGGTACCCTGGAAACGATCCTAAAGTAGATTTCACTGTGCAATAACAGACATATTTGTTATGTATTAGGACTTGATCCTGAACCCAGTCAACAATCACAGAATCATAGAATATGCTGAGTTGGAAGGGACCCACAAGAATCATAGAGTCCAACCCTTAGCCCTGCACAGGACCATCCCCAGAAGTCACATCATGTGCCTGAGAGTATCATCTAAACACTTCTTAAACTCTGTCAGGCTTGGTGCTGTGACCATTTCCCTGGGGAGCCTGTGCCCAGTCAGCCTCTGGATGAAGAATCTTTTCCTAATATCCAACCTAAACCTCCCCTGACATAACTTCAGGCCATACCCTTGAATCCTGTCACTGGTCACCACAGAGGACGGACCAGTGCCTGCCCCTCCACTTCCCCTCATGAGGAAGTTGTAGACTGCAATGAGCTCTCCCCTCAGTCTCTTCTTCCCCAGGCTGAACAGACCAAGTGACCTCAGTTGCTCCTTGTACAGCTTCCCCTCAAGGCCCTTCACCATCTTTGTTGCCCTCCTTTGGATACTCTCCAATAGCTTAATATCTTTCCTGTATTGTGACACCCAAAACTGCACACAATATTCAAGGTGAGGCCACCCCAGCTCAGAGCAGAGCGGGACAATCCCCTCCCTGGACCAGCTGGTGATGCTTTGCCTGATGCCCCCCAGGACACAGTTGGCCCTCCTGGCTGCCAGGGCACTGCTGACTTGTATTCAACTGGCCATTGACCAGGACTCCCAGTTCCCTTTCTGTAGCACTGATCTTCAGCATCTCATTCTTCAGTCTGTATGGACATTCAGGGTTGTACCATCCCAGGTGCAGAATCCAGCACTTTCCCTTGTTGAACTTCATATGGTTGGTGATGTCCAGTCCTCTCATTTGTTGAGGTGTCTCTGCGGGGCATCCCTGCCTTTGAGGGAGTCAACAGCTCCTCCTAGTTTTGTGTCATCTGCAGACTTGCTTAGTATCCCTTCCAGTCCTGCATCCAAGTAATTTACAAAGATGTTGAAGAGCACAAGAAGGAGCCCTGTGGAACCCCACTCATGACAGGTCACCAGTCTGATGTTACCCCATTCACTATCACCCTCTGTGCTCGACCAGTGAGCCAATTGCTCACCCACCACATGATGTGTTTATCCAACTGTGGGCTAGACATTTTGTCCAGAAGGATACTGTGAGAGACAGTATCGAAAGCTTTACTGAAATCCAAAAAGATTGCATCAACTGGCTTCCCTTGGTCAACTAGGTGGGTTACTCCCATTGACTTCAATGTAAAGTCAACAACGGTGAATGTAAAGAGCAATATTCTCCACCATTAAAATATCAGTGAAGCCAGCACACTGGCTATACTTCTCATCATCAGAGAACTACATGTTTGCAAAAAGTTCTTCCCAAAGTACTGGAGCAACAAGACATGGACTGCATTCTTCTGTTGCTCTTCAGCAATTAAAGCATCAGTCAGATAACGGTGTTACTGCTGCTTAAATAGCTTGACTTTAGTGTCTGTCTTCTGCATACCAATGGATAGTTACAATAATGGTAGATAAAGTATAAAGTCTGAATATAGAAGTCTGGTCAAAAATATACAACTGGGAGTCATCTCTGAAGCCATACAAGGGGAAAGAGTGCCATTTATTATATTTCCGTCAGAAGACTGGAAATTCAACCAATTCTCTGTGGACCATTAACTTTGTGCATTCTGCTTCCACACTTGGACTATCTCATACATGGTCATCTCAAAGCAAAGATAGAGGAATTTGGGTCTATCCGTATCTATGTGGCTAGACACAAACTTTGTAACATGAGACAAAATACCTCATGTAATATTTTCTGAAGTAGCTCGTTGACCACAGAGTCCCTGTTTATGGGAAACTAATTTGTGGCTACACACACTTGATTTTCTTTCTAAGCACTCAAAATTTTAGGTGAAATGAAGAACAATTTCAGATGCTCACTTTCTCTGAAAATGAAACCCAAGGTCTCTTAGTTTGTCATTCAAAAATCACAAGCATCACCAACTAATATTCATACAGAAAATAAAACAGGGCTTTGTGTTGGTCTCCGTGACCACAGAAGAAAGATAAACCTATTATTAAGTTATCTACTATTACATCTACTGTTATCTACTGTTCATTTGTAACTTTTTTACAGGGCTGTTGTGAGGCTAAATTAATAGCTTTAAAAACTTGCAAGATCTTGGGTGAAAGATGTTATTTAAATGCAAAATCAAACCACTGTATGACATAGAGAAGAGATTCCTATCTCGCAGCAACCTTTTCTAGAATAATATGTTTCAGACATCCCTGCGTTGTGCACAAAATACAAAGAAAGATGAGTTTCAGTAGTTTACTTTGGAAATGACAGTCTTAATATTTACAGGACCAGGTTCTCTTTTGTTTTACAGGCAGCAGTTTTATGTTGCTCTGCAGGTAAACCACTACAGAAAGCAGCTCTCATGGTAAAATTTTCCAGGCTATTTTATCTGCTAAATATTGTGAGTACAGGGGAAAGACCATGTGTACCTTTTATACACAAATGATAAAGGAATGGAAAATAATGGATACACCTTTTTTTTTTTCTCAAGCCCTAATTGCAGCAACATATTTACTCAGCATTCTTTAGGTCCACTCAATCACTCAAAGTATGGCTTGAGTGCATAGGGACAGCATGTGTTTTCACAACAAGATGAGACAAATAGCAACAATTTTCTTTAATGTGATCTCATACCATATGTGTTGAACAATACCAGAGGAAGCCAATGACAAGTTTGACTGTTTTCTTCCAAATAAAAGTGAGGTGAAAATGAAGGTCGGTGATCTTCTTGGTGATGGTGTTCTTCTTGTCAGGAGTGAAAAGGAACTGGGGTGCTGCTCACAACAAATGCAGTGTGTAATTTTGTTAAGTATATGTTATTCACTGCAGCTTAAATATAGAAAAAACCACACCTCAACAAAGCTGTTTGATTCTCCAAGACAGGAAAGAATCTACAAGCAAGACACAAGCAAGAAGTTGCAAAATACAAGAAGGAGGTCAGTTGCACTTTCTGTATTTACTTGTTTTATTTTTGTAGGATATGCCACCATATCATCTCAGCATCACAGAGCTGTTAATAAGCTAATTCTGATAACAAGTAGATGACAATGCAGTAACTGATGCACAGGGTGGGTCTGTGGCTGGTACAATGTCGTGCAGTATGTCTGTGACATGCCAGAAAAGAGAACCCAAATATCTAACAGTCACACCAGAGACTTTATCACAATCTGTCTTTTTCACCTACTGACATGAAATGAAAATTCCTCAAAAGGTCAAACAGGTGTCTGAACAGTTCCTTAATGATAATTTCCTCTGCTTTTGTTGAATTTGTTGTAATTACTCCCTGTGCACTACTGGCAACACCTGAGATGACACAACTTGATCCCCTCTCTTGGAGGCCTTACTGCCACCAGCAGGCTTCTCTTCCATTGGTGTGCAATTATTTTAAGAGTGCAAGAATACCTTGAATATCAAAACCAATTTGCATTCCAAAAAGAGAGGCAGTCAGATGATGGGTGCAGTTAAGGATCAAAAATGTACTTCTCTGCATAGAAGAGTAGCACCTCTAGTGTTATCCAAGTGTTTCCAGTTTGCACCTATACTGGAAGTTTGATCCTAAATTCTGAGAGCCCTGAATGTCCGGTCTGGCAGCATCAAGGACATTGATAGCTGAGTGAAATCCCTGCTTGTCATCCTCAGGACAGTTGACGAGCATAGATAAGCTGCTAACTTCAGTGAATTAATCTGCATTTCTTTTAGGGAGCCTTTTGAGACTGAATCAGTGTATCTCACTCCTACTCTATTTCTGTACCTATACTTTTGCTAAATATGTTAGTTTATATCTAAACTCACTCACAGAGCTGATGCTCATGTGAAATAAGATGACATTTTTTCATGAGAGTGAAAGTCACTGATTCCTAATAGAAAATGTTCTGCTTCTTCCCAGTGTGACAGGTTTGTGATGCAATGCAAGTTCCAGTTGTAACTAGAGAGAGGCCATCACATTACTGAAATAAGTGCAAAATATCTTTACTTTTTATTTCAGAGAACAGGAGGAGTAAGGGACTGCAAGAGAGTTTCCCTTCTCAGAAGATGTAATGCTGTGCTGAATATATGTTTTACGTTTCAAATGTGAAAAGTGGTGGCATTTACTGCCCACAAGCCATAGAGTTCAGTGAGCAACATCAAATAGTTCCAGTCTTCATCAATCCGGACTGTTCTCAACAATCCTGCCCAAAGCTGCTTCTGGGTGATCCAGAGTTTGATAAAGTGATTACTAGATAACAGTATCAAATAACTATCACGATTAAATAAGTTATGTGAGTCTTGAAGTACTGGAGCACTTCATGTGAGGAATGAGTTTCTCCTTCAAACTGTATAATGAAAATATATAAAAAAAATTGGTGTTCGAACAGTGTGTCAGAATTAGGACAAGAAGAAATAAGTTTGTATTTTCTGAATAGTTACAAATACTGCAAACTACTTTCCTATGAATAATGCTTTTACTTTAAGTAGCAGAACTGTTTTTCAGTCCCCTTTCTTTAGTTATTTTACTCTGCGTGTGAAATCTGTACCAAGGTTGTTTCACCTGTCACTGTGGCTTTCTGCACACCTGGGCTACTTTATGACATTAAAGATTTTCTCTTCTCTACTCAAAGTATGGACACACAAATCATCCAGAAAACAATTTACAGCTATTCATGACTTTTACATCCAAAATGTCAAAAGCTGTTAAACATAATTTGAACTCAGTGTCTCTACATAATCCTGAGGTTGAGATGAAAGAATTAACAATCAGAGTGCTACTGATTCAGATTATATGGGAAATCAGAGTGACCTGTGATATGAAATCCTTCCCACAGCTGAAATGACCACCAAATAAATTGATGGTGGAGTTTATTATATTCATTCATAAATGGAACACAAAAGATTTACTATAGTACAAACATGATAGTACAAATATGAAGAGAGGAAGGACTTGGAATAAAGTCAAACAACAGAGATTTCAGGTCATCAGTGAAGTCATAAATACAAATATTTGATGGCTATTTCCCCTCCAACTACCTCTTGATGCCATTCATATACAGACTATTTAAGATCTTTTGGTACATCATGGCTAGGCTTCGCGAACGAAGATTTGGGAAGGCTCTATCCACATTTGTTGCAGGCACGCTGGTGGCTTATGAGGCCAATACGTGACAGACATATCCGATTGCAAAAGGCACAGTAACTTCCTCTGTAAAACAGACTAAAGGTTGGTAATCTTCTAACAGGACAGACTTGCTCTTGCCTTCTCCTCCCTGCTGAATTTAGTAATTTGTGGTTCTCTCATACTTGTTTCAAATTTAAGCAACTCCTTCTTCACTTTCAGGATCTGTATAACTGTGTCCTTGATGTCAACTCACGTTCTTAATACTTGTTACTCTGTGGCACTTTATGTCCCTTTCATCCCCTGACTTCTGCTCCATTACTTCCTACATCCTGTCCCCAACACGTCAACTGTTGTTCAGGCCTCAGTTACCTCCTCTTCATTCCAGTCTATTCCCAGATCCATACTCTTGGACTCAAGCATCAACCTATTCCTGAAACAGTAATGCATTATTTCTGAACAACAACCAGTACCCACACCCAAGCTATTACTCTTCTCTGCCTTTCACACAGTAAGTCCTACAGGGCATGAACTCCCTTTATATGTATGTCTTCTACAGCCCCAAGCACACTGTAAGCATTTAATGCATAAAATAAATAACAAGAGACATGCAGCTCTGCTGGAGACAAGAGGGAGCATTGAAGAAGCTAATCACATTTGTACTGTGTGAGGTGGGGCTTCAACTTACAAAACACAAAAGATAACTGGGGCAAGGAGGAGGAGACATACAGCTCTTAATATTGACCCCATAAAGATTTTGGCATGTCTTTAAAATAAAGACCTTGAATAACCCTTCTGAGCGCAAAGTCATGTACATACCCATATATACACGATAGGCATTTTGTTACTCATGTGAGCAGCCCAACTTCCAGATGCACAAGATAACCCTTTAGGTATCAGAGTATTTTTTTAAAGACTTCAACAACAGAGAAGTTTACTACAGTCTTGATTATTCAATGGTTAATTGCCATGGCCTTTATCAAAATGCATCTTTTCACCATGTAACCTCAGCTACCTGTCATCCAAAGCTATAGCTCTGTTTGTTAGACTCATTTACTGTAAGACAGAATCTTTCGTCATTTAAGCACTTGTAGGCTGGGATTAATTTTCTCTTTTTACAGCTAGGGACCATCAGATTTTTAAAGTTTCCAGATGTAAAGCAAACTTTTCAACCCTCTAACCATTTTTCAAACTCTTTTCTACATCTTTGCCAATGAAAACATTTCTGACAGATGTCTATCAGAAGTGTGCAACTATTTTTGTTAGGATCCTAGTAGTGCTATAAACAGTGATACAAACCCTCTTCTTCTGTCTGCACATAGAAATAGTTCCACTCATCAGTTTTAAGGCGGTCAAAATAGTTTACATTAATGTAGCACTTCAACAAGCTTTTAGTTCCCATTTCACCATTCAGTATGAACACATGCCCAGCCTTGATTTGGACATTATTTAAACAATGATGTTGCGCAATGTAAATTTAAATACCTGAACACAAATGTGAGACAGTGGTTTTGTTCTTCGGTGTGGTTTGGGGTTTTTTTTCTGGGGGAGAGGGGTTTTTGTGCAGACATGGGAAGACACCCTTTACAGCACTGACAGCGCATCAATCCAGTGTTCCCCAGCCCTGTGTGACCTGCCTTAGGAAGGTGACATAACAAACAGAGTCTGTTATCCACGAGGACATCACAGAGCAGCAGCCACTGCATCTTTGTGATCTCACTGAAGAAAATGCACCTTTTCCAGCAAGGCATCAAAACCACACCTATCCCATTGACATATTCTTTCTGGTGACTAAAGTTATCAAAGTACCAGAGATATATCTTCCACCAAAAAATATTCAGTTTGGAAAAAATTAGTTTCCATGCTTTAGTTGTTTACAGTATTGGCTTTCTATTATTTTATCCATGATGCCATCTTGATGGATAAATAGGACAATTTAGACCTCCAGTAAGAAGCCTCAGGCTGAAGTTTTTCCAAACATATAAATTACTATGTCTTAAAATCCAAACAAATAGAAAAACTAAAACCAATACAAGTAAAACCAAACCCAACAAAATACTTCAATTTATTCACGTGTGCATCCTATTTTTCACCAAGTTACCATCAATGCAAATAAGAAATGTGGTTTATTAATCAAAAAATCCTTTCTTAGATCCATTTTGACACCTTTCCCATTTGAGTGACGTGGCTCAACATTTTTTTTATTATTATTATTTATACATCACCACAGGTAAACCTGATGCTTTACAGAGAACTAGAATGACAAGACCTTGCCCTGAGGTGCTTACAGTCTAAATTAGATGTACATAGTGAAAGATGACAACAAACAGCAAAAAGAGGTGTGGATTAAGAGTATTACAACAGGGAAGGAACAATACATGCTGCCTCATATTTCTAATAGGTGCTGCTGTGTCTGTTTTCTTCAGTTCTTTATGTTTCAGATGATTATATAAAAAAATGCACATAAAGACCAGGAATTAGAGGCAATGTTTGAAAAATGAAAAAAATCCCACTACTTAAGGCCCAACATGATAAGGGAAGTCTTCTTGTCCATCTCATGTTCTGTGCCAGGTCCTATCAGTTGAATTATTATAGGAAGAAAGTTAAGGGAATGAAACCCCCACAGTGACTTGCCTACAGGAAGGTTTTATCACTCACTGATACTACAGCACATGGTAAGACTCCTTAGTTTCTATTTTCTTACAGACAGATGGAACCATTTTGGAAACCTTTTACACTTTGGGAGAAATGCTAGCATTTCAGAACCAGAAAAAACCTATTTTTTTCTCTGAAATTAAATTTAGAAGAAAAGAGAAAGAAAACCACTTAAAAACCAGAAAAATGTGTGGTCTACAAAACACTGCACTTGAATATTTTTGCAATTTCTTTGCTAGGGCAAGGGATCTCTCTCACTAAATGTTTTCACAATGTTGTTATTTGGAAAAACACATAGTTATATCTTAGAAATCTAATTGAGACATAACATGTAAAGGCATATATTTATATCACTATTACTAATGGAAAATTCCCTCTCTAGGGTGTGGCACTGAATCTGGGTCCCTCAGGGTATTCATATAAGGAATAAGCCACATGTGGATGGGAGTCAGGGAAAAGGAGTTAAAGTCTTTGCTTCACAAAAGCCTAAGTTTTATGTATGGCATCAGACCTATTTAACATGCCATACAGTCTGCAACCATGGCATTGGCAGAGTTATACAGTGTTTAAGGGCAATGTTAGAGTGATCCTTCCCCATCATCCCAGTATCCAGAAATCAGCAGTCAAGGGACTTCCTCAGCCTGAGGTCACATCTTACACATTGAATTTAATTACTATGAAAAAACACTAAGCCAATCCTTAAATTAATTTATCCAGTCCCGTTTTGAACTAATTTATACTTTTTGCTTCCACAGCTCCCCTGTGGCTGCAAGTTTCACGCAATTAAATTACACAGTGTGAGAAAAAGTATGTCCTTTTGCTTGTTTTGAAGCTACTCTCTGATAATTTCAAGGGGCAGCCTGTTTCACTGCTCTGTGCAATTCATGGCTTACAAACTTCTACATCATATTCTCTCTTTGTTATTTTAAAAGCAAAGTCTAATCTTTTTCATTTGCCCTTGTCTAAAGCCTGGCATTCACTTCTGAACATCTTGGTCATGCTTCTCTGGGTCTTCCTAGTTCTATTATATCCTGTGTCTGGCATTAGTAACCAGAACTGGGTAAGATACCCAGCATGTGAGTAAACTATGTATCTGAAAAGTAGCAACATGGTGGTTTTTGCTTTTGCTCTCTCCATTTCTTTCTAATAATCACTAACATTTTAATGGTCATTCCTAATCAACTGATTTTGTTGTCCCACCTCACCACAAACTCATCATGGCCATCACAAATCTCTACTACTTATTTAATTTCCACATAATCTGAGATATGGTGAGATGAAGGATTACTTGATCCATCAAGGTAATTTTGGATATCTTTGCTATTACACTAAGAGGCATCTCCACCAATGTTTTTATCAGTCAAACAGGGATCTTACTCATGGTTGAAACCTATAAATCCCTTTTCTGAGATTTCGTCTTGCTTCTCACAAGATAGTGGCTTCATGACAGAGAACTAAAGTCACAAAACAGGGAAACAATAAACATGATTGCATTTGCAGCTGGTTTGCTCCTGTCTACTTTTCTCTGTTAGCACTACAGCAGCATAATATGACTTTTTTTTTTTTTACCAGCAAAGGTGAGTCTCATCAAGACACCAGATCCAGATTCAGAACCAAACATGAGCTATTCTTTGGTTTTAAATGCTATCTTAATCTGATGGGCTGAATCTTTATTTTCACACACAAAAATCAGGAAATTCAGAACTGCATTTGAGTAATAATTTTCTCCAAAGGTTATTTTTGATACATTAAGTTCTGTCATGCTTACTAACGTTGTATAGTTCTTTCTCCTGAAAATACTTCATTGATGGCAATGACAATATTTAAGAAGTAAGGAATTTGCAAGATAGGTAACTATGGCAGAAACAAACTTTAAGTCAAAAAGTGTATCCACTTTACAATTAGATCATTCTTCCTGGGAACTTTCTCAATTTTCAAACTTGAATTAAAAACAATCAAACAACTACCTTTGAACAAAGTTGTAAGAAATGTTAAGCAAGCCCCCACACATTCAATTATCTTCAGTCATAAGTCAATACTTGCAGCACTTAATAATTTTTGATTTTCTTCCTTGAACTCCTGACAATTTATCAATGCCTTTTTAAATACAGATTCTGTAAGATGTAGTGGAATCATTTTTTATGAAGAAATGAGAGGTCATTAGCAATCTGCTCAAGTGAAAATAAATATTAAAGATTAAATATACTTTTGAATAAAGAGTAACTATTATTTCATGTTCTTGAAAATCAGCTTTTCCCTCTCCCTGAAAACCAAATATATCTTCCATTAAAATTGTATTCACTGGACTTTTAGGGGCATTCAAATGGATGTGAGATTGGGTTTTTTCATGTGTATGTGACTCGGTGTATTTTAATCAGATGATCTGAGTTATGCTACAACTTTGATGAAGAGTCAAACCCCATTGCAACGGGCTTTTGGATTGTGTAAAATTTTCTGCATTATTTGCAGGCTGGCAGGTGATCAAATCAAGTTCAGGAAATTAAAAGAGTGAAAGCAGTCAAGCAAATTATTATGTCCCACTTGTGCATACTGGTCTGTGTATTAAGGCACTACTCTATCATTCATTCCCTGCTTCGGGATATCTTTTTTCTGGAGAGTGTGAAACAATTACATTTTTCCTCTCCAAGAGGACACACTGGCCAAAGTTAGCTCATGGGAACAGCTGCAAAGCACAGTTGGGTGAAGTAAGCAGAAGCAAGAGATAAAAATCAGTATCAGCAAAAAATATAGACAACTCTTTGTAGTCTTCCAAAGTGACACTCATGGAAACCAAGCTTCAGTTAAGATCTGTGAAGGCAGCTCTCTGCCTTTGCCAACTAGACATAGACTCAGCATACATGGTGATACAGGATCAGATACAACAACTTCCAATTCCTTAAAAAATCAGATGTCAGTGGTGAAATTAACCCAATCACATTACTGCTTATGGGACAACTATTCTATCAGACTTCCAAGCATTCAGAATGATATATCTGAAATACAGGCATAATTTACATCTGTAGCTCTCCCTGCTGCTTACTTAGAAAAATAACCCATTGGAAGAAGCACCAGTGGTCCAGATTAGAGTACAAAATTAGAACCTGAAGTTAGACTCTCAACGTAGTTACTAGCACACCTATGACCACAGATATTGTAGATGTACTTGCAAACTGATGTATATCTCAGGCTGGTCACCTAAATATTGATGCATTTGAAAGTAGTGGCTTTCACTTCAGCATCCTTATTTTCCTATAGCCAAAGAACTCTGAGAGTTCTGAGAGGAAAATCTTTTGCATGAAAGGAATGGCTACCTTTGTAGTTGGTAAAAATATTTCTAAAATATGTGTTGACACTTGAGGTCGAATTCATCCACCTAAATCTCTACACCTCAATTCGTCTTAGACACTGTTGGTAGCCAGTAGAAAATGACAAGCACTCGTTACAAGTGACTCACACCTCAGCCAGCTTATGCAGTTGCTGCAGGTGTTTCTACATGTGTATTAACTCTAGATGGCACCTAAGGGAATCACATTCCCAAAGTATATGTCTCAGGTAAAGTTAGATGGGAAGAACTGAGGTGTTTGTATCCTGTAAACTGATGTGGAAATTCCAGCTCTCTTTCAACAGACATGTAAGGCAGCTATGCTTTTCAACTCAGGAACTGGCTGCAGCGACACCACTCGTGGGATTATGAGCCTTTCTGGAGAAGCCATCTCCAGGCATCCTGAGTCAAGGTTTTGCTAGAGGCTAAATGTGATGTTCACCTCCAGTTTTAGTTCTGGCACCCCCTTGTACTTTTGAGCACTCCTAGCATATAAGAAAAGCACCTCCAAATATTCACTCTTGCTCCTCAGTCAGGTATTCCCTCTCATGTGAGGTGGGAAGATGAATTTTAAACTTGGTACGAGGGAAAGAGGCCCTGTCTAAGCATGTAACTACTCACCTAGAAATTGCTAAAGCCACTCATGCTTCCTAGAAAAGACTTATTTCTTTGAAGGTGGACTATGCTGATCTTAAATTGGACATGTCTATATTACTTCCTGCAAAACTGCATATCCTTCCTGAGGGGCATAAATTTCTTTTTTATGACTACAGCGATGGAAAGCAATTTTAAATGCCCAGAGGAGAGAACTAGAAAAGACGAATGAAAAGGAATTGAATGATTCATTAGAGTCAGAAGAAGATTTGACGAGGAATTCTATAATTTTAGACTTTTAATTTAATTGCACCTCTCTCTATTACTTTTCCCCCTTCTTTATCTCATGCGGCTTCATAAAAATATAACTTTTAAGAGGTCCTTATCTTGCAGCACATAGTAAGATATACAACACTGTTTATTCTGTTTGGACAGTACATTCGGGTTTTGAGGTTGGTGATTTATCAGTCTTCTCAGGTACTAGCTATACCTGTATACCTGGAATGTCCCGATTCCTGTTTCAATAAAATTATGCCTTTGACATAAATTTCTGACTATTTTTGAACTTTATAACATTTACTATAGGTACGAGATGAATGCTACAGCCTCTCTGCTTATTGCTTGGGTATTGGCTAAAATGTCTCCTCACTCACACTGCTCCAAGGCACAGGAAGGCTGCTGAAATCAATGGAGCTGTTGAGGATTTACACTTGTGAGCACAATCTTGCCTGTGTCTGTTTATAGTTATTCTTGAAGATATTGTTATGGTTTGGATCAAACTATTAATTTCATCGTATAATAATTCGACTGTATTTTGTAGGTCTGAGATTATTCTTGGTATTATATCTCTGTGTACCAGGCTCTCAGTTGTTACAAAGAACCAATTTATATCAGATGAGGTTCTACTCTCCAAATTATAAATCTGATTTAATTTCTCTTTGATTCAACAGGCTTTGATTCAGTCTTACCGCATTCCTCTAACCTACCTTTTCTGAAACCTGTTCCCTCTTACTCTTACTTCAAAGATTTGGTTGATTTCTGTGTTCACTACTGTGGCTAAGGATCATCTTCAAACCAGCTACTCAAATAGAAGCGGTCAAATGCTAAAAGAGGCTTTCTTAACATTGGACAAGACAACAGAAAATAAAGCAGATATCCTCATTTCATGTTTATAAACTGCAAACAGTTGAATGGAAGTATGAATTGTTCACACGTTCATACTTTTTACGCATAAATTATCCCAAAACACTCTACCAGATCTGTCAGCACCTCTGTGGAGCAAGATGGGAAAGATCCTCTTCAGAGAAATGTAGAGCAAGAAAAAGGTATATAAGTGCACTTGCACTTGAATTATGTTCTTTAAAGTGAGTTTTTCTACTTCATGCTGCATTTCTACAAGTATCAACCATCTCTTCTCCTCATTACAATCTCACCTCTGTTCATTTTCCCTGCATTTCCCAATAAGCTTTTAATCTCATAGAGAGTAATTCCCTGAGAAAATTTATTATTAAAAATTGTTCTATTTTTTCCATAAGTCCTATCACCTCTGGGGGCCCCCTGGTGGTCTAGTGGTTAGGATGCAGCGTTCTCACCGCCGTGGCCTGGGTTCAATTCCCAGTCAGGGAACTCCTCTGGACAGATGGAGCTCGTCAGCCCTGTAAGGCCATCCATCTAAGAGAAGGTCACTCTAAACAAACCTACGTCCTGAGGACCTCTCTGCCACTGTCCAAGCTCACTTGGCCCCGGCAGATGAACCTTAGGATTAAAGGGTGGGCTCAGTTCAGCACACACTGTGTCTCACCTAAAAAATCCACTGCGCAGGTTCAAAGGGTAAAGACCTTTCCCAAATCTTCATTCGCGAAGACTGGCCATCATGATGATGATGATGATGATGACCTACAATTTCAGAGACCCCACACCACTTGTCCTTCCTCCTCAGCAGGACAATTTTATGCATTCTTTTTTTTTTTTTCATTTTACAAGAATTACGGCCAACATTTAATTTTCAAGAATCATCTCTTTTGAGGGCTGCATTCTACTTCCACTGCACCAAAATAAAAAGTTCATGAAAATTAATAGTGCCCAGAAACACACTGGACATAGACAGTGCATGTAAATTCATTAGTAATTTCATATCAGCTCAGAGAAAACAAGGAACAAATAGTTACAATAAAACAATGACCCTTTGTTTCTGAAACAGTCCAAGAAAAGGCTTGGGTTTTTTTAACTATTCTAGTGTCAAACACTGAAATGTAATTCTCCATCCCCCCATTATTACTTAACTGTATTTAGGTAACTCAGAAAACCATTGACTTGACAATTTCATCCCAGACCCTATACATATGTTTTCTCAGGATGACTCTATAGAAATCCCTCTGTCTTTCATATTAGGTACTTATGTAAATGTTTGCATGATCAAGAGTATGTAAGTATATATAGGCAGAGAGACACAACTCTCTAGGTACAGGTGTAGGAATAGGTATAGCTATAGATATATAATTCAAATATGTGTGTGAAAGGAATCTAAGATGTAGCTCTTGTACTTATCTATTTTAGCCAGTGATTAAGGTTACAAATTTAAAAATATATATTCAGTTATTCACTATTTTGCAACAGATGAATTCTTGTTTTTCCATGCTTCCCAAATACCAATAAATCTGAGAGAAACTTCTGCTGGTATAAAAAATAGCACCAGATTCTTGAAAGTCAGCTTTCACTCACACAACCCAGAGGCAATTTAATAATTAGACTACTTAAAGTTCACTTAAATCATTGAAAAGTTCCCCTCCTCTGGCAATCACCCTTATTCTGCAACACCATGAAGAAGCTCAGTTCTAAGCAGAATAACACAAAATAAAACACCACATCTAAATGAGGGCACAGAAAGGAAAATACAACAACATACAGAGGCAAAGTATGTGGTTATCTAAATGGGGGATTATGAAACAGCCACCTGGATCCTAGGATTTCAACTGGATTCACATAGGATCCAGATCTTACTCTCTTGTTTGTTAATACATCCATATTTTCTTTGTTTTGACCTGAACTGTGCTTGCTGAAACAAGGGCCATAACATGCAAGCTATTCACCTGGTCATACATCTTAATGATTTCAAAAAACTCCCAAAACAAACCTCCACTCCACACACCTCACCTCTTCTGCCTCTACAAATGCACAGCCTATGGACAGCCATAACGCACAGTTCTCTCTCTCTCCAGGAGCAGCAGTGTAGTGCAACATGGAGGAAGTCCATAGCTGGCTCTTGGAAATACACTGTTAGTGAAAAGACCCAGATTTTCTACCTTCAGAACCAAAGCTGGCTGGAGATATGGAGAGTCAGTGTTCAGGATGTAACCTGCTGGTTTAGTATAAATAAAAGAGGATAGTTAATCCTTCTGAATGTGCCACCAAATCTTTCTCAAATAATGGAACCACTGCCTACACTGATTTTCACTGGTACTTTATGTGGGAGAAGGTATAAAACTAGCCTTCCTACAGCAAACAACTTAACTCTTTTTAGCTTTCTGCTTGGCCAATCAGCCAAGATTATTAAAAATGCTCATCCCCTTTTCTAAATCTGTATATACGTTTTTAAAAGCCAATCTTCCAAAATGCTCAGGGCCATGGTTTCCATGAGGAAATACAAATATCTTACAAATACCTTTTAAAAACTGCCCATGAATTCAGATACCTGAAGATTTCTTTAAAGTTGAACACTTTTGAAAATAATTTCTCTCTCTATTATCATCCTGCAGTTCTCAAAACTGGCAGGTTATGGGGATTTTTCAGTACAGCTTTTAATTTTTTTCTCATTTAACCAGATTTTTGCAGTATTAACTATACCATGTTTGTATCTGATGGCACCTGTGAACCTGCCTCTAACTCCTAGGACTACTAAAAATCCCCCAAGTACCTTTGTTCTAGATTTGTCATCCAGTCCCATTTCTTGTCATCACTGATCATGGTCTCATTAACAGATTTCCCAGAATACGAGTTGAAAGGGACCCACAAGGATCATCAAGTCCAACTCTCAATTGAATGGCCCATACAAGGATCAAACCCACAGCCCCAGTGTGGGTTAGCACCATGCTCTGATCAACTGAACTAATCTCACAGTCTGTCTGTAGTGAACCCCATGTATGCAAGTGTCATGCTCATTGTCCTAGAAAAAAAGCTCATTTCAGAGAGAAAAATTCACTGTAAAACTGTAATTCCTTTGATTAAAAACAACCAACCAAACCAAACCATGGCAACCAACCTATTCACCCATTAAACTAACCCTAACCAGGACAAAAGCACATCCAACCATCTTCTTCCAAGATACGCTCAACTTGAAATAAAAGTAATTTCACAACTCTACCTATGAGGGAAAGGTAGCACTCACACAGCCACTGCATTCAGATCAGTATGTTATTGTAACCTCAAGAGAGGACACAGTCAGATTTGGGTGGGGAAGAAGAAAACAAAATTAAAATTCTCCCTTGACCAGGGAGGTCAGAGTTCTTTTATCTGAGGCAGAGCATTTTCAAAGGAAAAAATGTGAGTCTCTTTTAGTGTACTGAACTACAATCTGTCTATGCTACGGACTAAGTCCTGCTATATAAAAATTAAACATTTATTTGTATCCTGGCTAAATAAAAACAGAAGTAGTGTTTCTAACATCTATCATTGCTGGAATAATCATGCTGCTGTGCAATTATTATGTTGGGATCTTTTTACAAAATGAAAACAGCATTCATTCACAATTATTCATTACAGTAGGGCCTGCTCTCCTTCTGTGATTGTTGTTTAGGATGATACAGCTCTCTCATTTTCACTGACTAAAACTAGCTTATCAGTGAGCTTTTTGCTTACAGATAAATTTTCCTCTGGGTCAGTTCAACTTAATTTTAAGAGCTTGTATTGCATTACATTATAAATTAATTACATCAACTGCCTGCAGTTTAATACACTTTAAGGAATAGTTAATGCACTGCTGCAGTTCTTAGTGACAAATTATTCCTTGTGCTGTTATTTCAGACTCACGCTGGTCAGGATTACTCCTCTGTCTCCTTCCATTGACATGATCCCATAACAGGATGAATGCATTTTACACTAAACATTTAAAAAATAAAAGAGAAGAGAGAGAGAGAAAGAGTGACTGTAAGAATATTAATGAGCAGAGGAACTTAAACATGACAGCAATGAGATGAAAGCAACGTTGCTATTAAGGAATGTTTTCATTCCTGCCTGTCTATCACAAGGCCGAATCTTTAGATAAGGATTTTTCAGCATGATACAAGATGTTATCAAATGCTGTTGTACAATATTTAGTCTCAAGGGCTGACTTAAAAGAAATGGCATCAACTACAAAACAAAACAACACACCACCACCAAAGAAAAGTGGAAGGCAAGTACAGCAAAGGGTTCAAGTTTGATGCACAGTTATTATCACAGCTTTGCTTTCCCATAGAGCTCATTTTTATCTGTACTGGATATCACTGATAAGTATACTTTATGTCCATACGTGTTTGTGTGTGTGTGTGCATTTCCTCTCTAAAAGGGGACTGTGAAAGTGTAGGGGGGGGAGAGAAAGAGTATAAAATTGAATGCAGGTTGCCAAGATGGAAATTATATTTGTTTTCTATCACACCAGAGATGCACCATTCCAGCTTTTGTCCTTCAAAGCTGTGAGAGACCACGCTTTAATGCCTGCAGGTTGACCATGCATTGTTATTATACAGTCTTCATGTTCACATCATGTGTCATCTGACCAAAGGAGAGTCTACAAAGTGAAAGCCTCATGCAAAATTTATGCTTATATGGCTGTTTCAGTCAGTGGAAAAATCAATACTGCAGGCTTGATGCACAGAAATGACTGAGTGCTCTCTGACTGACACTAAAAGCACTGGGAGATTGAGGAGCTGCATTTGCCGTTCAAGGAATTGAGTGTATTAGAGCTCTTATAATAGTCTGCTCACCTTATATTAGCCTTTCCTTGGGATTATTTTTTGATAACAATTATGATTGTGGGGTTTAAGGCAATTACACTATTACAAAGAAAAAGCTGCTTTTTATGTCCTGTAAAGCTGTCATATATTTCACACCACAACTGCCTTCCAATTATTTTGTTACAATGCACTTTGGAAGGAAAATGTCCTAACTGATATATATTAGTCCTTTATGTTTTATAAATAAAAATCAAGGCTGCAATGTAATCCTTCAAAAAAGCTTCTTGGTTTCCCAGATGTTATTTTAAAAAGAGTAAAATACAGTGCATGTTGTAAGTCTTAAAAAAAGACATACACAGGAGCTGTTTTTATATGGGAGGACAACGCAGGCCAGGGATATTGCACAGATTGTGCTGGCTGTTGTAGTTCAAAATGCTAATACTGTCCATTAAACATGGACAGATGTGGTCTAGAAAGAGTTTAACAAAAGAAAAGAAACATAATCTACTCAGAGTTTTTTTAGAAAAGGGGTTTCAAGATGTAGCTTAATGTTAGGGTGACCATTCTGCAGTAATGTTTAAATACTCACAGAATACTTCTCTGTTAGACATAGAGGAGGGTATCAGAATACGGACAAAGAAAATTAATGTTTGAAATAGGAAACAAACTCTGGTAATCAACTTTAAGAAAATTACATATATTCTCTACATCAAAAAAATACAAAAAATACCTCTGGTCAGAAGATAAATGCATTTACACTGCATATTTGTCACTGTAGATACACAGAAATATTTTACTGGATGGCATTACCAACTGTTCATCAATGTCTTCTACTTTTATTATAACTCATAAATAATAAGCAAAATTATTAATATCAATTACAAAAAAAAGGTTAAGAAATGTAATGTTAGTTGGTTTAGAAATCCCTGAATTCCACAGCAATAGTCATTATATTATTAGAAAACACATTTCACCCCCATATTTAGCTTTTTGACATCTATGCACCAAGGTGGGTAAAAAATGTGGCCCTTTCTAGCCATAAACAAAAAAAAAGCTGATGAAAACAAACCACAAAAATTACCTTATAAAGCACTGCTGTTTGTATGTTATAGAAATATAGTTAATACTATCTAGTTGAATTCTTACAAATTCGAAATTACTACCTCTGGAGGTTCTGCAGCAAAGCCAAAGCCACCTACAAGCCGCTAACTACAGATTATTTCCCAAAAAAAGATTTCACAAAGTTGGGCCAAATAGTGCCAGCTGAAACATGCATCTGAGTATCCTGATTACACTATTTTAACCCATTTCTAAAACATACATTTCTGCTACTAAGGCTTCTGAATTTAGACTAAATTTGCCATCAAGTACCTGTATTTTTGTGTGGCTGTGTAGTGAGAGTGCATGACCCTTTTGAATTCAGAAGCCCCAAGAAACCACTGTCATCCACAGAAGCTGGACTGGCACACCTATAAACCAGTTCTAAAGCCCCATTCAAAATGTGTCATTCAGACACCACTTCCAAGACATGAGAACATCTGATTGCAGTGACTTCATTAAAAATACTGGAGTGGCCAACTTTCCGCAGATCAAGGTCCCACATTCTGTTTTCTTGTCACGCTAATCCTCTGCCTGAAATAAGTAGAAAGTTTGTTGGTGGAATGACTGCACTGATTTGGGTCCTCCTGGGGCATAGGGGACACCACAAGTACTGGGTTGATCTTGTAACTGCATCAAACCTACATGGACAGCGGGAAGGAGACTCAGTGAATTCTTTTCAGTGAGAGAATAAATTTTCTTCTGCTTGTTGCAAGGAACTGGAAAGAAGAAGGAAGGCGCCTCCTGACTCATGGAGTAGATAGCTGATTGATGCCTGGTAGGAAATGGTCAGAGTAGAATCACATTGTAGCTCTGTGGGAGTCTGTCAAGCCCACAGTGTCTCTGAACAAATGCTGAAATCAACCTTTTCCTGCCGATTGGGAAAAAAAATCCATACAGGGAACACAGACACTGTCAATACGCCTTAGAGTATGGATGTTGGCAAATCCCTAGCTTGCCCATTTTTTCCACCACCATGGGGAGAGGCTATACACACACATCTGGCAGGACTGAGAAGTATGTGGGGCAATACATTGTTTCTATCTATGGAGGTTCTAAACAACAACAGAGAAGAAGCCTTCAAAGAGTTTGAGGGTGTCTTCTGTTAAACTGGGTTTCTGTATTTTTGTCTATTATTTTTCTCCCCTGAGTAATAAAGCACCTCCCCAGTAGGTCACTTAAAAGAAGAAACAAAGAGGGAGGATCATAGACAGTTTCCATGATAAAATACACTGATTCTTTTGGTATCTCTTAGCATAAATGATTATCAGTGTAGATATATAATCTTAACTAGAAATAAAACAGTACACCAGCAGTGAAAACAGCCATTTTAGCTCTGAGTGGAGGAATGTGAGGACTGAAAAAGATTATTTCAGGGTCACAGATGACTGCTGCTGGAAAGAATCAACACTGTCCTATTTACAAATAAGTATATTCCTCTTTGTTAGTTTTCATGTTGCATAAGGCATGCAAAATTAAAGAAATAAGTCTGTGTACAGAACATTCTCATAAGTTGAAGACATCCCACCATCAGACATGCTGAGATGAAGACCAGCAGCTCTGTTCTCAATCCTTTCCTACAGCAACTAGTCCTTTGGTTGCACTGGTGTCCTCACTGACTTTCAAGATTTGACTCAAGGAAGATGACAAAGCCAAACTGGCAAAAAGTCCCCCTGAAGGGAGTCTAGACTTCTGGGTCCAAAGTAACTGAGGAGAAGACGTGGTTGGTTGTTTCTACAGCATGGTCATTTCTTCCTTTTTCCCATATCAAAAACCATTCGCCATGCCCATGGAAGAAATAGCTATGATTATCTCTGCTCAAACCCAGAATTTCCCTCTTCTAGTCTTTCTCTCCTTAAAACAGATGAATTTACAAAAAATGCCACATTAAAGACATATAAGCAATGTTTTAACATTTGAATACTGAAAAGTAATAGCAACAAAGGTGAAGGCTACTTATTGGATACTAATGTATCCAATACAACACAAGATACACAGGTTTTTCTTCAAGCATATTACAGTTTATTGAGAAAGTATCTCCTCACTCATAGACATGGAAGAACTGTATGCTAGTATCCACAAAACTATTCCGTTGTCCCCACATTTATAACATTTTACTAGCAAACTTTGTCCAGGTAGGTGGTGAACTGAGAACTTGGCTTAATACACAGCAGCTTGCTTTCCTTCCATTGTGTGCTGCTGTCACGCAGCACATCTGATCACAGCTGGAACTGGGAGTTGCCCAAGACAAGAATAATTGTGTTAATGTGCATTTGTGAAGTTGCTAGCATGTGATGTCTTTGATCAATGCTGCTAAGTGCTACCTGGAGTACAAATAAACCCTAACACTATAAGATCTACTCAAAAAGCTAAATGTTACCTCATGTGAAAGGTTCTATAAAATTACAAAGAAAAAAATAAAACCTTTAAACTGTGAAATTGCAAAACTATTGCCAGAAGAAAGGATAGAAGGAAAACAGGAATTCACATACAGGGTATTTTTCAGCCTGTTAAATGAAAATCCTGACAATGTTTGAAAATATTAAGATGAATGCATATACACACATGAAATTTAAAGGTAGCTGAGGTTAATATTCATATATGCCATTATGAATAATCATTGTTAATATGTCCCTAGAATGGAAACGAGTAAGTGGGTGGCCTGAGAGTGAAGGCAAGAATAGTACATCTATGAATAGTGACTCCTAATTCAGGAGATGCTTGATACTTTTTACCGAGGTATTTTTATTTTACATCAACAGATTGACCAAAAGAAGGGAGAAAATGTGAGCCAAAATATAGGAAATGAGCAGAACGTTACTGACACGGAACACAAACATTGACAATAGATTGGTAGCAATGCAAGGTTTCTCAAGAGATCGGACTGAAAAGTATAGATCCTCTTGACTGAGCTGAGAAAGGACACGGAGCTTTAAGAGGGTGTGCTAGGAAAGGGAGAAGGAAAACAAGCAGAATAAGAAAGGAGATACATTAAAGTTTTATTAATGGTGTAGAGCAACTATTCGAACTGTTTGGAAACATTAAAGTGACAAGTTTTAGGTAAGGCTTGGATGTGCAAGAGAGGAAATAGGGAAGTCAAAGACAGGTTAAATGACAGACTAACGAAGAGAATGTTGTTAGAAGTGACAGACAACGGTGAAAGTTGAGGCATTTCTGGAAAAACAAAATGTGAGAAAAACAATTCAAGACAGGTTAAGGGAAGTCAGGAGACGATGGATACACCATGGAGACTCTAGGTGAAGATAGGTTGACGGAATGTTGAAATCATCATAGCTTTCAACTAAATCCAGTTTAAAAATGTAATTTAATAATTAAGGAGTACTTCATGTTATCTGTGTAAGAACAATAGTTTCATTATCTCAAAGCCTCACAATTTGTGTATTGACATTTTTCCCTGAAAAAATGTAGAATATATATTGTTTATAACATCAGGTTTGAAGGAAATTCAATGAGAAATAGTTGAATAGTCTATGTCATGTTATACAGTTATGAAAGGGTGGTGTGGTTAGTCAGAAATGTGAAAGAGGGCTCCTTTAACTTTCTCACTTACGTAGCTTCTTCCTATCCTATAATTCTGTTTTTACTGAGTGAATGCAACCACCTTATTATTCTGCATGAGCTTAAACATGGGTTTACTTTGTCTTGTTCTCCTGCTTAAGAACTTCATAGAAAAAATGTTTACTTGCCAATAGCCACTGACAAAGCACTCAGCTGGAAAACACATCTTCCAGCTTGGTTTCCTCAGGAAAATTTCTTTTGTGGAGTCCTATTAGACTATTGTTTAGCTTTTTCAGCTTTTCAGTAGCAACATCTTAATTCAAATGTATTTTTTCCAAACTAAAAAGGTGCATATTAGAACACAAAAGACCTTAAACTGCCAAGCTTAATTATGCTGAGTAGTACCACATAGAAATCAGGGGAATAATAATATTATACATTAAAATACAACTCCACATAGTAAAGATAATATATTCTGGAGTAGGAGTACTCAACAGATGGCATAAAAAGCCTCCCTCACCTCAACCTGTGCAATAATATAACATGTTACAAGATTAACCAAGAAGGAATGAGAAAAACATACTGTTATAAAAAAAAAAGAACCTTGCAGCTGGAGGACAAGTTTGATTCCCCCCTAATCTTAGGTCATCACTTTCTGAATGATGCCTCTGAAATCATACCTGAATATACACCAAACTAATGGTATTTTTTATGTTAAATACATAACTCTGAAACATAATATACACATTTACAGGGTTGTATGTTTGTTGACCTAATGGACTGAGCATGAACAAGTGGAAACAAGGTTGAATTGTTAGCTGGCTATACAGTAAAATGAAATAATTAGTTGAATCAAGAATTTAAAGAAGTCAAACAATGTGGAAAGTCATTATCTGCATTACTTTCACTTCTCTTGTAGTTGGAAAGGGACAGTGGCAGCAGAAATGAGCTGCTGTGACACTCCTGAAAAGCCATTTGCTTCTGAAAATCAATATATCTCAACAAGTTTGAAGGAGTTTTTTCCCTTAAGAAATGTTAAAAATAAGAGGGAGGCAGCAAAAAACCAAAGCTATAAAGTTTTTTTCAGATTTGCATTCAACAGTACAGGAATTTGTTAATTTAATGCTGAGCATTTCTTCAGAGGCATAATTTTAAGTACTGAATTTCAGGGCAAAAATTAAAGTGATTACTTTCTTTGTCTTCCCCTCTTAAACTCTTTTGGGAATATACAGGGCATTTCTGAGGTGATTAGAAGAATCTGTGATTTGTTGGCAGGTAGGTACCACTGTGCTGCTGCTGCTTTGAAAACCATCCCGTGTGGAAGTCCCTCCTATCCCAGCGTTGCCTGACCCGAATAAGCTTGTGAGCAGAACAGGCTGCTTCCCTCATTCTGTTGTTTCTTCTTCACATCACAGCATCATTCTTTTCCTCATGCTTTTCCTTTCAATAACTCTGAATCTAAGTCTTCTCTCCCTTCTACCGTGTATTTGATGTATCACACTATCCCAAATACTTCTTCACCAGTTTCCTCTTCATATGCTACTTTCTTCATTCCTCTTTACACATAATATTGCTCTGATATAGTCCAATGGGGAGCTGATAAAATACAGTGTAGATACAACTTTCTCTCTTTCCAACCATCAGTTTCTTATTTGTTGTGTAACTAGTCCCACTCATTGGAGATACTTTCATTGCCTTTTGTTCATCACCTTTCATGTCCTGATGACTCTTCCTTTTTAAAATACTAATTTGCTTTATTTTTAGAAAAATAAATATAAATATAAAAATATCAGCCTTTACTTCATCTTTGTCCTCATATGGCACCCCAACTATTGCTCCAGCTGTCTTCTTCAGTTCATGAATAATTAATTCAGATAATTGTTCAGACTCAGTGCTCTGTCCTAGAGCACTTCATGTCTAACATTTCTAAGTGTTTCACTGCCATGCCTTGCAGAAGATTCTTTAATCCCTCTTCCAGATTCCTGTAACAGTTTCTTCAGATCCCATTCCTGGCTCTCATAATACTTCATCCAATTAATCCAAAGACACAAATTCAATTTTGTCTATATGTTGACAGCAAATAAATCTGCTTGTCAATTCCTAAATCATAAGGTTTCTTTACACATGGCCATAGTTCTCTCTAACTACTTGCACAATCAAAGCTCTTGTCCAAACTCTTACAACAATATCGGTTTATTTTACTCACAAGAAGATAAATTGATCTCCTTTTACTCTTTTATTGTGCTGCTGGTTCTCCAAGGCTACTGTTTAAGATATCTCTTCATATTGTTTAGTTTGTTTACCCTTTTTTCATCACATCAAATATAAGCTGATTGTTTTCATTTTCAAGGATCTGTATTTCCCACCTTTGCCCTTCCTCTTCTCCTGTTATCTGTCACTTACTCTTCAAGGACAGACAGCATATGTCAAGGCTATACTGACCACTACTCCTTTATTGGTTTTTGTATTCCCTATCTAACTCTGTTAACCTATGGTCTTCTGTTTTACATGCAGCTTTGGGGATCTTGTAGTTCTGTATTTTTAAAGTGGACAGCACAATGAGATCTCAGTTTGTTCATTTGGCACCCATATAAAACAAAATATAAACAAGCAACTAAACAAGAATAACCATCATTTTTTGCAGAAGTACTTCTATCTAGGAAGTCTATGTAGAGTAAGAACAAGTTGAGGGCAAGCTCTGCCTCACTGCTTTGTGGAAACAGAATTATAAAGAGATGTTGAAAATATCTTTAATAAATTAATAAGTTTAATAGCTACCTTTTAAGGTAGCTATTCAATAAGTAAGTTCAATAACTTACCTTTAAGCTTAATAGCTACTGTCAGAAGTCAAAGGAAATCCTTTACCCTAAACCAAAACCTCGAGAAAAACTGACATCAAGTGTATTGAGCCATGTGAAATTAGGACTGCTGATGCTCCATGTTTCTCTCTGCTGTCTCCTCAGCCTCACAGGAAATCACAAGGGAGCACAACTGCCTGTAACCGAGTGTAGTCCACCTCTTTCTGCTAGGACTGCATGCTATTGCTCTGCTTTTGTCAAGGAGCTCTGCAGTAAGAGCGTAACAGAGTTCTTTCTGTCTTCCTCCTTGTTCAGAACTTTTTCTGAACTTGAAGTACCTCAAATCTAGGGCATCAACACAAAATACTTGTCTCCAGAAACATAAATCAAGAGGACAGAAACTAAAATTAAGGTGGTGCTAAGGAATACGTAACAAGGAATGAGAGATCTATGTCTTCTTTAATGGATGTTTCTTTTTTAAAAAAGAAACAACTGTTGATCCTGTAATCTCCATTCTTTACCAGGATATTTCCTTCCTGTGAGTCTGTTTTTAGACTGAGCATAGAAGGAAAGAAAATACTGTGTAGACAGGAAGGGGATCACTTCAGAGGACAAAGTTTAGAGGTAGATCTTGGGTTCTATTGTTCTCTGACTTCTCAGCATCTTAATCTTCTCAGCAATGAATTGTGTATAACATTATGTAACAGTGATATTAATGGCAGTAGTGCATGTTTAGATGGCAAAATGATACAAATCATGGGCATGCAAGCCACTATTACTACACAAAAAAGTCAGAGTTGCCTGGTTTTTTTTATTTTTTTTTTCTTAATGTAGCTATGCCCAGACTTTCTTCAACAGCTACCTTTAAATCTACAAACCCACCACAATAAAATCAACTGTTCTACTAACCAGGTTTGGATATCTTTCAGGAGAACAAATGAGAACATCATTGACTAGAAGTATCTCGACAATCTTTCCTCCATAACACATAGGAGTTTCTTCTTGTCTTCTATACTCATATTAAATATGCTGTGTTTTATCAGCATCTTGAAAAAACAAGGTGAATGAGCATCTTTTACCACTTCAACAGCATATGAAAAAAGTTGGCAAGGCAAAGAAGGTGAAGCACGTTCAACATGAGCAAAATTATTTCTATTCTATGTTGATCCCTCACTATGCTGAGCTCATCTCTTTGATATTGGAAAAGCCGTGGTTGTCTACATTTCAAACCATTCCAAAGGACGACATATGTCCTCCACTCTAGTTGGTTCAGGCATGACCTGAACTTTTTTATTAATCACTTTGCATCACGTCACTTCCTGAAAACTAAATGCAGTGAATATTTTTCTTCTTGCACTGACCTGAAGTACCTGGTTATGAAGAAATCCAATTGGTATTCTTTAATTGTAAAACTATCTGTACTTGTGCAAAGTTCTTGCATAAAATGGATTACATCTGCAAATTCCATAATTAACTCAGTAGGGACATACATCAAATCTATAATGACACATTTAACCAGCATTTTTTTCATCCATGGGCTAAAAGAACAAAATGGAACCATAAACAACAGCTAACATAGTATATGTAAACTCCTGCTTATAGATAAGCATAAACTACTTAAACCTAAAAGAAGGCTTGATTTCAGCAATTCTGTTGTAAGCTGAACAAATCATTCAGTTCCATACCAGAAGCTTACGAGTGTCTGCCCCTGCAGTCTCCTGGCAACTGTAAATGAATCTACACATAAAATTTTAGAGGAGAATTTGTAACTCCTGAACCTGAGTTTGAACCTCTTTATCACTGAGTTTTAAATGGGTAAAAATACTGTTATGTTTTTAAATAAACCTGCCAAACATCTTTCTCTTATAAGCCAATCATAGCTGTTATTTTCAAATTTCAGTCATGCTGAAATTGTTACCTATTTGTTCCTACAAAAAGTTATAGATGTGAATGATGGTAAAAATCTCCTTGGTGTGAAGCATTAGACTAAATACATCATTTTGTACAGCGCCAGTTCTACTTCCTTCCTTTCCCACATGTTGTTTACATTGTTTACAGTATGTGGTGATTATCTAAGGAAATTACTTGGCTTCAGTTGTTTCCATTCTCTTCATCTAGATGAGTTATGACTGCAACACAACAACAGTTTTCCTATTCAGATGACTTACATATCAACAGTTTGTATTTCATATGCCATGATAATGAGTTCCGATGGGGACTCTGGTGGAAAACTCCCTGCTGAAGGAAACCTGTTGTGGAGAATCTATTCTATCATATGACCTGGCATCTTTTCTAAAGACAATGTTTTCAAAAGTACAAAAATCTCCACCCTGTACGCAGATTTCTTCCCTCTCCCCAGTGAGACAGATGACATCAGGGTTAGTTTTGCTTTCTCATTCCTCTTCACTCTCTCCCTCCTCTATTCTCCCCAGATATATTTGTATTAGCTCTAATAACCTACTGAAATTACAGTGCATGTAATTAAACACTGTTTAACAAATCTGTCTTCAGTTCTCTAACTCATTCTAACTCAAAGTTAGAATTCAATGTCACTGTGAGCCATTAAACGCTTCTGCTACTCCCTAGAAATGGATATATATGAGAGGTAGTTGAAATGACTCTTTTATGTCCAATTTTTAAAGGATGCAGGATAAAAGGTGCTATATAAATGTAAGATATACTTTTTCATGGTCCAATATCTTAGTGTTGGTTGTAATTAATGTAAGCATGGCTTAACATAAATCAGAGCTTTGCATTCAACATTTCAAATGCAACATCTTGACAAGATGTAGATTATTTTAGGTTGGAAATAAAAAGCAGCTTGTAGTAAAATATTGTAGTGATGGTCTGAGGAAGCTTTGAAATCAATAGATGACAAGCTACTGAATTAGGGAGGCCTGACCTGCTCTGCTAGGAACAGCTAGTACATCAGATAGACTTGGTTTTACTTGACCTTAAATTTCTTGCTATTGTTTTCTTCCTGTTGAGTTCTAAATTTCTTAAATGTTAAAGGATTTTGTTGGCGTTGCTGTTCTGGTTGCTCTTTAAATCTAATGTTGTTTTATACAAGATACAGTGAAAGTTTAAACCAGAGAGAAATATTAGGTGAGCAGAAGGTTCTTGACAATGCTGGATCTTTTAAGCCTGTGATTTATTTGCAATGTAATTCAATTACTAAAAATATACAGTATTTTATATCTTTCAATTTTTCTACACACAAAATCACAAAAGCCAGATGTTTTCTATTAGTGTTTGATAGCATGTGGTTACTGAAGCTATAAAAAAAATAAAGGCCGCTTACAGTCTTAGTATAAACTATGATTAATTTTTATTAGGATGATACATTTATATATTATAAACTGATTGTTTATTCGTAGATTTTTTTTCCTGCAAGTCTAGTCGTTTCTCTTGGTGCAGAATGCAGAATTGTATATGAGATATTTTAGTGTCTAAAACGATGTATGATAAATGAAGTAGCATGCTACTTATACGCTTATCATGTTCCCTGACTAGCAACAGGTTCAGCAAAGGGCACAGCCAGTAAATGAAATTTTCCACCAGGACAATATATCATCACAAGAAATGTATGCGCTGGAAACTTACAAGCTTGCTCGAGATGTGGACAAGGTGTGAAATGGTAAAAAATGAAAAGCAGAAACAGCATATAGTAAATTTCAAATTCAGCTGTATCTCCATACTGGCTGAGCCTGGTGCTTTAACTGTTTGAAGTCCTGTATTTTAGAAAATAATAAACACAAACACACAAATTAAGCTCAGTATTAATGCCAGGATAGACTTCCTTCATTAAATATCCTATAACTTCTTTCGAGAAAAGAAATTGTAAAGCATCTACTGAGAATATTTTTTTTATCCCCTTCAGAATCAAAATATAAAACAACATCTTTAAATGCATATTTCTTCCTCAGAGTTACAGGTTGAAAATCTGCTCCAGGAAATGTTTATCATAACTTTCAACACTCTGTGGAGAGCACTAATTAAAAATAATAATAAAAAAACCATGAAAAAAAAGGAACAGTGCCTGTATATTTCCCAGTGGAATTTAGTTTGTTTACAAAAGCATTTCATAATAAGAATTTCTGACATATAACCACGGAATCCTAATAAACTATAAAATACTCCTGTTTTCTTGCAAAAAAGTACACTAAATACCAAGGAAAAACTTCTTGGCATTCTGGTGGTAGGTGGAATCATGGCTAAAAATATATTGAGAGTGTCTGTTATATGGCTACCAGTTGTACAGCCTCACTGAAGAGAGATGAGCATTGGAAAATGTAGTCAAATTCTGCAATTCTATCTGAAAGAAGTTTCTGACATTTCTTGAAGTTGAATTGCTGTTCTGCAAGAAATCTAACATAATGACATTGCTTGCATCTATGTATTATGGTAGCAGCTGTACTTCAATGCTGAGACAATTTTGTACACTGAGTAGCAGATTCTGCTCTTTTTTTATGTCCTTACGGGATAAAATATACCTCTGGAGAGACTTGGCTGATTTAGTTTTACTGTGCAGAATAATTTTAAAACCAGAACATATTCTGGGCCATAATGTCTTTCTGTTGTTTTTATTTTTTTTTTACTAGAAGAGACACCCTCTCATATCTTTCTCTATCTTGCTTCCAACTAGCAATGCTTCCCCCACACCACTCAAAACAGTAGTAAAATACATTTATGGTCACACTCAAATATTTATTTCATAAATGTTCTATTCCATGGCAAGTATGTTGGGATGGGCATCTTGTTTCCACGGGCTGAATTATCACCACACTATTCCAAAGATGTTAGTGGCAAAGAGTCACAAAGAGATATATGAAAATGAGTAGTATTTCTTTAACAAATAAGAATTATCCCCTCTTCAGGACATAGATCCACCCCGTTCACTCTCTGAGCTATATGGCTTTTCTTAATGGCAGTGCTGATGCAATTTAACCAAGGATTTTAACTGGAGAGGAAAAAAGGCTCTCTGATACATCATGCCTCCAGAGACAGGCTGGTTCATCTAAGTCCTTCATTTTTCATGTTATGTGTTTAGTCTTTCTGTTTTCCCTCTACAATGGCAAAATCTTGACTGGACTAGTATCAAAGGAAATTCTGATCTTCCACCCAATACGGTCAGGATGTCTCTTCACATTTTTGCTTAATTCCAGGTTTGCCTGATTTATATTCTTTGGCTTTATGATTAACATTTTTGTGCCTCACTGCCTATTTGGATTTACGGTTTCTCTGTCCATCTCAAACCCAGATTTAATTTTCATTTTGTGATTTTTCTCAAACCTTTTATCCTTACAATACCATCTCAGAATCAAAATTTTCCTACTTAGACAGACTTGTCTTTTGAAGTACAGTAAATCAGTCTAAAAACACATAAAGAAGGCTCTTTGTGGTTTAAACAGACAGATTTCAACGAAGTCCATGTTCTCTCTAGAACACAAGGATAGACTGTGTCTAGCCATAGACCTCTCGAAATTTAGCACCTAATTCCCAGTTTTAGTGAGATCAGTCTAAGGACTAACTCTGTAAGTAAAATTAATTATTTTGCAACTCAGAAGAAAATAAGATCACTCACTGCAAGCCTCCAGTTTGTGTCCTTTGCTCTCTTGCACAAGTCTCATGATCTTTTCAATGTCT
This sequence comes from Manacus candei, assembly GCF_025592945.1. Taxonomy (NCBI): domain Eukaryota; kingdom Metazoa; phylum Chordata; class Aves; order Passeriformes; family Pipridae; genus Manacus; species Manacus candei. The sequence continues at coordinate 2,466,598 of NW_026138097.1, forward strand.
GGAAAAAAAGACCTAATCTGCTTGGTTGATGTCAAATGCACTGCCTGGTTGACTTTGTCACTAGGCAATGACTGTTGTCTTCCGGGGGCAGGCTCACTCTCATCACTGACATATGGAGACTTCATGGACTCTGTGACCAGTTTCAGAGTGTTTTAGAGCTGTGTCAGCTCTTTTCTGCCACTGTCTGAGTTCAAAAACTCAGGCCCTGCTCTGTAGTTCTGAAAGACAAGCCTCCTTATTTATTCACAAACCACTATTTCTCTATTCCTTTCTTCCTGTACATAATATCTACTGGTTTAGACAGATGGCGTATTTTCAGTGCCATTTGTTTCACCTTGCCTTGTTGGATGGGTTGCAGCTTCCATGAATATTATCTTCCACTCAGTGTCTGTTCTTTCCTCCAAAGTCTTTTTTTACTTGGGATTCTTTTGTTCCATAAAATTCTGGTATTCTTTTCCTTAACTTATAACATTGACATTTGCATCCTTGAAACATTCTGTATAAATGCAGCAAAATATAGATCTCCTTAATTTTCTTCTTGAGTAAAACAAGTGGATAAGCAGACCTGCAGTTAACCTGATACCATCTTCCTATTTTCCACCCCTCTCAGGGGTGTGAATGAAGATAAAGACAGCTGAGCTTCATCACTGCTGCCATGGCATAATGCAACATGAACTACTTAAAATATTTCCCTTTTTTAACATAATGTCAGAGATCAGATCTTTTAAAAGAACTGTAAGAACTAATACGGTAGTTGTCAAAGGAATATGTTTCTTTAGCTATTTTGGACCTTTTTGCTCTACTATGTCAATACCTTTCAAGCTGTTTGTTCCTTCTGAGACAAATAATATAATTACCACTATAAAACATACTATTCCATAAATTGTCATGGGGGAAAATATGGGATCTTAATTAAGGGAGAAAGCAACGATTTAACGTTTATATCTGGTTTCAAAAGCTTGGGAACACTTTCCCTCAGTCTACATGGCACTGTGGTTTCTAAAAGAGCCACTTAGTACCTGTGTGGCACCTAAAATTCATACTGCTTTCTCCCTTAAAAATTTCAGCATTCTGATTTTGGCACCATGCACACTTGCTTTATAAGCACAATTAGTAAACAAAACAAAGCAAAGCAAAAATGCCACTAGCCTATCAGAAATAAGTGCTGAAAAAAAAGAAAAAGTTTACAAAATGTCTTTATTGTAGACTGTAGAAATGAATAAGCTGCCCATACAACTTCCATAGTTATTCCTGCTTTTAAGTGCTGCACAGATACTAGGTTTGTATTCCAGGTTCTATGTTTAAAGTAACATTGAAGCACTGACTTTTCCATTTTTTTGAAACTTCCATAGATTTTTCTATAATCAATTCTCTGATGGCTAGGACCATCTCTGTCAACTAACAGTGTAAGGCTCAGAACAGGACAACTCACACTGACCTTCAGGAGCTCTCTCGTCCATGTGAAGGGCCACGGGAAAACATCAGTAGCAGCTAATGCAGTTAAGAGAAGATCTTATGGGACAACAGTCAGTCTCTTTTATCCTTCTATCTGATCAAAGACCATGGACTAATATTTGAAAGTATATTAATAATCCTTTCATTCAAAGTCTTCAAGACTTTGCATTTTTCTTTGCGCTTCATGAACATAATCTTGGCTTTACTGGAATTCTTCGCTTGCCATCTTGACATCAGGCAACTATTGATTTTAACAATACAAAATTATCCCTAATATTCACCCTCAGAAGGCAGATGGATTACATGCCCTAAATTTATGGATATTACAGGATCCATATATTTGTTTGTTGGGGGGGGAAGGGATGAAAGAGAGACAGAGACAGAGAACAGAATAGTCAAAGGAATTGGACCCACTCAACTATGTAAAATAAGCTTTCCAGTCCTTTAAAGCCTACAGAAATTAAATTTTACCAATAAAAGTTTGGTAGCATTTTAAAGTAACTCCAGGAGAAATTGCGTAGACCTAGCTAGGTCAGGAGGAAAGACAATGGAAAAAATTGGTGTTTGGGGTTCATTTAATGCACAGCCTCAAAAGTAAAACCTGCTGATTGTAAGTGCTATGAATCTGAGGTTACATGAACCTAATATTAACTTTACAGATCAGGAACTTCATGATGAAATGTATCTCTTCATTAGAAAATCTCCAACTGCTTTGTGGTCTGAGGAGACGTTATCTGATCATTCAGTGATGTACTTGTGGTTTGTAAAAATGGGGACCCTAAAGATCATCAGAGCCAGTCTCTCCCTTGGGCCCTTTTTGCTCACTGACACTTAGTGAAAATCTACCAGCAATACACTCTCAAGAGCAGCAATCATTAACTCATTCAAAGTCACAGGCACAAGGGTCTCTAGCAATAGCAACTATTAATTAGTGTAATTATTCCCAGGATGACAATTACCAGCTGCAGGATCCACTTAACTTCTATTTCTCAAAACTTGTCATTTTGCAATGCTAATGTTTCTAATAGGTTCATTTGCCACTATTTACTGATTACATTCGCTATGGTATATTGTTTCAGATGGACAGGATGGAAAGCCAATACCTAATATTGACTTTTACAGTATCCTATGATTAGAAAGGCTGCTCCTACCATGATTAGCCACATCACTCTATTGAAAATCATAGATACTATTTGTGAAAGATTTGTGATATATCTCCTCTTTCAAATATGGTTATAAAATAAATTTCCTGGAGAAATAACATGATATGTTTCAAACTATATTCTTCCATAATGCACTTGTTCAAACTAAAACATTGCATATATTAGTTGTATAATCTGAACTTTGAGACTACTTTCGATAACGGTAATATGCACATGGTATAATTTCAAACCTGATTCTTCAGTCTTGATCAGCAAAAATAATAATGAGAAGGGTTACAAGTCTACAGTCCATGTTTGGTCAACAGTGTCCAAATCCTGCACGATCCTGACCTATGTTGAAAATCTGTGCAGTTCAAAGAAACTAGAATGCTTAGCATGCATTTAAATGACACAGGTGTATTTCCTAAAGGAACAGAGAAAAAAAAGTAGCATAAACACATTTTCACCTTCTTAGGGAATTTAGCACACCTCCTCTCTGAACAGGGAGATTAGAAGTCCTCAACAAACAAGATTTTGATAGGACATAGAATTAATTCATTTAATAATAGAAGGAAGCAAGTCTTTGACAGGAAGATTTTTTTTCTAGATTTTGAAAATTTGAGATATTTTAAATCCACAATGGGATTAATTTTGACAAATGCTTTAATATACCTTACTGATTCTAAAGAATATTAATCTTCTGCCAAATCAAAGTCCTACATTTCAAACTCTATAGACTATGATAAATCAGTGGTTGTCATATATAGAGACTACAGAAGAAAGAGGATTATATGTTAGAAGGTAGTACGAGAGTCTCTTTTTCCGTTAGCAGTAAACTCTAGACTGTTGAAACAGGAGAAAGATTTTCCAGAACAAAAGTAGGAGAGGAATGCAGTGAGTATGGCATCATGTTATTCTGACATGTCTCTCTTTCTTCATTCTCCAAAAAGCTGACAGCAAGAGCAATCAGGGATGTCATACAGCGAATATCAGAGTTCAAAAGGAACAGAGGAACAGAAGTATGGCAGTATGTTTTCTAGAAAAGTGTTAATTCTTTACTCTTACTATGCTGATGAATCACATATTGAAAGAGAATGTATTTTTAAAACTGTGTTAATAATCTGTTTTTCAGAGAACATGCAATTTTAGCATATATTTTAAAGGGTCTCTTGGACAGTGCCTCAACTATGCAAGAGTAAGTGGAAGCAGCATGTTGATTTTCAGTATGCTGCTAGATTGTATTTGTGTGCATTTGATGTTCTTCTTTAATAACCTCAAGTAAAAGGCTGAATGAATTCAACAACAGTAGCTGAAAAAAGTGCAATGACTCATATTATAGGAAAATGGAGAAAAGGATACAGGACTCTCCACTGAACACAATCCTATATTGTAGGCAATCTGTGATAACACCCTTTTCATTTCAGTTCAGTCCCATAAAATTACCACTAACATTACAACTCATGCAGAACACAGATAAATGTAAAAATGTCACAGAATTCTTCCAGATGGGACTTTTAGTTCCACTAGATCACCATCTACTTTTTTACTTGTCTAATATTTCATTACAACCTTCCATAAGTTAATTTTCTTTCCACTGACCATGTAAATCACAAATCAATTTTCATTTAAAATGCCTGACTACAGATTGCTCCTGAAAGCTCAAAGTATATGCTTCAGTGAGCTCTCCAACATTCTTAATGCACATTAGAAAAATGTTGTGGTTTTTTAAAAATCTTTTTAAGGAATTAATTTTACATTAAGGTCTGGCATGAGACACAAGTAGTGGTACTCCTCCTTTCCCTCTCCACCTTCCTGCCTCTAAAATGTAGGTATATTTTTGAAATGTAACTGTATGCAGAGATAAAAGTCTTTCATGACAATGACATTTGATCTTAAAGCAAAAGCTCAGACAAAACCATAAACTGCTTTAGATTTGCAGAAAGCAGAGATGATTACTTAATCTCAAACCCTTACTGCAATTGTATACTTCTCAAGGGGAAAGAAGAGAGAAAAAGAAGAAAAAGAGGAAACCATTCACAGTTCGGACATTGGCTGTGTTTTATTTGAACAATTTTTTTTTCTTATTACTAACAGAACCTTTGTTTGGGCTAAAATATACAACTGAATATTGCTAATTTTACTTATGGAAGCAGCCACTCTAAAGTCAATTGGGTATACCTGTGAGACAACCAGGATTCAGCCTTTAAAACAACCTGTAAGAAATGTTTCATAGGAACACCCAGAAAATATCCTGAAATAGTATTCTCCAAAAAATTCTTACGTTAATTTAAACATAATGTTCTCCCCCTACAAATATAATTTGGCAGACTGGACTTTGGAAACATATTTTCTATGGCTAGTTTTGCTATTGTTCTGCTGAGAAACACAGGGCAGTCACTTCATTACTCTGTGCCTTAGTTTCTCCATTAGTAAACAGTGGATCATTAAAATGACCTTTTTTCATATTAAATAGGACCACTTAAATGAGCTGGCACATGCATAAGCATTTGCTAAATCATTAAGAGACAGGAGTGTTCTAGTGGTCATTTAACTCTTTTTTTGCAGATAGGAACAGAGAATGGATATTTCCATGCTGTCTAATCTTGGGTTGTTTTCTTGTGTTCTCGGTACTTGAGCAACCTGGTCTGGTGGGAGAAGAAAAGGTTTTATCTGTTCTTGGAACACAAAGGAATTGTAACCCTTTCAAATAGCATGACCCCAGATCACTGAAGTTTAATGAATTAAGAGCAAGAGAAGAGAGAAAAATGGGTCCTCCAAATCTCTCTCCTGATCTGAACCCACATGCAAGCCTTTCCTTCACTCTCTTCTCTGCTTACCTAGCATATCCATATTTACCATGTTTCCCTCCACCTTTGGGATTGTCCTTCCATCTTGGAAGTTCACTTCCATGCTGTTTTGCACCACTCTATCAAGGGTCTTTGCCAGACAGTACAGCTTTGAATGTGAAGTTCTTGAAGCACTCTGACATTGGAATTCTAGCTTGAGGGTGATGGAGAGAGTGTCAGTTTAAATAAGGCTGAGTGCTCACGACAATTGAAAGTAGTTCTCCATTAAGTGGGGCTCTTTCTCATAATGTGGTATGTCAGTGCTGACCACTCAAATGGGGGAAGGGAAAGGCTCTTGAGCAGTCTCTGTAAATAGGGTCCTGTCAAACCATTTGCAGGTTATAGTCAACCAAGGCTTGAGGGTTTTCACATGGGGATTTTTAAAACCCAAACTCACAAATGTCAACAGGACCTCAAGCATCACATCTAATGCGAATCTGCCTCACTAAAACTGAGAGTT